>NC_087496.1:2113750-2415714 GCF_036417665.1 Passer domesticus | reverse complement strand
TTGGGTTTTTGTAGGGTTGGCAAGTTAAATGAGCTGAGAGGGCCCTGCCGAGGGCAGGGCATCACCAAGCTATTGGGGAATCTGCAACCTAAAACACGTTTTATGCTCCTAAAACAGGACCCTGGAAAACAATTAATATGGGGGGAAATGGCACTGAAAAGGCTTCAAAGGTCTGAAATCATAATTGCACATGCAGGAAGCCATTGCCAGGTTCACTTCCAGGGTTAAGAGCTGATGGCTTTTAAAGAACAAATCCAAGCAGTGCTGTAGGACAGTAAGCCCATCAGAACTCCACCCCACCCAGGAAAACCGACAGGAGCCCCCACGGAGATGCTGACCTGCCCAAAGGCACTGACACCCTTGTCTGTGCGCCCACAGCGGTGGTAGTTGGACGTCTGTCTGTCATCCACCAGCCGTGTCTTCTTCAGGGCTTCAAAGAGCTTCTCCTCGATGGTGTTGGGGGTGTTCTCCTGGCTGGCGAAGCCCTGGTAGCCCCAGCCCAGGTAGGCGATGCGCAGTGCCACGTGTCTGCGGCTGTGGGCGCCGAAATCAAAGGGCCGTTGTTGGCGTTTCCTGGCTTTCCCCGGGGCTGGAGGAGCCTCTTTCCTCCCAGCACCCTCCTTGTCCTCCTGGAGCTTCTCCTGCAGCCGCTTCACCTCCACTTCCAGCTCCTGCACCCTCCTCAGGAGCTGCTCATGGTCAGTAGCTGTGCTCTCCTCAGCCATAGCCACCACCTTGGAATGTCAGTTTGTTGCTGATGGATCCTTGGGGTCTGCAGGGAAAGAAAAAAATGGTGGATTGCATTTTTATGTGGTTTTTTTAAGATCTCTAGGCTTATTCTGCAAAAGAACTGTTACCAACAGAGTCAGTCTTTATTGTCTGAGCCCCTTGGTGTTCCCAGGGGAGCACACGCAGGGCAGGGCCACTGGTGCTTAGCTTGGGCAGCTTCATTTTGCTCAAATCTCTTTTTCTGGATGCTTCAATCACTCCTCTTCCCGCAGCTGATGGGATCTGCTCCGTCAGCAGCAGCACGTTCCGGCGAGCCGTCACGGAGCCCTTGTCGCTTTCACACCTGCATCCCCGCTGCAGACAGCGTGCTGACGGCTGCCACTCATCCCGCCCCGCCATCTGCTCCCGCTGCTCCCAGCAGCACCAGCAACGCTTGCGGCTTTTCAGATTGCCTTAAAGAGATCCTAAACCTGTGCTCGGAGTGGAATCTGTGTCTGGATCCCTTTTTGTCACAGGGCTGGAGGTTTACTATCGCCAGACTCATAAATGAACATCTAAACACACTGCACTGAGCCCTTCCCTCCTTTGGAATTAAAACACCCTCTTGGATGTCTCTTGATTAAATTATGACTACATATTCTGGGTTTAGAAGCAGAGGTACAAGGAAAGACCATTAATCTCTCACCCAGTGCATGGAAACTGCCCTGTGTTTTTTCCATGAGTACCTAATTTATCACATAATTCATTTTAGTGTGGATTTCTAGCTTGAATTTAGGGGTTGTGCTTGTGTTACGGTAGGGAAGAGCCTTCTGCTGGCAGCAGGAGGTTTAGCAGTGCACTGAGGACACCCCCAACCTAAATCAACACCCCTGAACCCAAAAAGAGCATCAGAACCCCTTTGACATCTATAGCCAATCTGAATGTACTGCAATAAATTAACCCTGGTTTCTTTTCCTGCAGAATCCACCCAGTTTGGTGGGAACCATGGAGAAGGTGCTAGGATCAGAGTGTGAGGAGCAGCTGGCAGCTGATCTGAGCCCGTCGAGCTCCTGGCAGGGATGCTGCGACATGCCATCGTATTTCCAGGATGATCCCTATGCTGACACATCCATTGTTTGTGGCACACAGCCAGCCCTTCCCATGGATAAGAGGGAAAACAGGAGGATGGTGATGAAGAGGAAGGTGCTGAGGCACAGACCTGATGGAAGGGTGGAGGTCTCCGATGAGTCACCGAGCATTGAGATAGATATAAACACCTATCCATGGAACCTGGGGCATTCCAGGACTTACATGGATGACACCGTCTCCCAAGGGGAAACAGAGACCAGCAGCGGCACCTTGGAGGACTTCCTGCACTATGATGATGATGATGACTGGTTCATTGAAGACAGGCCCTACTCTGTCCAAGGGGATTTTGGGAGCGACACTGCGTCCAGCCGCTCCAGGCCACGGCGACCGCCCACAGAGGCCGCTTACATTGCTCCACAGGCTGAGAGAGTGAAGAGAACTGACCCGGTGGCCAGACTGAACGCGTACAGGAAAGACTGGGAGAGGTTCAGCTTTCCCGGGCAGGATTCGCATCAGAGCTTGCGCTGGGCCATGCGGACGCAGATGCTGCAGTCGGGGCTGCCGCGCCGGGTGCAGAAGCGCCTCGTCCCCAACACGTACGAGGTGCCCACGACGAAGAAGCGCGACTCGCTGCGCTTCGGCGTGCGCTGGGACCTGGCCAACTGCCACATGCCCCGCCGGAGCACCACCTCCTAGAGCCACAGCCCCGCCGCTTTCTTCTCCTCAACATCCTCTGTAGTCTGGAAAATCCCCCCGGTGCGCTTCAAGCAGCTTAACTTTTGGTGTGGAGGAGGTTTTCTTTGCAATGTCTCAGCAATATCTTTCTCAATAAAGCATCTGCAAAGATTTCTTATTGTTCTGTTGGTTCATTAGAAACACTACAGGCAACATCCAATATTCCAGACTTATCTCTGCATCACCTAACTCTACTGCCTTTGCCTTATTTTACCTCATCTTTAAAATAAAGGTGCTTTAGAATGGAAGCAAGGTATTATTAGCACTACTACTAGTGTTATTACTATTCCTAGTGTTAATTTTTTCCAAGATATGGGAATGGACTGAAAAGGTGGCAGTTCTGGTGTTAGAAAGGGTCCCCGAAAGCTCAGTGGGATGGCTGGGAAAGGGAGCACGATTATGGGAAGCATGTGACAGCTGCAGCCTGGAATTCTGTGTCCAGCCTCCCCTGAACCTCCCCTGGAGGTGATCCCAGATGGGGAACAAAGAAGCTTGAGGACCCCATTGTCACCCCACAGTGAAGGGGTTCTGGGATCTTGGGGGACCTTCCAGGTTTGGAGGTCCCTGACTCTCCAGCACCCTGTGGATCCTCATCCCTCTGTGAAGGGGTCTTTGCACCCCAGAACCCTTGAAACCCTCCCCAAACCCTATGGGGGACAGCACCCCAACCTTACAGCTTCTTGTTCCTTCACCACCCAAGGGCCCCTTCCCTCCCCTCTCAGAGCCTGTGATGTCCCTGACTGCAGCAGGGGACCCTTCCTGCCCTACAGGGTCTCTGTCATCCAACTCCCCAGGGACCCCCCCATGCCCACTACAGGGCAGTTTCTATTCCCCAAAGACACCCAAAACTTTATGGGGACTGGTGTTGGCTCCATGTAGGATCCCTCTGTGCAACTGGGGGCCCTCACTGCCCTATGGAGTCCCTGTTCCCCAACACCCCAGGGACCCCCCAAAACTCCATGGGCTCCCTGCATCTCCATCACCTTGGGGACACCTCCTTCCCTCCCGGTGTCCCAGGATTCAGCCCCGAGGGGCAGGGGGACACAGCCCCCAAACCCTGCGGGCTCCGTGTCGCCAGCAGGGAACTCTCCCTCCTCCACGGTCCCTGTTCCCGACCCCGCGGGGCTTCCCGGCACCCCGTGCCCCAGGAGCCCCCCAAGCCTCGCAGGGACGGGCGCTGGCACCCTGCGGAGCCCCGAGTGCAGCAGGGGACCCTCCCGCCCCACGAGGTGCCGGCGCCCAGCACCCAAGGACGCCCGCCCGGCCGCGGGGTCCCGGCCGTACCCGCTCCCGCCGGTGCCGGTGCCGGTGCCGGATGTCGCCGCCCCATCCGGCGCTGCCGCACTGTGGGACGGCTCCATGGCGGGGGCGGAGCGCGGGCTGCGCGGGCTCGGCGCGGCGGGCGCTGCCGGCGGCCCCGGCCCGGGCTGCCCGTGGCACGGGGCCGCTCCGCGCCGCCCGGCCTCCCGCTGCCCCGGGCTGCGCTGGCCCGAGCGGCCCGGCCGCGGCGCCGCCCGCGGGCTCGGCCTGCTCCCCGCGCCGCCCGCGCTCCGCGCCGAGCCCGAGGACGAGGACGAGGAGAGAGGTGGGTCCGGGGGGTCTCGGGGCCAGCCCGAGCCCTGCCGAGCACGGACCGGACCCGCGGGGTCCCGAGCGACGGGCGGCTCACGATATTTAGCCGTAATTTAATCAAGAGGGTGTTTAATCAAGAGGAGGGAAGGGCTCAGTGTTTAGATGCTCATTTGTGAGTATGGTGATAGTAAGTCTAGAATAATGAATGTTGCCTGTACTGCCTTTAATGAACCCACAGAAGAATAAGAAATCCTCTGGAGAGAGAAGAGGATTCTCATTACAAGCCCTTTATTGTAAATTAAAACACCTCAGCATGAGGAAGAACTTCTTGACACGGAGAGCAGCAGAGTGCTAGGACAGGCTGGCCAGGAGGGTCCTGGATTCTCCCTCCTTGGAGACATTCCAGACCTACAGGAACACGTTCCTGTGTCACCCGCTCCAGCTGACCCTGCCTTGGCAGGGGGTTTGGACTGGGTGATTTCCAGAGATCCCTCCCAGCCCTGATGACTCTGTGATTCCGTTTGTTTTATTTACGGGGCTGCTGCCTTTCCCAGTGCCGCTGGCTGAGCTGTCGCTGATGAACAAGTTGATCCACACATCCCTGGTGGAGTCCCAGCAGCACGTGGAGATCCTGCAGCGGGACCCCAGCTCCCCACTCTTCTCTATCAAGACCTTTGAGGAGCTGCCCCTGTGAGTCCCCACAGCCCCTGGCCCCACCACGCTCCAGCATGCCAGCCTCCTTCACATGGGCACTTGGATGCTTTGTTTCCACAGGAAGAAGGAGCTCTTGCAGGGGGTTTATATGATGGGCTTCAACAGACCATCCAAAATCCAGGAGCAGGCTCTGCCACTGATGCTGGCATACCCGTGAGTAGGAACAGGGCTGAGGCGGCTGAGCCCCGGCTCCTCGCGGCATCCCAGCACTGTGGTGCCAAGCAGGAACGCCCCGACCCCTCCGTTCCACTAAGCTGCTTTTGCCTTGCAGGCCCCAAAATCTGATTGCCCAGAGCCAGTCAGGGACAGGGAAAACAGCAGCTTTTGTCTTGGCCATGTTGAGCAGAGCCAGTGCCAGCGAGAAATACCCGCAGGTAACGCAGGACAGGGAGAGCTGCTGCAGGAGGGGTTGGCCCAGGCGCCCAGGACGCTGCCAGGGGCAGAGCTCTGGGCTTTGTCCCTGTTCCAGTCTGACTTGACCCACTGGAGTGGGATGATGAACCACCAGGGCCCAGTGGAAGGTAGGACCAAAAGCACAGTGCCCACCTCAGGATTGCCAGAGTGGATCAATCCAGGCTTCAGTTACCCTGGAATTTAGGTTTTGAAGAGCAGCTGCAGACACTGCTGGTTTCTGGTGGTCAGGTACTCCCAGTCCCCTCTCTGGGTGCAGAACCAGCTTTGTCAGCTGTTTCCAGCCATGTGAGATCTCCTTTTGTACGTATGAACAGTGTGACTGAACTAGGGCACAGGAACAAGCTGCACCACGCTTCTGAGAGACACATTTCCTCCTCAAAAAGAGCAGCAGCAGCTTCCTCCTGCCCCCTTGGCTGGAGCTGGAACACAGCCCAGCTCCTGAACCTCCAGCCATGCCATGCTGCCCACCCCCTGTGCTCAGGGCTGTGGGATGCCCCCGAGCTCCTGCACCCCGTGTGCCCCATCCTGGGGCTGACAGCTCCTCCCTCTGCTCTCCTGGCAGTGCCTGTGCCTGGCTCCCACCTACGAGCTGGCTCTGCAGATCGGGCAGGTGGTGCGCACCATTGGGAAGTTCTGCACTGACATCAAGGTGAACTACGCTGTCCGGGGAAACCGAGGTGAGTCCCGCCCAGCACGGCTGCCAGCACTGCTGCAGGAACAGGAAGGGAGCACAGGGATCCTCTCTTAGAGCCTGGAGCTACCAGGGACTGCCCAGACATCCATAAAGTAGTGTCTGTCCTCCTCTCCTGCTGAGGAGGCTTTTCCGTCATCACTGGCTGCTTGCAGACTCCTTTTTGCCATATGGGGGTGGTTCCCATGCCCCAGGCTGTAGGGAATTGTCATGATGACCCCTTGAAGGCATCCCTGAGCAGCCAGAGTCTGAGCAAGCCAAGGGAGAACACAGAGCAGCAGCGAGCTCCATGCCTGGAGGCAGCCAAATGCCTTTTGCCCCCTTGCAGTTCTGAAGGGCACAGTGCTGGAGGAGCAGATCATCATCGGAACACCAGGCACCACACTGGACTGGTGCTTCAAACAGCGCATCCTGGACCTGACAAAGATCTCCTTGTTTGTGCTGGATGAGGCCGACATCATGATCGACACGCAGGGCCTGTCCTGTCAGAGCATCCGCATCCACAGGTGAGGATTGCTGAGAGCTGCTGCCCCGATTCCCTGCTTTCCCTTCTTTTCTCTAGCTTTAGAGGTGTCTGTCACCAAAGGGCTGTGAGAGTGTGCCCATGAGAGGCTTGTCCACAGGTCTGTCTTTCTGTACAGCTGCGTGCACTGGACACACAGGAAGACACTTCACCTCATTTAGCTTTCCTTAGAGCTGTTACAGGCCTTGGGTTGACTCACAGAACCACAGAATGGCCTCAGTTGGAAGGGACCTTAAAGCCCATCTTCCTGTCTTGTTCCCACCCTTTCCCATTGGCAGGAACACTTCCATTAGACCAGGCTGCTCAGAGCTCCATCCACCTTGGCCTTGAACACTTGCAGGGATGGGGCAGTCACAGCTGCTCTGGACAACCTATGCCAGGGCCTCTCCATCCTCACAGGGAAGAGCTTCCTCCTAATATCTAAACCTGTTTTCTTTCAGTGTGAAGCCATTCCCCCCTTTTCTGGTCACTCCAGACTCTTGTAAAAAGTCCCTCGCCATCTTTCTTGTCAGCCATCATCCCTTCCCATTGAAGGCAACACAAAATCAGTTTAAATTAGGGTTTCTGTCCTCCTGGGCAGCAGCAGCTGCTCTCCAGGGCTGACAGAGCTTTTTCCGTGCCCCAGGGCTCTTCCCAAGAGCTGCCAAGTGCTGCTGTTCTCAGCCACTTACAAGGAGCCCGTGCGGGCCTTTGCAGAGCGCATCATCCCGGACCCCATCGTGATCAAGCTGCGTGAGGAGGAGCTCACCCTGAGCAACATCAGGCAGTACTTCATGGTGTGCCAGAGCTCGGACGAGCAGTACAGGGCCCTCTGCAACCTCTATGGCAGCTTCACCATCGGTCAGGTCATGATCTTCTGCCAGGTAAGGGGCCTGCCTGGGAGAGCCCTGCCCTGCCCCTCTCCTCTTGGGAATAGCAGGAATGGGTCATTTTACCATGTGGGCACAGCGGGCTCCTCCCAAGACCCCCAAAACAAAGGAGCAGACCTCGGGGAGTGTTGGAAACTGCCATGAGCTCCCTCAGAAGGGGCAGGGGACTCTGGAGAGGGAGCTGTTGGCCTCAGGCTGTCCCCGTGTGCACAGACCCGGAGGCTGGCAGACTGGCTGTCGGGGAAGATGAGCCGGGACGGGCACCAAGTGGCCATCCTGACAGCAGAGCTGACAGTGGTGCAGCGGGCCAGCGTCATCCAGCGCTTCCGTGAGGGCAAGGAGAAGGTCCTCATCGCCACCAACGTCTGTGCCAGAGGTATCCTGGCAAACCCAAATGTGCCAGGCCTGCTGCTTCCGCGTGGGCTTGAGCAGCAGATCCTGTGGGACAGGGTATCCCGAAAGGATCCTTTCCCTCCCTTCCAGGCATCGATGTGCAGCAGGTCACCACGGTGGTGAACTTCGGCCTCCCCATGGATCAGGACGGCGAGCCGGATTTTGAGACCTACCTGCACCGCATCGGGCGGGCGGGGCGCTTCGGGCACCGCGGCATCGCCTTCAGCGTGGTGCAGAGAGAGACCGTGCAGCTCGTGCACAAGATAGAGGAGTATTTCCGTGAGTATCCATGGAGCCACTGCTCTGGGAGGCAGGGCTGGGGCTGTGACCCCCAGCTCACTGCCTGTTGGCAAATCGTCCTCGTCGGGCTCCTCCTCTCACCAGGGCTCATCTCTCTGGGAACGGGTCACAGATACAGCTTTTAGGGTGGTTTTTGCTCCCCAGCAGGCACATTTCCCAAGAAGCAGCCCTGGAGGTTGTGTGCAACTTGCAGGGGATGTTACCAGTACCCAGGATGCCTCAGCACTTTCTTCTTTTCCCTCTTTCAGGCATTTTTTCTGCCTTTCCTTGCAAACAGTTATCCCAGGGGACCTGGTGCCCCAGCTTAGCTCAGCCCTGGCTGTGGAGAGGAGGTGGCAGCTGTGGAAATCTTTCCTGAGTGGAAATTGATTGTCACTTGCTAGCATCAAGAGGATTTTCATGGGATTTGCCAGATGCCGGGGCTGCACTGATGGCTTTTTGAATCCCAGTGCCTGTTTTCTGTGTGATTTTTAGAGGAAAAAAGGTTATAGAAGCCTTCTGATGGGCAGGAAACTGTGTCCCTTCCAACCCTTCCACATCTCCAGCCTCAGAGCCACTCAGCCCTCTTGGTTCCTTCAAATGTTCACCTGTCCTTGGAACCTGGAGTGAGCCTGAGGCAGACACCAGGCAGAGAAGACACGAGCCACTCATTCTGGCAAAGACTGTTGCCGTGGAGTAGAAGCAGTGAGCAGCTGGAACAACTGGCATGTGGATGAGCCCGACCACAGCCATGGGCAGAAGGAGCCAGTGTGAGGATGACCCCAAGCAATCTGATTTGTGCTTTCCATGTTGTGATGTTGCAGCTGGAGGGCACAGACCCTCCCTGTCCTGCTGGCTGTGGGCGAGGGGGCACATCAGAGGCTGAGCTCTGCATGCTGCTGCCGTGGGGCTGCTGCTGCTGCTTGCTGCCTGCTGCCCTGATCCAGTTCCCCTCCTGCTTTGTCCCAGCTGATTTCCCTGCTGACCCCATTTCCGCTGCAGTTCCTCCCAGCTGATTTCCCTGCAGAGGGAAGTGCTGCACTGAGCACTCCAGGAGCTTCCCAGCTGGCGTGGGGCACTCAGGTGGCACAGACAGTGGCTCAGGTGAGCACTGCATCCCAACAATTGCTCTTTCCTTCCTACAGAGACCACGATCAAGCAGCTGGATCCCTACGACATGGACGAGCTGGAGAAGCTTGCAGCGGAGTGAGGAGCAGGGATTCGTTCTCCCAAATCCCAGTTGCAGTTCTAAACAGGAGGAAAAGTTGCAGGGGAAGACTTCCCGGTTCTCTTGTATCCTGAAGCTGTTGAGTTTTGTTGTGTTGCCTGAGGAGAGGCTGGAGCGAGCCTCGTCTCGCTAGGTGGCAGCAGGAATCCACTGCTGCCATCCCAGATCCCGGGGAAAAACCGAAGTGTTCAGGGTCCCGACAGTGCAGGAGAGAGGTTGGAGCCCCGGGGGTTCAAAAATCCAGGTGTTCAGGATTCCATCGGTGAGGGAGAGAGGCTGGACCCCAGGGGTCTGAAACCCAAATGTTCGGGGTCCCTGCAGTGTGAGGACAGAAGTTGTACCACAGGGACTGGGCTGTGTTTGTGCCTTTGTTAATCTTCAATAAATGAAATTGATTGTAATCACCAGCGTGGCTCCTTCTTTACCAAAATTCTCTGAAATAGATCAGCCCTCGCAGGTGAGGTTTGATTAGGTTATTGTTGACAATGGTGTCATTTATCGGGTTGGCTACTGCACCCTGCTCTCCTCATCCAGATTTCTATCCAAACCTGACCCGAATGGGCACAAAAAGTGACCAAAAAGTGACGAGAGCGCAGCCAGAAGCAGGACCTGGTGGTAGCAGGAGGGGGCCTGGCCCTGACTCTGTAGTTCCTTGCTGCCAGCTTTAACCCTTTGGGGCATTTCAAGCTCCAAAACCTCTTTGTGGGGAGCACACACATTTGGTATTAACAGTGTGATTTTGGTAACAAGCAATGAATTCTAATTCAAGGATCGTTGAGGGAGATGGGAGCTGGAAGGTAGTTTTCCAGGCTTTGCTGGGTGTTCCCTGATCCCCCTCACCATGTGCACCCCCAAATCCCCCCTGGCTTGCTCCAGCCCCTTGGCATTGCGTTACGGCACAGCCACCCCTATGAATGTTTGATGGTCTGGGGCGTTGCAGACAGTGGGAGATGAAATATCAAACCTTGCTCTTTGCCTGGCTTCCCCAGCTCCGAACCCCCCAGCTTTGATCACAGGGGAGCAGCAGTTTATTTTCCCCTCCTTTAGCCAAAAAAATACTGTGTGTGGAGGAGGGAGCCCCCATGGATTAAATTCTCACGTGGGGGGAAGGCAGGGATGCTGCCATTCCCACAGCAAGTGCGTCGCTCCCCAGCCCTGAGATTGCAGGGGGCCAGGCGGCAGTGGCTCGGGTTCCCCCTCTGCTGGCAGGTTGATAAATAATTAACAGTTAATCAGGGCTGGGCTTAATTACCTGGGAGTAACCAGAGAGCAGGTGGTGCAGGAGAGCGCGGCCCTGCTTCGGCGTGCCGGTGCTGGACATGGCGCCATGGAGCGCGGCCGGGCACCGCCGTGGAGGGGAGCCTGGATCCTGGTGCTGCTGCCGGCGCTGGCGGGGGGTGAGCACCGGCGTGTCCCCGCGGTTCGGGTGGGGGCGAGCAGAGGCCTGACGGACGCGCTGCCCGGGCAGGGCAGCCGCTGGCGGCCGGCGAGGCGGCCTACGAGGAATGGCGGGCGACGGGCGTGCGAGGCCGGGCGGTGGAGCTGAGCTGCGGGCCGCCGGCCGCAGCCCCGCCAGCCGTGGTCTTCTGGAGCTTCACGCCCCAGGGAGAGGGGCTCCCACGGGCCGTGGCCGTGGGCTCGGGCAGGGAGGTGGCCGTGGCCCCTGGCACGGGGGCGCTGGGCCGGGTGACGCTGCGCAACGGGACGCTGGAGCTGCGGGAGCTGCGGGTGGCTGCCCAGGGCCGCTTCCTCTGCCAGGGGCTCTTCCCAGAGCGGGGCCGGCTCCGTGTGGGCTATGCCGCCGTCCTCCTGCGGGTCCTGGGTAAGTCCCTGGCTGTGGCCAACCTGGGGGGACCTGCTGGCCAGCAGCAGCCAGCATCACACTCTCCTAGATCGTGGTCAAGCCCAGCCCCTTGTCCAGTAGCCAACAGAGCCATCCACTGGCCAACAAAACACCCCCCTAGCCAACAAAGGGCTCCACAAGTCAATAAAGCGTAGTGCAAGCCAGCGAAGTGCCCCACTAGCCAATGCAGAGTCCCACTAGCCAGTATGGTGGTTCACTAGCAACTGTAGTACCCCATTCACCAACCAAGCACCCCAGTAGTTAGCAGAGTACCCTACTTGCCAGCACAGTCCTACACTAGCCAGCAAAGCATCCTACTAGCCACCATAACACATTGCTAGCCAATCCTATCAGCCAAGGTAGCTCAACACAAGCCAACATAGCACTCATCAGCCAACCATGAGCTCCATTAGCCAGCACAGGACACCATCAGCCAGCAAACCTCCCTGGCCTCCAATCAGTGTAGCCCCCCAAAAGGCACCGTAGCAGCCCACTGAGCCACCCTCATTTCCTTGCCCTGGCCACCCAAGCATCCCACCGCCCCAAACTGGTCCCAGTAGCTACCCCAGCAAGTGGCCATGCCCACAGCCAGGGCACCCCTCACTAGCCTGCAGGGTCTTCACTAGTCACTGCTAGTGAATGCTATGGCACTCACTGCCCAAACAGTCTGTCTGGGTGGGGAGATGGGTGGTCCTGGGGCACTCTGATGTGGGTGGGGGCCGCTCACACTCGGTGCCCCCAGTGCCTGTGTCCAAGCCCTTCGTGCGGCCGACGGCGGCGGCGGCAGCGGAGGGGGCAGCGGTGGCCCTGACGTGCACCGTGCGGGAGGGGACGGAGCCGCTGAGCTTCTCCTGGCAGCACCAGGAGCCCCGGGGCGGGCCCTCAGTGACCCCTGCGGGGCTGGGGGGCTCCAGGGCAGAGCTGCAGCTCACACCTGCCAACCGCAGCCACACGGGCTGGTACGTCTGCACTGTGCACAACGAGGTCAACAACCGCACCAGCGACCCCGTCTACCTGGACATCGTCTGTGAGTGCCCTGGGTGCCACCCACCTCGGGGGGCCTCAGCCACCAGCTGGGGGGCATCTTCTGGGCTGGTGCCATCCATGGCATCTGCAGGGCCGGTGCCATCCATGGCATCTTCAGGGCCGGTGCCATCCATGGCATCTGTGGCCACCACAATGCTCCGTGGTTTGTCCATGGCCTCTGAGCACTCTTGCCACCATGGTATGTCCATAGCTATCATGGAACATGCATGGGCGTCATGTATCCTGCCACCGTGATGCCTCTGTGGCCACCACTGTCTCTGTGGCCACCACGGTATGGCTTCTTGCTGCTTTGATGTATCCATGGCCATCATACACCACACCACATAATGCCTCTCTAGCCACCATGGCCACCGTGTGTGCTGCCACCTCGATGCATCCATGGCCACTGTGTGTCATGGTGTGCTCACAGCCCTCATGGTGCACCCTTTCTAAGGGCTTCCCACCAGAGGGAGGAAGCCCCAGGGAGGGCTGTGTGCCCTCTGTGGGCTGTCCCTGCCTGAAGGGCCCCGTGTCCCCGCAGACGGCCCTGACGAGCCGGCCATCCGTGTGGAGCCCTTCTCCCCCGAGCAGGGGGGCTTCTCGGCGGGCGAGCGGGAGGACGTGGTGCTGAGCTGCCTGGCTCCCTCCAACCCCCCCAGCCGCTATGTCTGGCTGCACAACGGCTCCCAGGTGCACATTGGCCAGACCTACGTCATCCCTGCCATCGCCCGCGCCCAGGCGGGCACGTACACCTGCCTGGCCGAGAACAGCCACCTGCAGACGCGCACCCAGGCCACCATCGTCCTCACTGTCTACTGTAAGTAACCCCACGAGGGTCCCACAGGGTGAGACGGACCAGCGCAGCTCCCTGGTGAGGATGTGGGTGGGAGGGGCAATCTGAGGTGGGGCTGGGGGGAACCCAAGCTCTCCCCAGTGCCGATGGTCTCCTGCAGATCCGCCAGCCGGGAGCCCCAGCTGCTCTGCCCTGGCCTCCGATGATCAGCGGGATGTGGCCCTGCGGTGCCGCTGGCTGGGGGGCTTCCCCCTGGCCCGGCTGCGCTGGGTGGGCCCCCAGGAGGAGGAGGAGGAGGAAGAGGGGTTGATGGGGAGCAGTTTTTCCATGGCCACCAGGATCCAGTCAGGGGCAGCCACCAGGAACGGCAGCTCCTTCTCCTGCCTGGCCTCCCACCCCGCGCTGCCACTGGGGGCTGCATGTGGGACCACCCTGTGTGAGTGCCAGTGGGTCCATCTGCCCCCAGCCCCCTTTGTGACCCCCGGGTGTCACAGCAGAGCTGCAATGACCCCGTGCCGTGCCAAACCATAGGATGGGCACTCCAGGGTGCTGCTGCCTTTCCTGGGGCACCTTCAGCTTCCCCCAAAACCGGGGACGCTGTGGCACGTCCGGGATTGCCGAACCCCCTCTCCCTGGGGTGGGGGGAGTGCGTGTATCCTTTTTGGGGGTGCTTTGGCTCAGCGTGGCAGTGCCGCACGCCGACCCCGCTCCGTCCCGCAGGGGTCCCGCCTGGCAGCCCCCGCTGCGCGGCGGCGGCCACCAAGGGTGACGAGTACGTGATGCTGCGGTGCGGCTGGCAGGGCGGCACGCCGCCCGTCACCCTGCGCTGGCGGGACAGCGCTGGCCGCGCCCTGGGCGACCCCGCGGCCTCCCTGGCCGTGCTGGTGCTGGGCACCGACGGCAGCCTGGCGGGCCGGGAGTTCGTGTGCGCGGCCGCGCACCCGCTGCGGGCCGCTGCCGCCGAGTGCCGCCTGCGGCTCGGTAAGCCGGCCCCGTCCCCAGCGTGCCGCGGCGGGGTGGCAGTGCCGGCCCACAGTGTCCCCCCTTGTCGCCGAGCAGAGGTCCCCGAGCTGCAGGCGGAGAGCGAAGTGGCGGTGCTGGAGGGCGGCGAGGCGCAGCTGGCGTGCCGGCAGCGCGGCAGCAGCGCCGGGCTCGGGGCCACGGTGGCTTGGTACGACCCAAAGGAGCGGGAGGTGACGGCGGGGCTGGCCAAGTACCAGCTGGAGCAGGGAGAAGCGTGGGTCAACCTCACGGTGCGGGATGCCGAGTGGCCGGGGGACAGCGGGATCTACCGCTGCACCGCCACCAACGCCGTGGGCACCGCCAGCCTCCCCGTCCGCCTCCGCGTGGACCGTGAGTCCTGAGAAGGGCAAGGGGGGGACGGGAGCATCAAGGGTGGGCAGGGGGCATCCAGCCCCTCCTGGCGGGTGCCGTGTCGCCGCAGGGTACCCAGCCCCGCCCAACGTCACCATCAGCAAGCTGCGGTACACGCGGGCGCGCACCGAGGTGCGGCTGGAGTGGCGGACGCAGGGCGCCGGCAACCTCACCGGCTTCGTGGTGCAGCGGCGCCAAACCAAGAAGCCCCTCCGGGAGACCGCCAGCCCCTGGGAAACAGCCGCCGGCGACATCGAGCCGCACTCCCGCGACCGGCGCCTGGGGGGGCTGGACCCCGCGGTGCTCTATGCGTTCCGCGTGCTGGCCGTCAACCACCGCACGGCCGGGCACCCCTCCGAGGTGCAGACGCCAGGTGAAGTGGGCAGGGGCTGCTCCGTGGGGGCAGAGCAAGGGTTGAGTGGAGAAGGGCAGCGTGTCCATCCCGTGGAGCGTGAGGAGCCGGCAGCAGGTTTCAGGCACGGGCTCGCACCTTCCGGAGCCTTTCTGGGCTCCGCCCGTCCCTGCTGCCTGCCATGTTCCCTCTGCTCTCTTCCAGCCGAGCCTCCCTTCGAGGCCTACCCGGCGGTGACGGGGGCGGCGGTGGCGGGGATGCTGGTGGCCAGCGCAGCCTCGCTGCTGGCCGTGCACTGCATCGCCCGCCACCGGGAGACCCTGCCGCGTGAGTGCCGGGCCGCGGGGGCTCCCCGGGGGCCACAGCGCGACCCCGGCCCCCTCGCCTCACCCATCTGTCCCCCCAGGGCTGCACGACCTGCTGTTCCGCACGTGAGTGCCCAGACCCCTCTGCCCCCGCCCCGTGCCCGGCACCAGCGAGCCCCCGGTGTCCCCCAGGGCCGCTCCCGGCGCCCAGGAGCCCGTGGGCACGGCGGAGGATGCTGGAGCAGCCGCGGGCGGGGAGGAGGAAGCAGGGCCAGCCCAGGGAGACTCGTGTGCCTCGGGCACGGCCGCAGGTACGGGAGCAGCCCCAGCACAGCGCGCCCCGTGTGCCCCGGGCACGGCAGCAGGTACGGGCGGGCTGCGGGCAGTGCCCCCCGGCCCAGAGCCCACCGTGCCACTCGGGCTCCTCCCCGCCTTGCAGAGCCGCCCTCGGCAGCACCAGGCCCCAGCGATGAGCCAGTGAATGTCACCATCACCGTGACGGCCACACCGTGACCACGCCGGGTTTTGCTCCTCATTTCCCTCCCTGCCACACCGCGGGACGGCAGCAGCCACCTGAGCCGGGCTGCCAGGCAGCTGGCTCCACACGAAAAAAGCCCCTCCGGCTCAGCCCCGGGCCTGCAGTTACTGCTGGAGCTAAAATAAATATTTAGGCTACAGTAAATAGTTTCTCACCGATGGCAGGAAAAAAGCCCGAGGGCCGAAGCGCTGCTCTCAGCCCGGGGCTGGCACTGGCTGGGGATGCTGCCTGGGGACGCTGCTGAGGTGTCTGTGGTACAAAAACAGCCACAAAGCTTTTTGTGGGAAGGGGCCTCATCTTCACCCCCAAACTCCCCAGTTTCAGGCCAAACCACAGGATGTTAAAAATAGTGACTGGAGATGGTTTTTCCCTGCATCGGTGCAAGCACGAAGGGAAGCAGGGCCCAAGGAATTGTCAGGCAGTTCCCAGCTTTCCTGAGTCCTCATCTTCTGCTGTGTGTGGAGACAAGGGCACCTTGGATCATTTTCTCCTGTGTTTGGTTAATAATAACCCATTGGGAAGTATCAAGCCACATGAACCAACCTTGATCAGTGCCCACAGAGTATCAGTCCCCACACCAGCCATAAAGCAGCACTGATCCCTCTATCAAACCACCCCCAGAAATACAAACCCTACCCAAACCCCCTGCAAAACCATCACTTCCAAACACATAACATTCCAAAGGAATATTACAGCTTCTCTGGAAAACAGAGCATCTTTATCTGACACACCCACAATACAGGGGAGATTTAAGCAAGGTTGTTTAAAACCATGGCTAAATTTCAGTGTTTGGGGAAAGCTAAGCAGCCACAGTTAAATCTCAGCAACTCGTGGCCAATCTCTGTTGGAAAAGGGGAAAACCTTGCAGAAGATCCTGCAAAAGGAAAATCCAGGCTGTGAGGATGAGATAAACAAAAAGGGAGGAGGGAGATCTGTGGTGGCTCTGGGGTACGTGGCAGCCACAACCCACAGATGTGTAAGTCCTGGTTTGCAAAGAACTTTGGAATAAGGCAGCTCTAGCTGGGAGGATGCAGAACCCTAAAAAAAAGGCAAAAGAATAAATATAACCACAAATAATGCAATAGAGAAGGCTTTGGGGAGAGCTCACAGTGGCCTTCAATTACCTGAAGCAGGAGGAAGATGGATTTCTTATACAAGCAGATAGTTACAGGATATGGGAGAATGGCTTCACACAGCCAGAGGGCAGGGATGGATGGGATCTTGGGAATAAATTCTTCCCTGTGAGGGTGGTGAGGCCCTGGCACAGGGCACCCAGAGAAGCTGTGGCTGCCCCAGTCTTGGAATGCTCAAGGCCAGGTTGAATGGGACTAGGAGCAGCCTGGGGTAGTGGAAAGTGTCCCTGCCATGGCAGGGGTGGAATAGGATGAGCTTTAAGGTCTCTCCCAAATCAAACTGTGCTGGGATTCTATGAAACATAAAAAAACCCATTGCAACACTTGGAGCAGCCCATGGAGCTGCTGCTACCAAAGCAGATCTCAAGGGCTTCCTCCTCACACGGACATCACTCCCCAAACCCCGAGGCTGGCAAAGCTGCACCAACAGCCCTGAGCTCCCCAGGGCTTTGGAGCAGCTGCAGCCAGGCTGGCACAGCTCCCTCCCTTCCCAGACTGGCCAGGGACACGCTGCTCTGGGCTGCAGGTGTCACCTCGGGGTGGCCATCACTGTAAATTTTGATTCACTTCTGTGCCTTTGCACCGTGACTCGTGTGGGAGGAGGGAGTGCTTTGCAAGCACTGGTTTGGTTTATTTACTGGGATTAAATTTGGAAAGGAAAGAGCACCCACCCAAGTGGTGCAGTTAAGGTTGCAGCACCTCCATTGTGCTGTGTCCAGGATGGGCAGGGTCCTGACAGTTGTGCCCAGGGCTGTTTCACCATGACTGGTTGCATTTCAGTGCTACCCAAGCTGTTAGTAATTCCCCAAACCAAGAGCTGAACTGGATTTTGTCTTCTGTGAGTAGGAAAGTGAACCAGGCTGGATTTTCACCTGTACTTCTTCAGAAGGGTTATGGAGCATCTAAAGACACAGTCACTGACTCAAGTTCTTCTTCAAACTGCACAGGACAGACTCAACCAAGGCTCATTTTCCTCACTGATCTTCTTATTTCCTCATTGGGATCTTCCCAGAGAAACCAAGAGAGGCCAGGAGGTGTTCATGGAAAGGAGGGTTCAAGTGCCATGTCACTGAGCTGCCAGGGAGGTGACAGCTCTTGGTCATTTCAGACCTGCTTAACTCCCTCAACTGGGCTCCTTGGAAGCTCTTGTCCCACTGGTAAATTGCCATGGACACACACTCCACATTTCCCATCCTCATTCTTTATATTATTACAATTCTTTTTTATACACATAACCAGGCTAGTTTTGTGGTGTGTGGGGGAAGAAAAAAAAACCAACAAAAAAAGGGATTTCAAGGCATAAATAATATAAAAAGGCAACCATTTTGAAACCAAGATACATTCATATGACACTACTACAAAAAATAAATAGTGACTCTCTCTGTTATAATTAACATCCCCCCGTGACTCCCTTTCAGCGGTGCTGCGGTGCAGTCCCTGGCGTTGAGTGGGGACAACGGGCACTGCCTCAGGTTTCCTGCAGCTGGAGCTGACAAAGGTCCCCAGAACCATTTAGGGTGACTCCGGATGAACTCCATCCTGGTTTTTCCTTACAGTCCTTGGAAACAGGCTGAAGAATGAGGGGGCTCCAACTCAAAATGTGGTTCGATGTTTCCGAGTGCAGGAAGCTGCCGCCTGCAAAGCAAGAGCAGGGCCAGTGGTTGTGTCGGGTTTTTCAGGAGATTCTCTGTCAGCTCAACAGAACCACATGCCCCAAAAACTCTGTAATTCCAGTGGGTGATGCTCTTTGGGCTCAGGCTCATTCCCACCATCCCAGGCACAAGCACAGGCCATAGGCTCTATCGTCAGCCCAGCACTGGAATAATAAAACCTGCTCTGAGATGGCTGCTGCTGAAAACAGCTATGAAATAATGCTGAACCTTTAGGATTCATTAGCACGTGGTCACAATTCACAAAACTGCTGCATTCACCCCAAATCAGTAACAGCTCCAGGCATTTGGCAGAAATGAGCTGGTGAGGAATTCATGGCACCAAGGTCACACTCCTGATGTGGCACACCCTGCCAGAGGTGTGTCCACCTGAACCCCCCTTCCCCTGCTGCCATGGGGTGGGTGCAGAGGGAACTGCCTGATTTCAGCACACAAGGTGCAATGATTCCAGGGTGGGGAGAGAAACAGGTTCTCTCTTCACCAACAGAGACCGGGTCCCTCCCTGTGCCAGCTCCTGCCTCCAGGATGGCTCTGGAATGCTTGTGTCCTGCGTTGGGGCCAATGGGGGTGCTGTGAGTGCAGCATCCATCAGTCACAGCCTCCTTATGTGGCAATGAGCCCTTTCTAGAGGCATCAATCACAAGGGCATGACAGGACCAGGCACTGGAGCAGCACTGCTCCCACTTTCCACGATGGGAAAGGCGGGACGCTTCACCTGCCTCCAAGCCTGCTCTTACAAGGGTCTAATTACTGGCTTCCCTGCAACAAATTAAGCTCCCTACAGAACACTCCCAGCTTCCCAGCCAGGTGCTATGCTCTGCAGGATGCCTCACCGTCTATGCAGTCCACAGAGAGCTGGCTCACGGCCTCCCTGCAGCAGGGACGCTGCGCCGGGGGCTGCTCGGCGCCCTCCCCGCGCTGCTCCTCCAGCCGGGCGCTGCACTCGGGGCTGGCCGAGGCCAGGCACATGGCCACCATCACACGGGGGCTCAGGGGCTTCATCTCCACTCCGTCCTGCTGGAAAGGGGCCCCCAGGGGCACGACGGGCAGCGCGCTGCTGCCGAAAGTGCCGTTGGTTTTGGTGAAACACCTGCGGCAGGGACAGAGGCCAAAGTTACTCAGAGTGGCTTCTTCCCCCCTTCCTTTTCCCCCCACAGCTTTTAAGTGTTTTACCACATCAACGATCAGAGCATTTGTCAAATCAGTTTTAAATATATTTGTGGAGCAATTCTGACATTAAGCAAAGGATTGAGTGGTTTTTTTTTCTCCCAGCAGACAGCTGAAAACATTCAAAACACGCTCAGCTCCTTCCCCCATCAACTGAGACCCAATGACCTGACTTGTGAGTCCATTTCTCCATCAAAGCAACTCCATAAAATATGTTTTCACTGCCAAGATAAAGAGCTCAAATTTGAAACCCAAGCAGCACACTTAGGTACCTTGAAAAATAAATACTATGTGTGATTGGAGTGAATGCAAATTAGAAAAATAGATGCAATTTTAACCCCCCTGTTCTGCTGTGTAAGTCAGACTGTGGCCCTGCAATACCTGTGTAAAGCTGTGGAACTGAAGTTAAAGTGCTGAATCAATTGTTACAGCTGAGGTATTTAAGCTTTAAACAAAAAGGAGTAGGACTTTGACACACATACCATTGTGGCAGGAGGGAAAACACCTCAGTGTTTGCAGCCCCATGAACAATATGGCCTCAGGGAACATTTCTATAAAGAATTCTACATAAGAAAGCCATAACTACCCAAAAAGTAAAAGGTTCACTTGCATGGCTACCACAAATTTTGAGAAACTACACACCAAGATGATCCTTGCAATGTGGTGCAGGACAGAGATGGATCCACAGATAAACACATGGAAATAAGGATGGAAAGTGTTCACACCCCAAAATGCTCCTGTGAAAGCTGAACAAGCTCCAGGTCTCTATGTGCTAATGCAGACACAACTCTGAGCACCCTTCTTCTCTTTTTTTCCGACCAGATATAAACCCATCCCTCACCTGCTCTGCTCAAAGGGATCAGCCCAGTGCACTTGCTATCTATCATCCCTGGGGCTGTTTAAGACTGCATTTGGAAATACAAAAATGGATCCCTGGGACCTGCCTGCTCAGCTGCTGGCTCAGCAAGTAGCACTGTGTGCTGCTCCAGGCTGATTCTGGCCCAAATCTGAGCAGAGCAGATGGAAAATTGCTGGAAAAGGAGGAAAGATGGAGTGGGACACCAGCAGTGCCAGGGCAGCAGCCAGCAGAGCTGACCTCGACAGCAGCCCTGCACTGAGCTCAGAAGGGTTTCAAACCAGGACATGTGAAGCTTGGCAGTCTCAGTTAAGTCCTGCCCAAGTCCCAGAAACCACTTTTATGCCATTAAAAGAGTCATGGCAATAAGGAAAACCATCACACTGGAGAGACCTGTCCTACAGCCCTGCCTAGAGCCTCAGTTCATACCTGAAACCTGATCAAAACCTGGGATCAATATTACCAGAACTGAAAGAGCAACAAAACACCCAGCAACACAAATAAACTTGTCAGAGGAGGAGCTGTAGTGAGCTTTCCCTCTGGCAGATGCTTCACCTGCAAAGCCAGAACAGGACAAAGGGCTTCCCTCTGGAGCCTGCTCCCCTCCCAAAAGCTGTGAGGATGGAGCAGCACTAAGCTTCAACCTTCACTCTCCTATTTTGTCCTCCCACTCCTGTAACTGCCTCCAAAGTCATTATTCCAAGTACCAAAATACCACAGAAGCCACTGGAGAATCCACATTAAACACATCTGGTCCTCAAACAAATCCATTTATTAGTTTGCCTTTCTCTCCGCAGAGGTTTTGACTGCCCTCACTTATTATTGAGAAAAAAGGGCTCAGAGAAACTCATCTAAATGTTTGGGTTTGCATGTTTCTGGGGGTTTCTTCTTAAAGATACAGGGGTCAGTGAAGTTCTCTGTATTACTGTAAGAGCTTGAAGGAAGTTTCAACACAGCAGTTCAGCCTTCTAAGCTTCAATAACCACATTTTGATGGAAACTAGCCATGGGGATATCCAGAGCAGAGTGTGGAGGAAGAGTGATGTAAAATCCCTGCTGGGAAAACACAACTTCTATCAATTCTTAATACTGAAACCCTAGTAAAATATAATTTTTAAAAAATCATAATTAAGATGAAAAGGCTGGAAAAACAAATGGATGTTCCTACATTTGAATCATATATTTCAGATTTCTGATCAAAATACAGTGAATTTGCAAAGGAGAGAGCTCTGTACAAGTGTAAATTCCTCTGCAAATGTCAGGTATCTTGAGAGCTTTAGCACAAAGGCACAAGAGAAGAAAAAAGATCAATTCTCAATCCTGTCAACCACAGGCTTTGTCCACAATAGCAAAGTGGGTCTCCAGTTTTCAGCAGCTTCTCCCTCTGGCAATGCTCCACGAGAAGTTATGAGGGATAAAGTGCTAATTTAAACAGAAGACCCAGGGATTTCAGCACTGAAATAATAAAACCTGCTCTGAGATGGCTGCTGCTGAAAACAGCTATGAAATAATGCTGAACCTTTAGGATTCATTAGCACGTGGTCACAATTCACAAAACTGTTGCATTCACCCCAAATCAGCAACAGCTCCAGGCATGTGGTGGAAATGGGCTGGTGAGGAATTCATGGCACCAAAGCCACACTCCTGATGTGGCACACCCTGCCAGAGGTGTGCCCGCAGGAACCCCCCTTCCCCCTGCCATGGGGAGCTGCCTGATTTCAGCACATGATTCCAGGGTGGGATGAGGACAGGCAGGTCAGGGCACAGCCCTCACCTGCACAGTGAGGATAACAAAATGGGGAAAACACTCCAGCCTCAAATTCCCACTGGCCAAAACCTACTGAGCTGACTGCCCTAACCCAGCAGGCCTTCCTCCTCCTTCTCCTCTTCCTCCTCCTCCCCTGGGCGTACACCCAGCTCCCTGGTGGGAAGCTGAGGCACGTCCTGGTCCCCTCCATTCCCCTCTCCCATGTCCTCTTTGCATCCCCCAGCGGCAGGACAGGAACAGAGCGGTCCCTGCGGCGCAGCTCTCTGCCAAACCGAGGTTAATGATCCCCTCCGGGGCACGGCAGCTGTAAGGGACAACTTGTTTCTCCATCAGGCAGTCAAATATAGAATGGGGCTGTGAAAACTCAAAGTTCAGGCCCTGCGGATGACCCGTCTGGGAGGGGCAGTGCAGCTCCAGAGGATGGAACTCTTTCCCTCGCTTTCTTAGGGGAAAAAAAAAAGAGCAAATAAAAACTTAAATGTGTTTAACACTGGAGGCAAGCTCTTAATTACAGTGTGACACATATGGCGTGCTCTAAATTACCAGGAGTCTCAGGCATCCTGGCGAGAGCTGCTGCACAGGCTGCTGGAATCCCAGCACTGGTGAGTGAGGGAAGGTACTGGGCTTTCCTGGGACTGCCAGGGACACCGGGCCAGGCAAGGCACGCCCAGCTCCACCCGCCAGCAGCACCTTGTCAGCATCACGCTGTCCTGCACATCTTCATGGAAGGAAGGAGGATTCAAGGTCATCACAAGCGGTATTTTAAAAAGTAAAACTATGAAAATAAAGTGAATGTGTTTTCTGCCTTCAACAACAGCTTTATTGTCCAACAGGGGTTGGACTTAATGATGCTTGTGGGCCCAACTCAGAATATTCAATGTTTAATAATTAATTTAAATAATTAATTTCAATAATTAATTTCAACTCAGCTTAGCCAGATGCATACCTAAAGGCAGCTGAAGATTTCAATCAAAGTATGATTGAAAAAAAAGCCCAGAACCTACCAGTCAAAGCAGCTCAGCTTGTCTGACTTTCAGTCCTATTTCTAATAATTAAAATAACCAGAGACTGAGTCAGAAGCCTAAGGAGGATAATAATTCCAAAAGTGAAAACTCAGTAATTTTTATTAGGTTTCCAACTCCTAGCTACAATGCAGAAGACAGATTTTCCCTTATTCTACACAAGAATCCTTTTTCCCACGAAGAAAATGTATCCCACTCTGACAATGGCTGGTCATCTCCTCCTGAAGGCCTCAAGAACTTCAAATCCCATGTTTTACAAAGAACAGCATTGTGAAGGCAAAGGAGTGAGTTGGTTAGTGTTCTTAAAGGAATGCCAGGAAGTGTAAAATATAGAAGACCAATTAAATCCCATTTGACAAGCTCCATATGGAATGATTTTGTTATCTCAGAACCAAAGAAAAACACAGGAAATACAGATTTAAAAAAAAAATCCAGCACCCAACCTGCCTCACTTCCTAGAGAACATTAGAGGAGCAAATTGAGCTCTGGAATTTTAACAACTTGTTTTATTCTATCCTATGGAAAATCCTCAACTGCTCTCCAGGTCATCCATGGAGCTCCTCTTGCTAGCCAGGACTCCAGCTCTCATCTTTTTGTCAGCCCCAGCTCCACGGCAGCACACAGAGGGAGGGCTGTTCTCTGGGCAGGTCATTTCTCACCTGTTAGTGTCATTTCTCACCTGTCAGTGTCATTTCTCACCCGTTACTGTCATTTCTCACCTGTTATTGTTCCGACAATTCCGGCAGTTGATGCACTCCGAGGGGTCAGCCTGTGGCACTGCCGTGTACATCCCACCACCCTGCAGCAGGAAGGATTAATAATTAATGACAGAAATCAAATCACTGTTGGGACACCCAAGAGCTCTTTGCCTCAGTTTCCCCACTCTGCTCACGTTATCGATGCCCTGCTCCGGGCTGTACGTGGCACAGCAACACTGAGCGATTGTCCAAAGGCCAGGGGAGGGCTTTGCCAGTGTGTGTGTCAGGGAAAAGTAAATAGCTGCAGCTTAGACAAGTATGTGGTCATTTCCCTGGTCTGTTTTCAGCTTAATATGCTGAGGTTTAATTTAATAAACACACTGTAAATATATTTATTTTTAACGCTGATGACAGACACGAAAGCGAATTGCTGTTCATTAGCACGCAAGGCTTGTTTAGGGAGACAGAGGATTAAATTTGCAGGGCTGATGTCACATACAAACCCATCCCACTTTCCTGTAATTACTCCGATTAGATCAGTTTACTTCACTACACTGATTTTTGAACCGTTTGGTATTTGTACAGATGGGGTAATTCCTCAGCCAGCAATGACTCCGGGTGAGAGGGATTTTGTGTTGTTGGTTTTGGCTAACGGGGCCATTACAAGCCAGTTGAAATGCCCAGATTAACACATACCTCATTGTTAGGGACCAGGCAGACAGTGGTGTGGGAGCCACTCCAAGGGGGCTGCAGAGCCAGGCTCCTGCACTGGGCTCCAGGAGGGAGCCAGGCTGGGAAGGCTCACCTGGCTTTGGCAGCTCAAGTGGTAGGCAACTTCTAGCAATCCCTATCTTTGCAAAAACAGAGCTTGTCCTGAAGTTTTTGAGGGATAGAGAGCACTGAGGAAATGCCTAATTATTCTTGATTGCCATCCTGGCCAGTTTCTCCCTTCCTCATTTAACCCAATCATTGGAACAATAAAGAGCAACCTAACGAGGATCAGAACATCCTGTTCCTCTGCTAGCCTCGCCCACGTGCCAGCCCCAGCCCTTCTCCACGGGCAGAGATCCTGTGACTCAAACTTTCTACAACAGGGAGTGGGGAAAGAAAAGCTCAACCCCATCACCTGTCCCAGCAAGACAGTAGTGTTGGGTGGACACCTCAAGGCACAGAGGAGCTCCAGGCACCAAGACCTGTGTCATCACAAACATATTTCCTTTTCTCCCCCGAAAAAAATTAAAATGGGAGGGACAAAACATAATGCAAACTCCCAGACTTCCTCCCAGGCAAGCTTTTGAGCACTGCAAATGTTCCGTCCCTGAGGGCTCAGAGATTTTTTGAGAGTTTCACCCACTGGGAGGTTGGACAGGTCAAAAAAAGCTCAGTTTGGGCCTTGGTTGCTCTTGAAAACAACCAAAAGTGGGCACTTCTTTCTCCATGCGTAGGCCAAGGGCAGAATGGGGTGAAGAACTGACTGGTCTGGGCTCAGACTGGAGGGAACTGAAGTGGCAACTACTGTGCAAGTGCTAATTTGTTGTTCAATAAAATGAAGTGCTTGTGCTCAATTACCAACACAAACAATAGACCCGTTTTTTTTCTCCAGAAACAGCATGGGTTATTCAGACTTTTGAACTTTTTCTTTCAGTTTTCCTGGGCAATGTTCACAGTTTTGAGTAAGTTTAGTAAGTTTGAATGCAAGCCATCTGTTTCCATAGACAATAATGAAATCATTATTCTCTCTTGGAAACAGGACACGTTTCAGCAAATGAAGTATTTTTCCACAGCATACAAAGGCTGGATCGCAGACTGAAATTAGTTTTTAATTTTATTTTCAATTTCAAAACAAAAAACCAGCCTGTCTCAATAGTCACAAACAGGGGACTGAAAAAAAAAAAAGCAGCGTTATTGCTGTGCTGCAGTTCAAGATGTATGGGGCACTTCATTCCATGGAACCTCCTGCGCCATTCGTGCCTTGCCATAATTAATAGCATTGCTCAGAGTTACAGATCTGAAACAGGTGGGGGAAAAACGGGTGATCCATAAAGCTGCAGAATAAGCAGCTATAATTAAATGTATTTAACTTGGAGATTGAGAAATACCATATGTACAAGTAAAGTATCTCAGCCCGGCACTGAGGCATTCTCAGAGCTTACATGCTGTTAGGAGGAGGGTAGAGGCAGATTTCCCAGAGTAAGTGGAATTCTTGCTGTCATCTGATATTCTCAAATGAAAACCATGATGTTTGTATCACAAATATCAGCCCAGTTGCTTCCTCTGGGATAAGGAATTCAGTGGAACTGGCTGTTATCAGTGGATGAGTATTCCCCCACCCAAATTAAGCCTGCTTCCACAGCCCCTGAATGAACCCCAAGGTCTGGGCTGAGCCTCCCACCCAGTGTGGGACCTTACGTTCACGAGGTGATGGGGATGCTCATAGTCCACGTGTGTTCTGGGCAGGGAGTTGGAGTGCCCTGGGTACAGTCCTGCTCCTCCTCCACTCATGATCCCATTGACACCGTTGCCAACTTTGTGGTGGAGGTGGGGACAGCCGTTGCTGAGGCCATTGCTGAGGAAGTTCCCATGGATGTTCCCATTGACTCGGCTGGTCCCGGGCAAGGTCGTGTACTCAATCATCTGCCCGTTGATGTCTGCCCCTTGGTAGAGGTAGCCTGGAGGGTCGTATTCTGCAAAAGACATTGTTATTGAAAGCTCTTCTACTGATAAATGAGCAACCCTAAAAAATAACGAAACTTTTTTTTTTTTCCTCCAGCTTTTGTGAACTAACTCTGAAATCCAACTGCTTAGCATACGCATGTAGACATGGAAAACAGCCACATCCTGGAGAGCAGGCCAGAAATGTTGGTCTGGCTGATGTCAATCACTACAAGAGCATCCTCAAACCAGGCCTTTTGTATCACCAACAGCCCTTTCTGCTGTATCTGCTATAATCTGCTTCCAGAAGATCTCTCTGGGCTGAGCTGAAGACACTACCTTCATTATCTCCTACATTTCTCTCTGTAGGAGAGTAAGAGTATTTAAAAATAACCACAAGCCATGGCAAGAGCAAGGCTGATTTATGCACAAGGAGCAGAAAAGGCCAGTACAGAGATTCTGCTGGCTCTGGATTGTTGGTGGTGCAGAGCACCTTGCAAAGCTCCTGCTCGCTAATGAACAGGTTTTCCTTATTAACACCTCTCTGGAAGACTTGGCCATTGAATGCCATCTCATTGTGCAGGGACTAAGAGGTAACAAGGGACTTGTCCTAGGGCTGCAAGTTCTCTTTCTTTCCACATGCACTCAGGAAAGGGAGAGATCCAGGGTTCAACTCTGCACAATTTTAACAAGTGATTACAATTACACACATTCTGCCTCTGCAATCGTCAGAGACCTATGCAGGGGCTTAAACACAAAGTGCAGAAACTTTGTCCAGGCCTTTCCCACACCATTGTCTGGGTGAAACTGCATCACAGTCCTCCAGGGATGCAGCAGGACAGGGAGCACCAGTGTGAAGAAATGGAGACATTGCTGCTCTTAAAAACCCAAGTCTGCACCTAAGGAACACCTGGCAGTACAAGTCCCTACAGAAATGCAAGCTGGCTCCTAACAGGAAACTGCTTCCCATCCATAAAACGCAGCGTGGACATTCCTGATTTTACCCCGGTAATATTTTCCCCGTGAAACCAACCCCCACTCACTCTGCATGGCGCTCTGCTGCCGGTTCTTCCAGAGGCACATGGCGATGAAGACGATGAGGATGAGGACCATGACGCCCAGGACGCAGCCCACGATCAGGTAGAGCATGTCACTGCTGCGCACGGGGCCGCTGGCAGCCACGGCCCCGCTGCCCCCCGCCCTCTCCGGGGGGCTGGGGGGCGTGCTCAGGTCTCTCACTGGGTATTCAGACGCTCCCGGCGTGCGTTTCACTGGATGAGTGAGACAAGCATGTGTACATCCACTAAATGCATTTTCTAAGTGTGTTTTATCGTCATGAAATGAAAATAATTACTGCCGAGCCTGAGTCCCGATGCCTCGCAAAGACAGCTTCCAAGTCAACACTAAATCCTGCAATGGGAATGCCAGCTCCTATTGGGTAATAACTGTTTGCCTTGGAAAATGGTGATTATCCCGCCTGCTCACCCGCTCTTTGAGGTCACTGGGACTTTAACGAGCCGCTCGAGGTACCCGTGGCTGCAACTGCTCTCACTCTCAACTTGAAAGAGCACAAATCTTTCCACTTCTGAGGTCAGGAAAAACCACAACACTCATTTCTCTCGCCCAGGCTCTGCCAGATGACCTGCTCTTATCTGATGTGAACCCTGCTAACAACCCCCTCTCCAAACCACACAGTTGAAGATCAACCAAGAGATGAACAGAAAATCTCTGAAAATGAGATGCTGGTTTAACCCAGGAATTGCATTTACATTAGTTTCCAGTACACCACAGCTCAGATTTATTTAATTTGACACTAAAACCCTAAAAGAGGTGCCTGGCTTAGGAGTGAAGCTGGTCAGAGAGAGACAAGCACCTCCATGCAGGTATGCTGGATAAGCTGGATCACCCTTATAAGCCTGGGGGAGATAAATTTTAAGGAAGAGGCAGTGTGAATGACAGATTACATCTTGCCCATTTTAAAATTAGAGAAGAAAGTTATATTCCTTGCAGGAGGGAGACCAACTGTGTGCGCAGCCTTGAGGCCCTGCAGCTCCTGCTCCTTCCTTCAAAGGTTTCACTACTCACTTCACTGAATTTTGATGCTTCCGCTCCCAGAGGGCTTTTTTCTTTTTTTTTCTCAAACATTTTTTCATAGCACTGCATTTGAAGTTTACTGTCTGCATTTTCCCTTTACAGCCTTACTTGGTTTTAGAGATTAAAGGAGACAGGAATTCTTCGCAAAATAAATGTGACTGCCATATCTGACACTTCCCGAGAACAGTACAAACTTTGTGCCAGAGGCATGCAGGATTAGGGATGGAGGCAGCCAACACAGCCATCAATTGCTGTGGTCTGCACTTATACAACGTGTCACAGAGCCCTGAAGACATAAAACAGATGTACAAATCAATTCTGTCATCTTCAGGCGCATGGTTGTCTCCCAAGGAGAGGCCATCAGCAGAGCAGAGGCAGCAGTGCTATCTCTGAGGGCAGGCAAAGCTGCAGAGCTCTGCTGAGAGCCTCAGGAGTGCAACGGATCACTTTCCATATGTTCAAAACAATCCCAGCTTCGGAAGACAAAACAATCCTCCGAAACATTCCAGAAAATTATGGTCATCATCGCAGCTGACTTTTGTGCTGCACGAAAATTCCCCCAGTGGATCTTTCCAGCCCCAAAGGCCACCTCAGCCCCACAGCCTCACCTTTGGTCTCGCAGATCATCACGTTGCTGTACTCACTCTCCCCCCCCTCGTTGTAGCACTGCATCTTAATGTCATAAGAAGTTTCAGGCTGCAGGTGATTTATCAGGTGCCACTGCTTTGTACCTGTGGGGGGGACAAAAATAAATTGCAGCTCAATTACCCACAGGAGCCAGAATTACGGTCGAGTGCATTGCAGGGACCTTTTCTACCAAATGCAGGGGCACTGCAGCTTGTCTTGTTAGCACAAAAATCTTCAGTAGTAGTTTATGGACTTAGCTGAAACCATGGCCCATGAGTGGCATCCCTGCTCATGACAGAGGGTTGTAAGTAGATGATCCTGAAGGTCCCTTTCAACCCAAATTATTCCATGACTCTCTAAGACTTGTGTTACCTTGTGAAATTGATTACTAGAAGGACCTTTTGATGAACTGATGTTTTTTTTAGTAATTTCTTTTAAAGAAAGTCATTCCCTACAAAAGCCATAACTCACTAAACTCAAAACCCAGACATCCAAGTGCCACACATGTGCATTTAAGTTCAACAGCAGCCCTGAGTACCCTGAACATGGAACCATCAAAGGGATGTGTTTAGGGTGGATTATGATGACTATTTACAGTACCCTGGTCAAATAACAAGGAAAACTGGCACAGAGAGCTTGGGACAAGGAAGAGCTTGGTTGTGAGCAGACTTTCTAGAGGCACAAGGTACCACTGCAGCCATTGGTGTCACATGGAAAGGACACATCTGGGCTGCTCAGTTTGGCCCAAACCCCAAATAACTGAACGTGCATTTTATGAACCTGGGAACGCAGCAAGGCTGTCCTGGTGCCACTGCCCCTGCAGAGCCCAAGCCCCAGCCCCAGCCAGGCAATCTTCTCTAACAGGACGGTTTTGTCATCTCTGGCCCCTGGCCAGCTTTTCATTTAGACACCCTCCTGAAGTACTGAGCACTTCAGGATAAATCACTCCCAGTTTTTACTTTCACGGGCTTGTGACAAATTTTACTAAACAGCGACCCTTTTTTTTTTTTCTTTTTTTTTTCTGGGGAGTTTAATTAACTGTTTGAGTGCTCTTAATGCCTCTTGGAAAATACCACCTTGAACTGTTTCCACTGTTTCTAAGGAACTGTCTACCACCTACTGATTTGAGCATTAATAAAAAGGCTCGGGCGTGCTGGGGCTGTCACCGTGATGCTGCTCGAACTCCTCCGGGACCCCGGCCCGGGTCCAGACCCTCTGCCCGGCCCCAGCAGGGCCCCTCTGGCCCAGGGGCTGCCCAGCCCGCTCCGTGTCCACATCCCAGGGAAGCCCTGGCTCAGGCTGGAGCTGCCTTTCCCTAAATCGCACGTTTTCCCAAGATCCAGCCTCGGTTTTCCCGGCGCCCCCACCCCCAAGCATTCCTTTCGGTAATTACTACACCAGGTTTTAGGTTTCCGCTTCAAACCATTAGTGGAACTGGAATCAGTACAGGCACTTTAACTGTCCTCTTCGTGCACCATTAGCAAGGGAAAACATTTAAACAACTGACATCAGACTGCATTTACATTTAAAATTCAATCTCCAGGATTCTCGAAACAGAGAAATTCAGACCAGAAACGGAGAAATGCAGACCATTGCTGCAGGACAGGGGTGATCTTTTTTGCTTTTGCTTAAAGCGGCTGAGAGATACCGAGGAACCATCAGAGCTTTTTGCTTGTTGTTTTTTCCTTCAAATAAAATCTGATTTTGCCTGCAGCGGCATTTATAAGGAAAAAAAAAAGGTTTCTGCAGAGTTTTGAATGTCTCGAAAGACAAGACTTAACAGGAAGCGGTGAGGAAAGCCTGCGGCAAGCACTTAGCTAGCACAGGCATCACAACACTTTTTCCACAACTCATGCAGTCATTTCAAGATAAAATTCCCTGTCATAAAGCAGATTAATTCAAAGGTAACAGAGGGGGGAAAAAAAGCAAAGAACAAGTGATTTATGGCAAAAATACCTTAAGTCACATGTTCCTCTACATATTTCACATCAAGTGCTTCCAATCACAACTTAATTGAAAATAGTTCTCTCTCTTTTTTTTTTTTCCCTCCTGAAAAGCTAATTTAGGGGAGCACAGTAAAGAGAAGCTGAAGTTTAAATCTTTCCACCAAGTGATTTCTGTTGCAGGCTCTGGCAGAGCGGAGCAGCTGCTAATGGTTTCAGACTGCCACAAAGAGTTCAATACACACACGCTCGGAAAAAAAACCCGAAACAAGCTAATTTCACAGCACAGTGGAGCCCACTTAAACAACTAACTGCTCAGTGTATAAGATTTATAAACACACAAGTTCTGTCTAGCAAAGGCTAAAATACATTTGCAGATGAAGGTGAAGCCTGCATAAAGTTCTTTAAAGCCTCTGAGCTCAAACTCTGGATCTTTAATAGCTTTATAGTGTGCAAAAGCTTATGTCATGCATCAAAGTACTATGTGCAGTATTGTCTGGCAGGGGAAAATTTTCAAAATAAAGGTCCATTCCTCTTGTAACTGAATAAATGAGGGGGAAAAAAATAATTAACGTCATTGGGCCAGAATGAGATCACTGCGTTTGCTCAGGCCGAGCAATAAGGACATTAAATAAAATATTTTTAAAAGGGTTTTCCACTTCTCGACTAATATAGACATTATCTAATAACTTCTTCCAGGAAAATGATGATCTAATATGCACAGGGGAAAAAAATAACTTGATTAAAAGGCAAAATGAAGCACAAACATAGCTGCATTTGCACAGTGCTACAGCACTTGAGGCTAAAAGCAACTTCCTTATAGCAGGAGAAGTGATTAGGCGAGGTAGGAGGAGAGAAGGGCAATTACAAGATACTACCAGCTTAGAAAGTCCACGCTGGGGTAAATAATTTTAAAAGCCAGCTAGTTATTAGTACAGTCTGTAACCCAGATGTTTTTATCCTGGGTTAAACCTCATTTACACTGCTTGCTCTTCATACAACTTGAAGCTACACCAGTTTAAATAGACCTTCATTAAGGCTTTGCAGCTGTATAACAAGCCACACTTAAACCCAGTATTTAGCTCTCAAGCTTCCATGTCGAAGAGGCTCCAGAAGGAAGAAACCAGCTCACGTGTGGGCAAAACCCCGTTAGGGAGTTGAGATAGCTCCTTCTGTGAGATATATTATAAAGACTGCTTGGGCAAAGCAGTTTAGATTTCGTGTAAACACAGCCAGCATGGCTGCAGGGTGTCCTTCCCCTTCTCCCAGCAGGCGTGCCCGGCACCGTACCGTCCACCACGTCGCGCTTGTAGTCGCTGTCGTTGTCGCTGTCCGTGGGCCGGTAGTAGATATAAAATCCTTGGATGGGCGTGTTGTTGTTGCTCGATGTGATGTACTGCAAAGGAATTTTAACAGACTGCATGAGAGAAGAAAAGTTTTAACTGAGTCCTGCTGAGTTGTCGTCACCGAGTAGCTCATGCTCTGCAAATATGAGTGTTTTTAATAAGGTTGTGTAAGCAAAGGTGACTGAACTCCCCTGAGTAGACAGAGAGTAGGATGGGTACACGAGACTGAGCTTGGGCTGACACTTTCCTCCCATATCACTTCCCAAACCCTCAGTTAGGTTTTGACCATGCACAGCCTGAAAATCTGCATGATTAATGGAAATGGAAAAGTTAAAACCATAAAACTCTTCAGAAAGAGTTAAGGTCACTCTAAAAATCAGCTCAAGAATCTTTAAGTTATGCAGCCTCCTGAGGAACCAGAGGTTATTTTAAGTTTATTATCCTTAACATCTCTTAAGGCTGAGCTAGCAGAGCAAACTAACACTGGGAACTCTACACATTAAATCCTCCAAAGTATACCAGGGGGTTAGATTTCAAAACAAGAGCAAAGAATTTCTGTGGGTTTCAATAAGGACTTTAAAGTACTTGTTTACAATAGACGAGGTAACAGGGGAAAGGAAAATGTTTCTCTAACATGAAACCTCCACTGGATGTGAGGGAAGACGGCGGGTTTGAAACACTCTCCCAGCCACCCCAGCCTGGATTGACAAAAGCAGCAGGAATTGCAGGAAACTGAGCCAACTCACAACTCATGGCATGAACAGGGCTTGGGACAGAGTTAAGCCCACTGGTGCCTCTGAGATGTCTGTGCCAGAGCAGGTGGACTGGGGCGGCTGCAGCCTCTCACTGGAGCTGCCAGTTGGGCACATCTGGCGTAACCCGAGGAGGGGTGTGCGGGGTCCCCGCGGAGCTGGAAGGGGAGCGGGGTGGAGGGAAGCTGGGAAATGGTGCAAAAGGCAACGGACAACTGACAGGGCTGCCTCCGAGTGGGAAAGTGTCTGGAAATGGGGGCAAAGAGCTCCAGAGGCACAAGCCCCATTAAGTCCCCCAGTTCTGCCATACTGACACGAAGTGCTCAGCCCCATCCTAGGAGCACAATCACCACCCAGGCCTCGCGGGGAGGAAAACCCCCGCTCACCGCTCTGCCAACAGCTCTCAATCTCAAGCTCTCAATCCTCGACTTTGCAGCACAAACCGTGTTAAGAAGAGGCAGCAGTGTACCCACCGTCCACTTCAGCATGATCTGGGTGTCGCTGACGGCCTCGGTGTAGGCGATGTGCGGGCCGGCGATGGGCCGGCTGGAGAAGCGGCCGCTGAACCCGGCCACCTGGTAGGGGCGCGACGCCGCGCTCCGCGGGCTCTCCCCGTAGTTGTTCACTGCGATCACTCGGAACCTGTACATTTCTCCTTTTAAGGGAAAGAGGGAAAAGAAAGAAGGCCTTGCAGCAAAACAAGTGCTGGAATGAGGATTCAAGGAGAGACTAAACAGATTAGGAAGTACTCTTTGCACAGCATCCAGTTAGAAAAGGAGAGGAATCCTTGCCACAGGCTGATGTGGAGATATAAACAGCTTCTAGAAGTGACTCAGGGAATGTCCAAAGGCTATTGGAGATACCTCCATCAGCCCAGGAAATCCCTAAACTGGTGGGCACTGAGAAGATGCTTCAAAGGATCCCTATCACCATCCACTCCATCTTCTTTTGTGTTTTTTGCCTGAGTTTTCAGGGCTAGACACTGGAAGAAGTCAGGAGAGACATTTTTCCATTAATGCACTTTTCTCTACATTCTGAGTGTTCACTAGAAGGACAATTAAGTTAAAAATAGCAGTGATACACAACCCTCCTCTCCACATGAACAAGTATTTAAATTACGGTGGGGTTTTTTTCCACTTGGAAAGCCAGAAATCAACTTGAATTCATGTAACAAGCTCCTAGGCCATACACAAAACCCAAACCTAATCGAGCAGAAACGGGGTAATCCAAGCAGAAGTTAAAACGAAAAAAACCCAAAGAGCTGCAGTAATGAAAGATCATTTCTGATACCTGGCTCCAAGTTCCTAACTTCCACAGACAGCTTGGAGGGAGAGATGTTGCCAGCCGCGACGAGCCAGTCGCTGTTGCGACCCAGGCGTTTGTACTCCACCTTGAAGGCAGTGATGGGGGAGCCCCCGTTGGCACGGGGGATCCACGTGACGTAGACGGACGATTCCGAGGCCGTGGATATCGTGGGTCGGTCAGGAGCTTCTGGAACTGAACGGGGAAATGCGGTTACAAGAGGATTAGAGTCAGCTGAAACTTCATTTTCACTGATAACTGATTAGGCTCATTGCTGATGAGTGTGTTGGATTTCACATATTAACAAGGAGAATCTTTAATCCTCCTGAAAATCACCACTGCCCTTACTCTGCTGAAAAGGATGGATGATGAGCAGACAATTCAAGAGGAATTTATTATCTTACCAATATTATAAAATTATATGGTATTGCACTACTCCAACCATTTCTACATGAAAACAGACACATACACTAAGTGAACAAGAAAAACATGGTTATTATTTTCAAGCCCCCAAAATCTCTCCAGACCCAATGAAACTTCAACTCATCTGCATTAATGAGAGAAATTAATGGAGAAATGAGAAGGAAGAGAGAACAAAGCATGCACCAGGATGTACTTACGGCACTCACTGAAGTTACAGGCAGCAGTGGGACAGAGAGAAGGAAAAGGGGGGTGTTAGTAAATCTGGTTGTAAGAGCTGTGAGGCTTTACTAAACCAGCCTGGATTCATGAGCATGGAGCTGGTGCTGGGGAGTGGAGCAAGGAGCAGCAGGCTGGCAGCTCTGGCACAAGTGAGGCCCTTGCATGGCTCCTCTGACATTCAGTGCTGCCACAAACTCAGCTCCTTGCCTGTGGTATTAAACCTTTCCACTCACCTTTGGCTTTACCCCAGATTTTAGATACCTTTGAGATCTCAGCCCCTGAGTAAATCTGCCTGAACCAGGCCAAGGAGTTCAAAGGCTGGGGGAATAGGGGAGGGGTGAGAAAATGGACTATAAACGTGCTCTTTTCACTGGAAACCAGGCCAAACGTCACATCTACGGGGAAGTGCTTATATCTCCCACCATCAGAAATAAGCCTGTCCCTGGGAAGCCACAGGAAAACATTCAGAACAGATATCACACACTTTGAGAACTTAAAGCTCTGACACAGCCATTTCCCATTTCCTCTTCCTCTGGCTCTCTCTCAGTGGAAGGAAAGAGAAAACCAGAGTATTTAGCAAAAAGAAACCACAGGTTTAAAAATGAGAAGTAAGAATATGGGTTGTAAGTGAAAATTCTCATTTTTTGAGAGCCACATATGCAGGCAGCAGCATCCTAGGAAATATCCTATGTAACAGAGTAACAGAATAAACAGGAAGTAGAGGAGGCAACACAAGCACCTGGAGCAGTAATAAACACAGGTTAACTCAGATACAGCTCTTTGCAACACAGCTTTTAGTGCCCAAGTCACAACCCATCCACACTCCTACCTCCACTGTGGCGAGACAGGTCCGGAAGGATGACACCAAAGTTATTTGTGCCTTCATGAACAATGGGATGTTTGGGGATTCCTACGGGTGGAGATGGAGCCTGCGTGTTTTTCGAGGATGATGTTCTTTCTAAGATTTAACAGACAGTACATCAGTGCAGGGCCTGCATAAGGCAATGCTGTTTGTCAGTGCTCACTCTACAAGGTCACTTGCTACCATGCTGCCCTGGCTTCAAATCCCAAGCTGGACAGTCAGGATAGCAATCAGGGAGTTTCTCTGGGAGAGCAGGAGAGATTTCCCACCCAGGCACTTGGCTGTGGGTGAGTGACTGTCCATCTGCAGTACTGACATCCACAGTGCTTAGTGGTGATGCTGCCAGCTGCCTGTGCTGCCAAGCCAACCCATCACAACACCACCAGATGGGGAGAATTACACCCTGAAATCCATGTCTGGAGAAGGAGTTAAAATGCTGTGGAAGCAGCTGGAGCCAGTACACCAGGCTGAGAGGGATTTTGACCTGTGGCAGGGTAGTATGGAGCAGGGTAGGGGTAGCAGTAGTGACTCCTGAGCTTGCCAGGGATTGACCACAGGACAGTGATGAGGAAGCATCACCTGGGTTTGACATGATGGGCTGTGACAAGTGGCTTTGCTGGTGTGAAGCTTTCTCAGCCCCCCGTAAACTGGGAGGGTTAGTAGGAGGAGGAATGTGAGTAGGAACACTAGGATGTCCTTTACAGAAAAGTATGGGTGGAATGGGATTTTGCCACAGTTTGGTACAATACCCTGGGGGTTGTTTGAACCTGACTCGTGGAGGAAGGTGGGGTGGAGGAATGTGCACCTGTGATGATAAAGGGAGGAGGTGTAGCACAAAAAATCAGGTAAGTGTGGGGGGTTCTGCAGAGAATCCTCCTCAGACTCATCCTCTGAGGGTCTGTGCAAGGAAGGGGATGGCTGAGAAGAGGCTGGGGATGGATGACTGTGGCCTCTCAAAATGGTGTTTGGCCTCATGGTAGCACACAGCCCATGAAGGGGGAGCAGAGGAGGACTCCTGTGTTAGAGGTTTCTTTGTGTAAGTAGGAGCCATAGAATCCTCACTGAGCATGCTGATGGATGCAGATGAAGAATGAGGCTCCCTTTGGAGCAGGTGAGGAAGCAGTCAGCCATGCTGAACATTCCTGTGTGTCTGGCCAAGGGTGGTGCAGGCTGGGGCTGTGTCTGCTGGGCTCTGGAGGGTGAGCAGTAGGTCAGCCAGGATTGGAGCTGTTAGGCAGGTGCCTGGGAGGGACCTGAAGTTTCATCAGGCAGAGATGTTCTGGGGGGTGGGTAGGTCACAGTTAGGGAGTTGTTGACATTTTTTAGTGGGGGAGAGATTTTCAGAGATTGAGGGCCATCGGTTTTGTATCTGTTCATTCATAGAATGATGATAAGGATGGATAGGGCAAATTATCTGTTTCACAAATTTCATGAAGATATTAAATTCTTTAAAAAAATTTAAGCTATCCTGTCCATCATAGAATTCCAGAAGGGTTTGAGTCAGAAGGAACCTCTAAGCTCACCTTAGTCTACACCCTCCCCTGGGCAGGGACACCTTCCACTATCCCAGGTTGTTCCAACCCCATCCTACCTGGCTTTGGACACTTACAGGGAGGGGGCAGCCACAGCTTCCCTGGGGAACCTGTGCCAGGACCTCACCACCCTCCCAGGGAAGAATTTATTCCAAATATCCCATCTAACCCTACCCTCTGTCTCTTAAAAGCCATTCTTGGACAGTAGTACAAAAAATATCTACTTGTTTGTGTGCTAAAGAGCACAGGCACCGGCGTCCAAGTTTGAAAAAAAAAAAAGCTCTGATTAAGAATGTTGTGCTTGTTGCTGTCTGCACACAACTATCAGAACAGCTGGCTTGTGGTCAGCAGAGATTGTCACTGAGGTGTCTGCAAAGCAAACCAGGAACAGCTTTGTTGATACATGAAAACTCAGTGGTGCAGAGTTTCTTCTGTGATTAAAAACCTCAACAAGGACAGGCTGCTCCCGACTTTGCTCCTTAAAGCAAGAGAAGCCTCACAGTACAAATCCTAACAATCACCCCAAAAATAATATTATCAAGCTTTTAATAGCTTCTACTTACCAACAGCCTCACACTAAAGGAAGTCTGCCCTACAGCAATTTTAGCCATTAGAGGCTGTTCTTTAGCAAATAAATTGCAGAATACTTCACATATGGCTTAGCAGATGCCATTAAATGACTGATGTCATTAAATAAATGTCTCTGGAAGGCCAGGACACAGGGCACATTGTGCTGCACCTACCCTTGCTGGTGCGGAACGTCAGCATGGCCGGCTGGCCCTCGCCCGCGGCGCTCCTGGCCACCATCAGCACCTCGTAGAGGCTGGAGGGCTCCAGCTCGGTGAGGCGCAGCTCGTTCTCGCTGCCGGGCACCCGCACCGTGTGCCAGCCGCCCGCCGCGCTCACGCCGTCCTCCAGCTGCACACAAGAGAGGCTGTCAGCAGGGAGCTGCTCACACCCTGCATGGTGCCCTGAAGCACCTCTGCTCCTCACCAAAACCTCTGCTGTTCTACACACCCCAAAGCACCTCTGCTCCTCACCAAAACCTCTGCTGTTCTACACACCCCAAAGCACCTCTGCTCCTCGCCAAAACTGCTTTCCTACATTCACCTATGGTTTGTCTCCAGCTGCTCACAAGGGGGAAACTGTCAGCATGGAACTGGGGACTGCTCACACCCTGCATGGTGCCCCAAAGCACCTCTGCTCTTCACCAGAACTGCTTTCCTACATTCACCTACGGTTTGTCTCCAGCGGCACACAAGGGGGAAACTGTCAGCATGGCACGCTCAGAACTGGGGACTGCTCACACCTTGCACTGCACCCCAAAGCACCTCTGCTCCTCTCCAAAACTGCTTTCCTACATTCACCTATGGTTTGTCTCCAGCTGCACACAAGAGAGGCTGTCAGCACGGAACTGGGGACTGCTCACATCCTGCACTGCACCCCAAAGCACCTCTGCTCCTCACCAAAACTGCTTTCCTACATTCACCTATGGTTCATCTCCAGCTGCTCACAAGGGACAAACTGTCAGCATGGCACATGTGGAACCAGGGACTGTTCACGCCTCACACTGCTCCACACACAGGCACCAAAGGACCTTTGCTCCTCACCAAAACTGCTTTCATACATTTATCTATGTAGGTGAATTTACCTATGGTTTTGTCTCCAGCTGCACACAAGGGAGGAACCATCAACATAGCATGCTCAGAACTGGGGACTGCTCAAACCCTGCACTGCTCCACACACAGGCACCACAGGACCTCTGCCCCTCGCCAAAACTGTTGTTCTCCTACATCTACCTACACTTTGTCTCCAAGTGCTTCTACAACAAATCAGCAACTTTGCACCCACTTTCACAGCACTCCTTGGAAAAACTTATTTTCCCTTTCCATGCATACACACAGTTGGTTTTGACTGGGGTTTTTTCCATTTTCACTTGTGGCTAAATCTACAAGAGCCCAAATGATTTTCAAGCCTTCAGTCAGCCTTCAGCTGTGTGCTACCAAAGGGCTGGACCCAATACCCTAATGAGAAGGACACTTCCCCTGTACTTGCCCAGCTTTCCCTGTACTTCAGCATTTAAGAATATTTATTGGCTAAAATGGGCAACGAAAGTATGTCTTAGTTACTCCTTAAGGATGACAAAAAATAAGGATGACCCTCTCTCAGCAGGGAGACCAAAGGTTTGGGTTTACCAACACACGTATCCTTTTTTTAAAAACAATTTTTAACTTAGCAGTGAAATAACCAGCTCCACTAAAGAAAAGAAAGACATTCTGGGTAGTCTCTTAATACTTGACCTTTGCAGGAAAACATTACCCCAAATCCCAAAGGAAAAGACAAAGATTCCACCAAAAATAAACCACTAAACAATATAAGACTTTAATAAAACATTGGAGGCAGATCTAAACGCTGTGGATTATCAAAGGTTATGCCAGAGGTCTTTGTTCAACTATTTTCTTCTACAGCAGCCACTCCAGGGCTTTTATTCCCCCAACTTTTTTTTCCCTCTATTAAAAGAGGGAAATCAATAAAATAATTTAATGACACAAAGAGAGCACCACCCTAAAAACCAGGATAAATTCAGTGCCGAGAAATGCATGAGTGAGCACATTTAATGTGGAAAGGATTGGTGTGAGAGAAGGGAGAGCGTCAAAAAGGTCAAAAAAGCATTCAGAGCTTCCAGGCTTCCAAAGGCTTATGTGAACCAACCGCCTTTGGATGAGAAATTATCACCAACAAACTCTGGCACTTGGTTTTCAGGAACCAACAGGTCAAAAATCTAAGCATTCCCTCCAGGCTAAGACAAGATCAGGATGTAGAGGATTAAAAAGCTTATGAAAAATAAATCAAACAGCTTTGCCACGCAGAAAACTGGTTTGCTTAGAAGAACAGACACAGGCATTGCTTGGTTCTGATTTTAGAATCACAGAACCTCCTGAGCTGAAAGTGGCCCACAAGGATCACGGGGTCCAACTCCTGGCTCTGTACAACAGATCCCAGGAATCCCACCACATGATGTTAAGCAAAAAAGCTCGGTGTTGTGACACCATTTTTAATGCCATAGTAGGTACTGTCCCACAAATTTCAGTTCACTTTCATGTTTGATAACTTGGGTTTAATTGAGTCCCTTTGGGACCCAGTGATGCACAAAGGTAAACCTCAGCTTCCCTTCTGCTCTCACACACAGATTCAAGCTGGCTCACATTTAAATGCATTTTTAACCGCACTGACTGCACACAACATGCCCTGGAGCCCCATTCTCCATAATGACACTGTAAAGGACAGAAAAGGCTGGATAAATCTCACTTAAAGCTAGACAGAGCAGTGTATTGGTGACAATGTCAGCCATCCCTCAAACAAGCTGTGTGGGCACAGGAACACTGTGCTTCAGCTGCACGCTGTGCTCTGCCTGGCCTGAGCCCATGTCCTGGTTCACACCAGTGTGCAGACAGAAGTGTGTCAAACCTCTCCCTTGGAGAGATATCCCTTGAATGGGCTGTATAAGATCATCTCAGCCCTCCTGGACTGAGAAACCCTCCGTGGTCATGGTGAGTTCCCAGAATGCTTGGGCTACCATGTCAATTCTGTGTAACCCATTGGTTTTTCCCCCTTTGTACCACCCTCGCTTTTCCCCATAAAAACTCCACTTTCTGCCCTGTTTGGGAGGGAGCTGTCATCCCTGGCTTCCTTCTCAGGGTGCCAGAATAAAGGAACTCTGTGGAACTGCTGTCTCTTTGTCCCTGTGTCAGCCTGGGGACACCTTGCAAGGCTGAAATCACTGAGAGGTGAAATCCCTGCTTAGAGATGAGATCCCTGCTAAGAGCTGAAATCCCTGCTCAGAGCTGAAATCACTGCTAAGAGGTGAAATACCTGCTAAGAGGTGAAACCACTGCTAAGAGCTGAAATCACTGCTATAAGCTGAAATCACTGCTCAGAGCTGAAATCCCTGCTCAGAGCTGAAATCACTGCTCAGAGCTGAAATCACTGCTATAAGCTGAAATCACTGCTTAGAGCTGAAACCACAGCTAAGAGCTGAAATCCCTGCTATGAGCTGAGGTTACCCTGTGGCTGAAGGACTGCCTGAGAACCCTAAAAGCTGTCTCCTGCAGGACCTCTCTCTAGGAAGGCTGTGGCATGCGGGTCGAGCCACCAGACCCCGACCAGCCGCCACACCTCAGCAGCACTGCCGGCTCCTTGTGAACCGCACAGAGCCGGGGGCCGGGCACGGCTGGGCACAGCTGGGCACGGTACCTTGCGGTATTTGACAAAGTAGGCGTTGATGGGCAGGCCCCCGGCGCGGCCCGGCCGCCACACCAGGCTGTAGGTGTCCGGCCTGGGCGTCTGCGGGGGGCTCAGGATGATGGGGGCCTCGGGCGGGGCGGCCGCGCTCGACGCTTTTTCCACCGCAGCCGCGTCCGGAGGAGGTTTGGTTGGAGGCGAGCTTGAAAATGCCATTTCTGCACCAAAATCGCCGCCGCTCTCGTCGCGCTGGGCAAGCTCCAGAGGAGCTGTTTCTGCTGCTCTCGTGCCAGCTGCTGAAGGAACTGCAAAGGGAGGGTCTGGTTACATCCCCACCATGACGTACGTTCGCCCCGCGCCAAGGGGACGCTAAATCATTTCAGAGTGACATTTCCAAACAAGCCCTGCTGCAAAACACCAGGTCCAGAGGTGCCCACACAGATCTGAGCCTGGTGCCAAGCTGCGGCCTGGGTGTTTTTTCAGGGCACAGCAGTGGGGTTCGGTTTGTTTTATTTGGTTTGGTGTTTTTTTCACAGTAGCAAAGAGAGAAAACCTGAAACTCAAGGTCTACAGGCACAGTTTGACCGTATCTCCACTAAATTAAGTCATGGCAATGCATGTTAAAAGAAATAAATAAGTCTATAGCTAAATTTGTGAGACAAACCGAGTAATTTGTACGTCGTTGTACAAGGAACTTTTCATGGCTTGCACTGGCATGCACACAAGAGGACATTCTCCTACCCCAGTTTCTGAGGTTTTAGCTGTAATTTAGAGAAGCTTTGAAAGCTGCACAACTCAACTACTTCATTTGAAAATTTATGCTGAGAATAAACTCAGTTTACAGGAAGATCTACATGCAATTTAATACCAACGCATTTCTAGAAATCCTTCTCCAGCCTCCTCCATCCTATTTACTTTTGCTGGTATGAAAAAGAAATCTATATAGTATCAGCACTCTAAAAGAGGCCACAAGACAAAAAAAAAGCCCTATTTGGCTGATGCGGGGCTCGTCAGAATTCCAGGCAGGAAAAGGGCGGCAGGTTGGACATCTGAGATTATCCAGGACAAGAAAACATCAGTACTTAAAGCAAGAAGGTTTGGGAAGCAGCGCAGCTCCTCAAGGCTGCGCACGGCAGCAGTGGAACAGCCAGATGTTCGGAGCCCTGTCCGTCCTGTCAGATTTGTGTAGGTTTATGTTACGTGCCGGGGTCTGGAAGGGGAAGGGAATGAAGGGAACTTGGTTTACAAAACAAACAAATTCCTTGGTAATGTAAAGCCTAGGCAGTGTTAGCCTGGCTGACTCAGATTCCTCCAAACCTCCATTAAAATACCAGCAGCAAGTGTGGCTGCTATTTTTGGCCACTTTTTAAAAAGCTGGGAAGGAAAGTTCTCTTTTCAAATTGAAGACATGCTCTCGGCAAGCATTCCTTGTTTGTTTCTTCTCATTTATTTAGCAATGCCACAAAATTCAGAGACAGGAAGAAGGCAACAACATGGGGAGGATGTCCCCAAAGCCCAGATGGTTCTAAAATGCCAGACACTCCCAAAACAATCCCTGAGCGAAAGGGTATCTGTGCTGTCAGTGGAGCAGCGGGAAGGGCGTGATATTGGAAACAAATGGGAGGAGGTGGAAGGCTCTCAGCTCCGTGGTGGACCCCGAGGACGTGGGTGGGCATGGTTTGGTGCCTGCTGGCACTGGGGACACGGACGCTTGAGTGGAGGATGAGTTGTGGTTTCAGCTGGTGACAGCAGACCCACAGCCAGCGCTGTGTTTATTGCTGCAGGAGGGGAGTCGTCAACAACTGCTGGGTTGTTGTATTTTTGCTTTGGAAAACAAGCCCCGGGTAACAATTCCCATTGAGTAATTCAGATCAAAGCTCTTTTTGCAAAGTTTCTAGTATAATTATTACCCATATAACCCAGCACATCAGCCTTCTCTCTGCTGCTGTGTCTTTATGCAACTTTTTTTGGCTGCTGCTCTCAGTGCCATCCCTTTCCCCTTACCATGGAGATTTTTCTTCCTCAGCTTCCCAATCCCACCAGGAACACCAGCAGCACTGAGCTGAGTCAGGCCAAAGGCTGTGTGCACCCAAATTCCTGATCCCACCAGCAACCAGAGAAGGACTGAATGACCAAATTTAGGCTTTAAAAGAATGTATTCATAGAATCTTAGAATGACTTGGGTTGGAAGGGACCTTAAAGGTCATTCAGTTCCACCCCCTGCCATGGGGCAGTGACACCATCCACCATCCCAGGATGCTCCAAGCCCTGTCCAACCTGGCCTTGAACACTCCCAGGGATGGGGCAGCCACAGCTGCTCTGTGGCCTCACCACCCTCACAGGGAGGAATTTCTTCCCACTATCCCATCTAACCCTGCCCTCTGGCAGCGTGAAGCCATTCCCCCTTGTCCTGTCACTCCAGACCCTTGTACAAAAACCCTCTTCAGCTCTCTTAGGCATGGGAAGGGCGTCTAAGATCTCCCCAGATCCTTCTCTTCTCCAGGATGAACCATCCCAACTCTCCCAGCCTGGCTCCAACTCACACATTCCATAATCCCCAGTACTCTGCTGCCTGCTGTTGTTTCTCCCCTTCAGCTGCCTCATTTCGAAGGGGAAGAGCCCTCACTTTTTCAGCCTCTCCTGCTGCAGAAACCCTTCCCCAACTGCTGTGTTCCACAGCACCTTTGCTTGTTCTCCTGCTCCCCTGCTGACCAGGGCACAGCCCAGGCAGAGCCAGCAGCTCTGGGTTTTATCTCTGCTGTGCAAACAGGTCACATTCCCAGGCACTTCTTCCCTGCTCCTTTAACAGCCAGAGGATCCTCCCTCTTTCCAAGCTCTCCAAATACCTCAGCCCAGGCTGGAGAAGCCCTCTGAAAACCTGAATGCAGCACATCAGTGAGGTCACCCACACCTGGCACGTGTTTCCAATCACATTAAGACTTCCCAGAGCTTCTCTAAGGTTTCTGTAGGAGCAACTTCAGCCTGTTTGCCCCTGAAACACCCACCTGCACAGACTAAATGCTCCTTGTGTTTTTCACTCCCTTTCCTGCTACTCAGACTGCCTGCAGTGTATTTTTCTCCTTCATTTCCATTAGATGAAGTTATTTTGGAGATTTAACCTTGTGTTCAGTAGCTCTGGGAAGCCCCTGCAACTGTCTAAAAAAGACCCAAAAAAGGGAGGGCCGTGGGTGCAGGGTCCTGAGGCATCATTTTACATTTTGGTGGTTTCTCACTATGATGGCAGCTGAAGTTGTCCTGCCCACTGTAAGACCATGCAATGAATCACAGCCTGGAACAGATCCAGCAGAAGGAGAAAAAAAAAAAGATCTATTTTTCAGCCAAATGGGCTCTGTTACTGTGTGCTGGGACAAGGCAAATTACAGGACCAGGTACTGAAGCTGAGAGGTGTTTAAGGTGATCCTTCTACTGAAGAAATGGAATCCCAGCTGAAGTCATTCAGGTGCTTCGGAAGTGTTACCTGGCAGGAATTCTTCATTAAACAGCTGAGTGTCTGAGCATGTCTTTGGCATGGCTGGGAGCTGTTCTAAACCCCTAACAGCTCCCAGAAAGTCCTCAGAGACTTTTATATCAAAACCAAATGCCTTAACCACCCTCTGCACCATAATCAGCAGCCAGTACAACGTATTAGAAACCGATAAAAGTTAATAAACAAAGCATTAAAATTGAACTCAGTGCCATAAAATTCTGAGGCAAAGCACTGGGATTTTTCTCTTTAACACAGGCTGAATTCCGGGATGATATTTAGTTTCGTTTTTCCACTCAGCAAGGTCCAAAAATAACTGATTTATAAAACTACATGATGGGATCACTTTCTTGAGGTTTCTTCTTTCTTTTTTCCCCCTAAGTGAACCTTTAAGCATCTTTTTATGTTATTTACAGGAGTTTTAAACTCTAACCAAAGAACTTTAAATATGGGGCCACATATTAAATCCCACTAACCCGAAATCTCCCTGGCATTCAGCTAAATTAACTGAGGCAAGGTGCTGAAAGAGCTGAGAAACTTAAGTAACTTCATGTAACTAAAAATCCGTATCTTGGTTCTTGTGAAGGGAACCTGGGGGAGCTCAAACCTGTTATTAATGTCACATAATATTCCAGTGTGAGGAAAGGCTCTTTCCTGTCTTGCTTTAGTGTAAGTACTGTCTTTTCCTAGTAGCAATTTCAAAAAATAAATAAAAAATAACTCCCTTGGGAGAAATGGATTTATAGAAAATTCTCAAAACCTGACAGAAGGCTCACATAATATGTATTTGTATGTAAACACTAAGACAAGAAATGTTGACTTAGAAATGTTACGGACTAGGACAGATATTGCTGAGAGAGATGGAAATAGAAACAAGTTTTAAACGATGGTTTTGTAAAAAAGACAAGATACTTTGGAGAAACAGAACTATGAAAGATGTATTGTATTAGGACCTACGAGGGGTAGTTTTAGATGATTGGCTTTAAGACATTAAAGGCATTTCGTCCTCTCAATTGCCCCATCTCTGAGTAGAAAGGGGCTTAGTCTGACACATCCTCAGATAGTTTTTTTCACATAGAAAATGTTAAGCCCATGCAATGCACACAGCATTCCTCCTTTGCCTGAGGTGGGATGGAGGAACTGCTCCATGAAGACAGCTGAGACTCCTCTGCTTCCTTCCCCCAAGACTCCGCCCCACCCACCTGCCACGCATTTCTTATTTTGAGGCACTTCTCACCCAAATCAGGGAGCCGAGGGGGAAGTTTGGGGCGTCAACTCACCGACGGTGAGGAAGGCTGCGGCCAGGGCAGAGCCGTGCTGGTTGCTGGCCTCGCAGCGGATCTGGCCGGCACGCTGGGCGGTGACGTTCCGCAGGCGCAGGGAGCCCCAGCCCGCCCGGGGCACCGAGGGGCACCGGGGCTCCGACCCTGCTGGGGCAGGGCTCTGTGCTCGGGGGGCAAGCCCCGGCGTGGGGTGGCCGAGCAGGAGGCCTCTGCTGTCGTACCAGCGGATCAGAGGAGCGGGCAGGCCGGTGGCGTTGCAGGACAGGGTCACGTCCCCACCTGCCACCACAGTGGTGTTGGCTGGGGGAGAGGTGATGATGGGCACAGAGTCTTTGCCTGGGGGGAAATGCAACCAAAGAATGAGTTCAACTAATTCAACATTCACTTAATGTCAGAAGAAGTCAAAACAATTTAAAACATCACATGTGGTTCTTTCTAACCATTTTAACAGTTATTTCTTCTCTAGACTTCCCTTCCAGACTGAAGAGATCAGCACAAACTTCACCTTAGAGAAGGCTGATAAAAACCTACACTCAAACTGCACTTTAAATTCCCTAAATGATAAAGACTTGACTGTCAGTTAGGAACACAGCACAGGCAAAACTGGCTTACTCCACTCCACACATGTACAAGCCACAAAATCTCCGCTCAGCCAGGCTCTGCACAGCTCACACCAACCATAACTGGTCCAGAGAAGGTTCAAAGCTTCAGCTACGCACGACAGGGAGAGAAGGGGACAGCAACAGTCTTGCCAGCATCCTTGTGCCAGCAGAAATCAACTTGTCTGGGTATTAGAAGGTTTCTTAGAGAGAAAAGAGATCAAAAAGACTACTGGTACCTGATCCTGCCAATCTGATAGAGGGGAAGTATGCATTAGCCCCAAACCTGATGATTTTTGTGTAAACTTGATTATGGAACAGGCTTAACTACTCAGCAGCCAATAGTGCTATGTGTACCCAGCACAACAGGATCCTGATTCCATTTAAGAATAAATCACATCAAGTCCAATCATAAGCTGATTTGATTGAAGCTGATAATCCAGGTTTTAAGTATCAAGTAGCCACAATACCCCAGAAATCCCTGCATCTCCTAAAATCCAGCTGAAAGCACCTTCTTTGTAAGATTAGTGGTCAGAAACAAATTAGTACATAATCTAGAGGAAAAAAAAATACCACAACAGAAAAAAGCTTAAAGTATAAATGCTTAATGTGAGTTCTCGAGGGCTGCAAGTGCTCCTACCTGGCTGGACACGGAGTCTCCCCGTGGACTGCACAAAGCCAATTCCATTGTTTCCCACGCACTGGTACAAGCCAGAGTCCTGCAGGGTGACCCCGCAGATCCACAGGTGGTTTCCCGTGGGGAAATGCCGTGGGGAGGGCTGGAGAGGAGCCGCGTTGTGGAGCCAGGTGAGGGCGGGAGCAGGGCTGCCGCCGACCTCGCACCAGAAATGGACGCTCGCTCCCGCGGCCACCGTCTCGTCCTGCAGTCCCCTGGAGAGTGAGGCAGGCTCTGGAAAGGGAAATGATTCTACATAAATGACTTAGGCTGAGTCCTGAAAAAACTGCCGGGAAACATTACACAGGCTTATCACATCCAAAGGCTGAACAAGTGCCACAAGCTGCACAGCCCGAAGCTGGTTTTCCCACGCGTGGGCTCATTTGAACGGTTTCTCCCTTTTATTTCAACAGCCACATGTTTGCATTAATCTTGTAAATAAAAGACTTCTATTTTCAAAACAATTAATTAGTGACATCCCCCAAAAAGAGGTGTGTTGTGCGTCAACACCCTGTTTTCTGAGAAACTCAAACACACACATTTTAAAACCCAAACAAAATCTGTCATGAACGCAGAAAAACTCAAATACCAGGAAAATCTGCTACGATGGAAAGGGGAGGGGAGGAACAACTAGCAGGCAAACAAAAGAGGACAAATATATGATTATGTTTCTTTTGCTTTTGTTGATGTTCTCATCCAAACATATCACCTTCCCTCACCAGTTTTTGTTCACATACAACCTCAAAAGAAATAAATCTGGTCCCTGGCACATTACTGACACTGGCACTCTGTAGGAAAATAAATGGATCAGTTCTTCCCTTTGAGTTTGTTATCCTTCCCTGTTTCATTATTTCAGACTGCAAACGGTTTGAAGAAATAAATAATTACGGATTTTAACTTTGGAAAAATGATGGGATATGGTCATTATAAACAGATCTGTGCTCTTTATTTTAATACGCTTAAGGCTGTTTGGAAGCAGATGCCAAAACTAGCAGGTATATGAAGGGTGTGCTTGTTGCCTGGATGTGAAAATGTCTTTAACTCTTACCAAGTACAGTAAGCGAATAGTTAACGTATTTCACTGCTCCAGAGTCACTTCCCACCAGGCAGGAGTAATTCCCAGCATCCGATGGCTCCAGGCGGTCGGTGGCCAGGTGGGAGTGCAGCAGCCTCCACCGGCCTCTCCTCAGCGCATCCCAGCCGTCTTTCACCCAGCGGACGGGGGCTGCAGCTGACCCACTGACCACACACTCCAGGGTCAGGGCGCTGTGCCGGGGCACTGCCAGCCTCTGGGGAGCCAGCGGGTGAAGGATCTGGGAGCCACCTGAAGAAGGGCCTGGAGGAAAGGAGATGAATTGTGGAATGGAATCACAGAATGGTTTGGGCTTCTGGTCACCTTGGGCGGTTCCAAGCCCTGTCCATCCTGGACTTGAACACTTCCAAGGATGGGACAGCCCCAGCTTCTCTTGGCAGAGACACTCACAGGGTCTCACCACCCTCACAGGGACCCAATATCTAATCTAAACCTGCTCTCTATCACTGCCATTCCCCCCTGTCCTGTCACTCCAGGCCCTCTCCTCCATTTTTCTTGTAGGCTCCTTTCAGGTACTGGAAGGTCATAATTAGGTCACCCTTAAACCTTCTATTCTACAGGCTGAATTATCCCAATTCTCTTAGCTTGTCCTTGCAGGAGAAACCAACCAAGCTTTTAAACCACACCCTCCCATCCCATTCTCTGTCCTCCTCCATGTCTTTCAAACACTGCACTTGGGACTGAGCACAGTGCTGTAACACTGCCACCCAGAAGTCCTGCTCCAAAAGAGATTTGGGACAGAAGTATTAGCAGTATTCCCTTTCCAAAGGTGACTGCCTGGGATTTGAAAAGCAGTCATGCTGCTCCTCCACAGTGAGGGGAAATAAGAACTGAATGTGCAAAGAATTGCAGGAGAGATCTTACATACCATGGTGTTGGAGGCACTGATAGGCCCTTGCTAAAAAAGGGATGTTATTTATTCTGTTTGAGCTGTATTAATTCTGGAAAGATGAACTGAATACTCACGTGTGACTGTGAGCTTCCGTGCAGTGAGTTCTACTCTGAGGTCATGAGTAACTGGGTTGTATGCTGCACACCTGTAGGATCCTTTGTCTTCTAAAGATACATTCAAAATTTGCAGGTTTCCAGATGGAAGAATTAGGTAGTTGTCTAAACAAGTGGGGAAGGTGAAAAGAGGATTAAATTTAATTTCATTTCAGAAGAGGTCTTCCTTTTCTGTAATTTTTAAAATCAATTTGTCAGCTATACCTACTTATTCTAAATACAGAATCAAAAAGAAATCATCATGCAAAGGAGATTCATTTCCAAGGATAGGTTTAGATAAAGTAATTTGTACAGGAAGTTCTGCAACTTTCCAGAGGAGTTTTTTTTTTCTTTAGGTTCAAAGAAAAAACTCCAGGCAAGCTTTTGTTGGATACTTACATTGCACGAAATCCTCACCTGTTGATTGTTCCAGCCATTTCCCCCGCACCTGGAAGCGAACCTGTGCTTTGGGGTGACTTTCTGGCACCTTGCACCCGATGAGAGCTGTGCCTCCCTCCTCTGCTGCAACAGCAGCCGTCCCCAAGGCATCAAAGTCAGCCAAACCTGGAGAGAGTTGGGACAGGGTAAGAGCAGTCACGGCTTGGGAGAGGGGAAGGGCAGTAAGCTCGGTATTTGTGTTCAGAATACAGCTGGTCTCATGCTGATTATCTTCTCTGGTGCAGCTTTTGGACATTCACATCAACAGGCCTGGTCTATCCTGCAGCCCATAACAACATAAACCCTCCTTATCCACTTCCTTACTACAAAAAGCTTTTACATGGGAACAGTGAGGAGGAAAAAAAATCCTACATTCCCTCAACTGCTCCCAGAAAAGCCAGCAGAGACACTGGAAAGCTGCAGGACTCCTCACACACTCTGAGGGCACTGCAGAAGACAATTCACACTGACAGCAGGAAGCTTGTCTATAAAAACAAGGAATTGTCTTTCTGGGATGATAATGTGGCAGGCAGAGAGCTGCCAGCACCTTCCTGTGTGCTGCCAAAACCTCCAAGGGAGGAGGGAAGTGTAAAAGCTGCTCTCCTACTCTCTCCATGTTCAAACGTCTTTCAGGCTGTGAAGTTTTCTTATGTTGGCCACCCTTGGAGCTCTCTTGAGAGGGACTGGCCATGGGTCAGTACTTTACCAAAACACTTATAAGAGATTTTCCTCCCAAGGGGATTTTGGACATGCTCCATAGATGAGGTACCCTTCCAGAGAAATCACTCAAACCCTGCTTGACAAAGACCTGATTCAGACAGCACACAGGTCCCAATCAGACAAACCACGCTCCTGCAGGAATATTGTACTCGCATGCTCAGCACTGCACTGTCCTTTCCACGTGGAAGACATTGTCCTTCCTCTTCCAAATCCCTTGAGCTCACACAATTTACAGATCAAGCATCAAGGCAAAGACTGATCAGAAGAACCAGTGCAACTAAGAGATGGGAAGCTGTCCCTAAGAGGTGAGAAGACTGTCCCCACCTGAAGAACATCAACACCGGTTTGATCAAATCAAATGAAAATGAATATCTGCAGCTCCCACTTATTTCCCAGGCAACAATTCCCACAGATTTCTCCTCAACTCTCAAGCACACTTCTACAATGGTGTGGCAGCTCAGATTTCTTTCAACATCCTTTGTGAAGGGAAGCATTTGGGAATCTTGTATTTTCAGGCCAATTCATGGAAATTAATATTATTTCCTTGAATAACATTTGTGTTTGCTGAAGGAGACCCTTAAGGCCCTTCAACTTGAAATGAGGCTGACACCAACACTAAATCTATCAGGTATGGTTTGATGTAGCTGAAGTTTTAAAAGCCTCCAAGGATGGGGATCCACAAGCTTTCTGGGGAATCTGTTCCACGGCTGCATCACCTGACCGGTCTCAGATGATGCAATTAAAAAAAAAGGCAAGAAGTGTACAATCCATCATACTGTGCATACTGGCTGTGGAAAAAAAACACCCCAGAACATTCTGATCTGGGCATTTTCTAAAAGTCAAAGAACAAAGCACGCAAGCCAGCTGAGAACTGGCAAGGAGCAAAGCACAGAAATGCAGGTGAACTTACTGCCCATGGACACCGCGGCCGGCCGGCTCAGCACGGCGCCCACGCCGCTGCTCGCCACGCACTGGTAGCGCCCGCACGTCGCCGGGCTCAGGGACACCACTGTCACAGATCCTAGCTGGATTTCCACCTCTCCCACCCTGCTGCTCAGAGGCTCCCCATTGAACAGCCAGGAAATGCGAGCTGTGGAGGGCTCGGCAGAGCAGCGCAGCTGGACGGGCTCACCGGACTTCTGGACCGTAGATGAGGGCTCAGAAATAAAACGGGGAGTTATATCTAAAAGGAAAAAAATATATATGTTCAGTTAGAGACCAGAATTTTGCATGGACAAAGGTGATGAGGTGAACAATGTGTTGACTGGTAGGAAAGACTCGCTATATAAAGGGTCTCTAAACTCTGAGTTGCAAGTGATACAATGCAAGTTGTCCTTTCCGTGGCAAGAGGAACTCAGGAGAGATTCCTGCTCGCTCTCAAACACAGGGAAAATGTCAAGATTCGAACCCCACAAAGGGTGGTAACAACAATTAAATGGAGGTAGGTGCAGTAAGGGGGAGGTACACCTCCAAGTGTGCACAAGGCAAAGATGTCATGCTTGCCAGGGCCAGCAAAAATTGCAGTCCCACTGGATTTATCCAGAGGAAAACAGCACCCGTCACCTGAAGAGATGGAGCACAGGAACACGCAGCTGTAGCTGATCTGTCCCATATGAAGCAGGCCCGGACGTGACTTGTAAAATGCTAGAAATGGCAGGAGCCTGCCAGGTATTTACACAGAACCGTCTCCGAGTCTGCAGAACTAATTAAAAATAGCCGGATAAAAAAAAAGCTGGACGAACAGCAAAGGCTCTTGCTAATTCCAAATACATGGACTTCATCAGGACAAGGATGATGAATTGGGCATCCATTATCTTTACTCAGTAAAGATGAACAGAAACAGGAAGAGCTGCTAATAAATAAAAGGTTCAATTCCACAGAACTTGGTTATGAGAATCCATTTATTTGCCAGAAGAAAATTCCTGCTTGTTGGAAGAGATTTTTTCCTATCCTGGCCAATGAAACACTGGGAAGTATTTCCATTTGTTTTCTATTGAATTCTCCACTAAAGATTTTGCATGAAGGAAGCAAGCAAAAGGCAATTAACACCAGTAATATTTAATTGGTTAGTAATATAAATTAGGAGAAAAAACTAAATTAAAAATAGACACATTGGCAGGGAAAAACAACTTCTGGTTTGTAAAGGATCTAAGGAATTCCAGATAGTACGGGTCAAGATGATATTAAATGACATCCAAGTCAGAGACAGTTTTCTTATAGGTGGGGCCCTGGGTTCATGCTTTTCTTCTCAAGTCAGTCCATCCCAGCTCTGGTTATGAGTTTCAGATGAGAAACTGCACATTTTTAACTGAACCATAAACTATCTGCATAAACATAAAATAAAACTGGAAATTAAAGTGTGGCTTCACTTAACAGAAAAAGATGAAATCCATAAAAATGGTATCCAAGCATTTCGCAGGACTCCAGATGTCCATTTTTAGCTTTTAATTAGAAAACTGTTTTTCCTATTAGTTCAGTTTGAATTTCCAGGGATAACAGGGAAGAACTGACCTTTCAGTTTGCTTGCCACCAATTGCTATGAAATCATACTGTTACTTTCATCTTCGCCCCTGCCCTCACTTCTGACACCAAGGCTGCACTTCGCGTAAAAGGCAAAATTGGTAGCAGTGACCCTGCAGCTGGAATTTATCTCCTATGACTGCTTGAAAAATAAAATTTATCCCATTTGCTCATAACGATTGGCTATGAAGTGCTAAAAGTAGTAAAAGCTTCTTTTTTGTGTGGTTACGTTAAGACAAGCTGACTACACAGAGCAGATGTGTCAATTAAAACCATCCCTCTTCTTTTTTTTTAACACCAGAGCTGTTCCAACTGCAGCCACGCATCAGCTTTCGGATTTCAAAGGGCTGATTCCCCTCTCCCCCTGAAAATCCAAACCCCTCCCAACCCCTGGGAACACAAGATGCACTGCATGCAGCAGAACCGGCGTCCAGCTGAATCCATGGAGATCCCAAGGAACAAACGCACGTAACTCAAGAGTCCTCCATGTTCTGGAGCTTGTCCTGAGCCAAGTTTTCACAAGCAAAGTCATATATTGAGTGTAAGGCTGTGTTTCAGTGCTCCATGCTTCCTTAAAAGCAGCTTATTGACAATATCCGTTAAAGTTGGCCACTTTGAAATGCACTCCCAAGCGTTGTTGGTTCCAAAGCTTGAGCTCAACCCCAAAACCTCCAAGTCCCCAGCCTGGGCGAGGCCTTACCTGTGCTGGTGACAGTGACCAGGCTGGTGGTAGCAATGAGGAGCAGTGCCTGGAAGCGCCCAGGGGCTGGATGCATAGCGCCAGATTATCCAAATTGAAAGCCCAAAGCTCCAGACTAAGATGAGGCACGGAAACAGCTACAAAACAAACAGGCACATGTCTACTGTGAGTTTCAGGAGTTTGTCTTTTAACTCTCTTACAACAAAGTGTTTGGGGTTTAAAGAAAAAAAAAAAAAAAGCACAACCAGGAAACAGCTAATACTATTTGCAATATAGAAACCATCTGTAAAAGTGAGTTAGAGCTGAACTTCACTATGGTTCCAAGGACTATTCTTAATGTAAGAGTTTTTCCACAGCTGGGGCATGAGGCATCCGCACTGAACCGCTCTGCCTTGATAAATTAGACTCCGTTCCACCCAGAGGAGCTGGAGTCCAAAGTAAACAGCTTATCTATTGGAGATAATATTGTTTGCAAACAATAATCATTTGACCATCTATCATCAGGCCGCACTTGTTTTACAAGTTTCTATGAATCTACTGCCGCAATGCCGCTACCGATCTCAGTTGCTCTAAAGCTGCTCACTGAGACCTGTCATCTGCTGGCTCCTTCTGCTGGGCTTTACAGGCAAACCATAGCAATGAAAAAACAGCAATGTTGGCCTTGGTCTCATTTATATTCCCAGAAACTGGTGCTTTCTCCTATATCCTTTTGTGGCATGCATTATATCCACTTTTATCTCCGTGGCTGCTTCTAGAGCGGGCAGTCCTTTCCTTGGCCATACCACACATGGCCATTCAGCTATGTGGGATCTCATGTTCATCATCAAAAATAAAAATTACATCACTAAACCAGCAAAACACAAGCGAAATATTATCCCAGAGGTTGTTTCCAACCTAAATGACTCCACAATAAATTGTTACACCAGCAAAACACAAACTAAATCATGGAACCAGCAGCAGAACTTGCCCGAGGTGAGTCTCAGGAACGGTGTTTCTGACACACTGAGTCTCAATCAAACACTGGTTTCTCCAATAAAACAATAAATCCACAGCTGTCATTCATGTAAATGTCCAACTGGCCTTGCGTAATGCCGTGATGGATAAGATCTGAGCTCATTTAGCACAGTTACTTCATTTATCAGCCCAGCCATACAATTCCACTGCTGATAACACTCAACATAGACTTTAAACATCTCATCTATCAGCTGCGTATATAAACATGTATCCAACACACACACAATAACTGGGAGTTTTACTTCAGCACAGAAACAAGTGCAGCAATACACATGCTTGTTAGGAATAAGTCCCAGTTTATTGAGTGTTCACAGAGCCATTTGCTTTCCAAGAAGCTGGATCCAGATATCAACAACAAAATTATTCCTGTGGTTTATTTAAAAATAACCATATTTTATCATCAGAGCATCACTGTGAAGTATATATGCAAATGAAGCATCAGGAAAAGCCCCCAATCACAATTAAATAATCACTCTGGATTTTATGGAGCTGTTTGCTCACTGCCACTTCTGCCCACAAACTGCACTCTGGGTTACACTGACAGCTTGAGAGGGCGGCAAAAAACGCTGTCGAGTTCTGCCCCCATTTCTGGGCAGTTTTATCTGACCCGGCAAATTCATTTCAGCTGTTGGGAAGAGCCGGCGATCCTGTGGCCCAGGCTGGCTCCCAAGGCAAGCCCGAGCTGCTCTGGGAAGCCACAGATGGCAGAAGAGCCCAGCTGTGCCGAAGGGGTTGGTTTATTTGAATTCTCCCTCGGTTCAAGGGCAGGAGCGCCGCTCCACCAGCGCACGCAGAGGACAAAGTAAACACCCAGAGAACTTGTTAACATCAAACACTTTGCTGAAGAGGGCTGGGGGCAATGTTGCTTTTTGCCAAATCTTCCCTCCACTATTTATTTATCAAAAGCAATGAAACGTATATTCTGGGTCAACTTTAACCCCAGCACATGGAGCTACTGGGTTATTTTGCAGCTGTCTTTTTAAACAAGGCCAGCTCATTATCTTTAACTAAACTTTATCTTTGGAGATCTACTTTATCCAGGCTCTGATTTCCCTCTGTTTATCTTTCTCCTTACATGTTCCTCGCTGCCAGTGTCAACAGCTACTCCTCTTTTGACCTACCAGTTTGGCTTTTGCAGGCTTGTGGAGTGGTAAGATCAACTGCAAAGCAGTGAGTACACAGAGCGAGCCACAAAGACCAAAGTTCTCTGACTGAGGGAAAAAAAAGGAAAAATATTGTCTTTAACTGGAGTAGGGTTGTTCAGCACCAACACTCAGGCATCTGAAGGAAGCTTCTCAACATCTGCTTCTGAAGGGATGGCAGAAACATCTTGCTCACCAGTAGATCTGGGAACACGGGGGAAGATAAGACCCAGCAACCCAACATAACCAAAAAATGCTTCTTTCTTTTCCTTCTGCAGATGGTGACACTCCAGAAGCCCCTTGTTAAATACAAAGAGGGCAAGACCACAGCTCGTAGTTACCTGGTCTTTTGCAATCCCATGGAGAAACTCTGCCTCTTCAATATTGTATTAAAAAAGCCCTAAGGATGGAAAAACATGACTCTTCCCCTTTGCCATTTTTTTCAATAACCCTGAGGGGTTATTTTGACAGCAAATTTGGGACATTTTGACAGCAAATACCAGTCACTGGGGTCCTGTGAGGAGCATCTTGGTTAGGTGTGACTCTGTTTTAGTGTCCTGGACTCCAAGATGAGCTCTACTCAGAACAACTCTGTCCACTGCTCACTGTTCCTAGATTGGAAGGATGTACCTCCATCACTTGTGGATCAAATAGTCAAAATTATTTTGAAGTAAGAGGTGTCACTGTCTGAGCATTTTAAACTAAAAGAGAAGTTATTAATATAAATAATATTCAAGGCTGAATAGAGACAGACATGGTTTTTATGGCTCAGGAAAATGTACATTTCACTTTCACTGGCCATTTCCCCGGCCCAGAAGAAAGGCACAGCATGGCAAAGGCCACATTTCTCCTACTTCCACCCAGACCTCTTCACCTAAAGTCATCCTCCAGTTATCTTCATGCAGCACTTGACCTCCTTGTCAGCTCTAAAGTAGGTTATTGCTCATGGATCAAGGGAAACAAGGAAGATAACAGACTTGTGTCAGGGGGAGAGGTCATCCTGACCATTCCAATGGATGCCTGCCCCTGGGAAGCATGCTGCACACACAGGGGCACCCAGAAACGTGTGCCTGCTACTTCTGGACATAATTAGTAAGATGAAGTATTTCTGCACATGAACAACTCTAGCTGTGTGCCTCGTTTGTCACAGACTCTTTATGAAAGGAACCCCTCAGCACAGACATCCAGCAGATCCCAGTTTCAGCCCCACAACCTGGGAATGCTGTGCACAGGCAAGAAAATAAACCATCACTTCTAACTGCAGAGGGGAAGGCACAGTTCAACAGTGTTTTCCCAGCTCAGGAGCAGGGCTGTCCCCAGCAGCAGAATGGCACACCAGCCTGGCACACAGGATGCTGCAGGGCAGCTGGCACACACACACGGCCCGGAGACCTCACCACAGGGACATGGGTCATCCCAGACCAGAGAGCAGCCCGTGGGCTCACTGAGCACCCTACTGAGCCAAGATGGGGAGGCATGGGCTCCAGAGCAGCCAGGATTTCTGCAGCCCTGGCAGTGACCCTCCTGTCCTTCCCAAAGCCTTGTGTTTGTCACTGCTTCTCCAGAAACCTGTGGTCTTCAATGTACAGCTCACGGGTCTGGTCCTGGCACCGTAACTTAACCCTCCTCTCCAAATTAACTCACTCCTACCCATGGTCACCCCCAAATAAGGTTTCACACTCTGAAAGATGACAAAATGCTGTTTGCCATGCATTCCCACGGTGCCAAGCTCCAGTGTCCTTCCAAACACAGCTGAGATCCTGCCCCACTTATTTACTGGACCATGAACTTCTCCTCTCCACCCTTGCAGCTGAGAGCAGAGTCACTATGAAAAGAGCATTATCTCATCCCCATTTTGGTTTAGCTCCCTGAATCATCTTCCTGCCCTCTCAGACCAGCTGGCAGGACACCACCAGGACCTCCCTTGTCAACAGCCACCACCCCACCTCGATCTGCTGATGCTCCATCACCCCCGCTCCAGCACTCTCCCAACCTTCAGTAAGCTGTTCCACGAGGAGCAGCTGAATGAGGAAGGGTTTCTGCACTACCCAAATGTTCCAGGTCCAATAAACCTCGGGTAGAGCAGGAGAAGGAGGAGGAAGGAAACAGCATGCTCAGGAACAGAGGGAGTCATTCAGGTTGCCCACTCCGCCTCCAGGAGCGGACAGCCTTTGCTGAGAAGCCCAAGGAAAAAGTGACTGAGCCTCAGGGACAGCACTGCCCACCAGCTGCACTGTGACAGCCCTCTGGAGTGTACCAGCTTTGGACACACACATTTCCCATTTTTCCTAAACACCACCAACTCAAAATTGATTTATCCCACCTCACTTTATAATACCATATGTGATTTAACACCCAAAGCTCAGCAAATTTATTTTTTTCCCCTAGGTAATTTATTAGAAAAATTTCATTTTAACTTTCTATGAGTATAACAAAACCCACAAATTTTCAAACCACCTAAATTTAGAGCAAATGAATCCCCTTGAATTAAGTAAAATACTCTGGCTTCAGCGTGAGCAAGCTGAGTTAGATCATTAAATCTCACACCAAGACACCTTAAAAAAAAAAAAAAAAGAAAAAAAGGAGGTATTGAAGCCTGTGGCATTCCAAGAGAAAGCAATCAGACATTCCTGCCGCTCGGCTCCTCAGTGATCTCCAGAGCCTTTGATCACTGACTGTCTTCATGCTGTCCTCCTGGGGTCTGGCAAAATGAGTGTAACAGCTGGCACATAGACTTCATTAGCTTGCGGGGCTGGGAGGAGCGGGCTCCAGCCCGGCAGCCACCGGCAGCCTGCCCGCGGCTTCAGGGGCGAACCTGCCCGGTGTGTTCCCGGCGCTGCGGGGCCGGGATAGGTGACAGCGGAGCGCTCCGGGGATGGGACAGCCCGGTGGGGCCGGGACAGCCCGGCGGTGTCGCACAGGTGACAGCGGAGCTCTGCGGGGCCGGGACAGCCCGGTGCTGTCGCACAGGTGACAGCGGAGCTCTGCGGGGCCGGGACAGCCCGGCGGTGCCGCACAGGTGACAGCGGAGCTCTGCGGGGCCGGGACAGCCCGGTGCTGTCGCACAGGTGACACTGCAGGTGACAGCCGAGGCTCCGCAGCCGCCGCCGCCCGCGGCTGCGACAGACGCGCTCCTCATGCCAACCCGCGCGGCTCGCAGTGCCAAAAGGCAACGCAGCCGGCCGAAGCCTCATTTTTATGAATGCCTAATGACCACTCAATCATTAACATCAACCTTTAAAAAGCAAATGCAGCACCTACAGTGTTCATTACCCTCCCCCTCCCCCCCTTTCAGGGTCTCAATCGAGTCAGTCAAGCGTGCAAACCGATCCTGTCGCCAGCAAAAGCATTTCCTTTCACTGTGGTCAGCCAAAAGCAGGGGAAAAAAATGGAAGTGACTTGGAGTTATGGCACCAAAAAGGCCAGACAAGCAAGGAAATAATCAACTCCACATGAGCCACTTCGAGCCCATCACAATGAAAAGGGCCTACGACTAACCCCAGGAAAGGTCAGCGGGACTATGGGGGTCAGAAGCTGAAAAAGGCAATAGCGAGCAGCTGCCAGCTGCAATAAGAATCAATGTGTTCCTAATTACACTCCGAAGAGAAGGCTCGAGCGCCGGGAAACGCCGGGCTGTAATCACAGCTTGGGCAGAAAACATTCAAGTGCTCCCGTTTTACCCTTCTCCACCTCGAGCACTGGAGCTGCTGCCTGTGTGCTACTAAATCACAGGAAGCCGAGAGCTGCAGATAAGGAGCCAGAAGGGTTGGGGATTTTGTAAGAAAATACCGTAATTAAGCATTTGTGTTGGAATTATGGCATCACCAAAGAGAGGATTGTGTGAGTGTAAGCAATAAAATTACATTCTTCAAAGGGATTTTGCATGTGCGTTTAGGAAACACACAGAACTCTGCCGAACAGTCCCATACGCCTGGGATTTTCTTAATGCCCAAAAAAAAGTGAAAGGGAAAACCCGAGAAAAATCAGTTTGCTGACAGTAACCCTATAACCCAAGCGTGAGAGACATAAATGGGTCAGAACACAATGAAACGGACGCCAAGGGATCCGCAGAAACAGAGGAGAGAGGCAGTCAAAAATTACAAGGAAAAGCATCCTTTGATGTTCTGTTCATATTTATTTATTGCATTTTAAACAAATGAAAGTGCACCCTCCAGATCCTTATCAGAAGGATAAGGATCTCCTGAATAAAGGAGAGAAATTACAGTTGCTCAAACTTTGCAATCCTCAGCCTGGATTTCAGTAATGCCTCCACATTCCTGCCCATAGCCATGCCTGGCACCCACACCCACCAGGGCTAAGCCAGATCCAAGTGCCAATTCCCACCTAAGGATTCAACTGGTATTTTTACCTCTTTTTAGGAAACATATCTTTTTATAAGCAGCCTTGCATGAGCCTTTTTCTTGCTTCATACCATTTAACCCCCCATGAATCAGTGATGAATCCAAAGAAATATTTTGGGGACTAAATCCTTTATCAATTGTGCAGCAATTTCTAATGGCACATCACTATTCATAGAATGGCTTGAATTGGAAGGGACCTTAAAGACCTGAAAGTTGATATTTTTGTCAAAATACAGAGCAAGTGTTTGCTCGGGTGGCAGATGGCAGGAAAAACAAACAGTGCTGAGCAAACAAGACAGGGACTGAGCCCCAGAGAGGACAGGGGATCCCACAGCCTGATGGTCTTTCTCAGTAATCAGGCAGATGTGTTTTTTACAAAGCTATAAAACACCCTAAATATTGTCATTAATTTACTTAAACTGCTCTAGGTAAGGTCTAGTGCACAGGACAAAGGTGACTCAAGAAGAGGTTAAGCAACTGAGGAAAAAATAGCAGTATTAGCCCAAACCATGGCCAAGAGGCTGTATGCCTCAAAGATGGAGAAGGATGTATTTTTTTATTGGATTTTTCTATTTTGATTTCAGGCCTGGAAAGTCTCATGGTTGGTATCAGCTGTTGGACTGGGATCAAAGTTTAGCCTTCCATTAATCTTTTGAGTTATATGTGAGGCTGATAGAGAATTTTTTTTTTTTTAGAAGACAGTTAAGATTACTCAGATACTTAATTTGCACTCCAATATTTCAAAAACACCTTGACTTTAGAACCTTGGTCTTGGCGTACATATGGTCTTGATAGAAGAACGCATGCTTTGGCATGGGCTGGAGGAATGGATTTGGGAGCTGGGGGAAGGAAATTTAACAGTTTGTGTACTGTGCCTCAGCACACAGGGATGAAAACACTCCCCAGTCACGACTCTGCTCCTGAGACACATCTGTGCTCCCAGGGGGAGAGCTGGGGATCCCATCCTGCCATCCCAACACCGGTCACAGCAAGACAGGCATCAGGAGAAAAATAAATAAATCATCCCAGAAGCCACACTTTCTTCTCCACAAACAGGCATAACAATTAGTTTAATTTCATTATTAACTTCAGCAAAGGAGCTGAGACAGTCCCCCTGCTGCCACACTAATGAAGGGGGAATGGCTCCTGCCTCCTCTGGCCTCGGGGAAGCCAGAGGACAGAGCATTAGCCTGATACATAGTTCTGCTGGGCTGCAATTATGCTTAAATGCCTAAATCAGGGCTTTCAGCCCCCAAGGGAGCCAAGGGTATCATTAGTTTAACAGTTCCATCACAGTAGGCCAAATACATGCAAAATTCTCACCCTTTGCTCTTCCAGGACCCCTCAGACCTCTCCTGTCTTGATCTCTCCTGCTTTGGCACAACTTTGCCTCACATTTCCATTTTCTTCCCCACATTCAGCTCGACACCTGTGCCACACCACTGCAGGGACACCTGTGACAGCTCTGCTGCCTTCAGTCATGTCCCTGCAAGGGTCCTTGGGCCAACACCCCCTCCCCTCTTCCTCAGGGCTGGCCCCAGCCTCGGAGAGAGGCGCCTGCTTTACTTCTGCAGCTCTGGTTTTTAGCAAGAATGAGATTTCGCAACCAGTTTTTCAGCCAATTTAAAGATGGGCTGCTGCCGAGGAGGGCAGCAACACCTTCCTTCAGGACCTGGCTTGCATTCTCCTATCTGCAGCAGGGATCCTGCGGCCAGCAAGTGAGTCAGATCTGCTGGCAGATGCAGCTGAAAACTCAGCCAGGGAAAAAATGAGGTTCAGTTTTCACCTGGATGAGGGAGCAGTATAGCTCCCCATGCAGTCCTGGAGCACCAGCCCAAAGGAGGGGTGGGAATGGACATCCAAGAACAGGAACTCAGCCCTTGAACAGCGTGAGGCCTCAGCTCAACTCATGAAGCACCATGGTATGCTGAACAAACCCTGGACTGCAAGAATGTGTGCAAAACTGAAGAAAAATATACAAAACCAAAATCCACGTGAGCCATGCCCCTTTTCTCAAGGGAGCTAGGGAACTCATCATCCTGATTATCCACACTACAGGTGCACACACCACAGCAAGCTGGAGTAACTGCCTCAGGGAGTGGTTTTTTTTCCCCTCGAAAAAGCTTGCATTGTGCATGTCAAGGATCATCACCCACGATTATAATTTGTCTATGGCTTCTAAAACCAGAATCCAGCATGAATAAAAAATAAAAAGGACTAGTAAGAACCACAGTCTTGTTCTGGTCATCAGAAAATGCTGTCATACTCTCAGACAAAGGTGCTTGTGTCCACACATGCTGCCTAAAGGTCCCTTCCAGTGGCACTCTCTCACCTGGGTTGTTTAGCCCTGAGAGAACATGGATGGAAAGAATTGGAACCACGGCTGAGCTCTGCTAGAGGACAGCGAGCTCATTCCCCAGGCAATTCCAGATGAACACTGACACCTCGTCCTTTGGTAGCCTCCAGCAAGCAACAACTCTAAAAAACGCAGACAAATGGGTTCTTTTAGCTGTGCTAGCCCGAGTCCAACTCGGTCTGTTGTAACTTGCAGGGATCCATGCTATCCGTGAGCCCTTAAAGGGAAGCACAGCCATTAAATCCACACCTGCAGCCAGAATTTATAGCAACCTCATCTACTGCTGTCTTACATCATAGGCAATTAGGAGCCTGTGAACTCATGGCTGCAGGATATGGGAGGTGCACTGGAACCAGAGAGCCAAGCCTGTGTTACAGCACAGTCGTGAGGCACCTCAGAACTCACCGTGCTGGAACTGGGCTCAGACTGCAGCAACAGACCCATCTGGACCCTGCTTTCTAAACAAAAGTGCTGCCCTGCACTCCAAGTCACTGCTTCCCCCCTTGTTACAGCTGTCCACAGGCTGTCACAGGCAATGCCAACACTCCCTGCTGCTGGACCCAGGCTCCAGGCAGAACAATGCTTATTAAAAAGCAAACCAGCTAACCAGGGACAGCTGAGGGAGAGAGCAGGAAAGACCCCGGCCTTTCCTCCCCCGATTAAAACAAGCCTTCACACAATCCATCCTCCAGCCTTACAGTAATTCAGTTTTACTGCTCTCCTCCCCTCCCTTCCCCCACGCTCAAAAGACCAAACCTGGTTTCAAAATTGAAGTCCGAGCTCTCTGGCAAATGCACACTTCTGCACTTCTTCACCTCGAGGGAAGGAATCCTGACACAACTGACAATATTGCTTAGCAAAAGGAGCCCCTCTGCCTCAGGCCCAGATAAAAGCAGCAGCTCGGCAGAAAAAGAAATGAAAAAATTGCGTTGGTCAGGCCAGGTTTGCTACAACAAACCAACCTGGCTCCCAGGCAAGGAGAAGGGCAGTGGAACATGGGGGAAAGAGAGGGAGGCTTTGGGTTGGCTTGGCTCAGTGGTGTTGCACAACCCAGCACCGGTGCAGCTTCCCGCCTCCTTCCTCATGCCAGCAGAGCCTTGATCCAAGGGAGGGAGGCAGCAGTCATCACCAAGCTCTGGCCTGAGGGCTTGGCTCCTCCAGCCCTCCTGCTCCACTCCGTGCAGCCAAGCCCAGGCTGCCAGCTCAGCCCTGCCAGCAGCAGGGACCCCTGCCCAGGGCTGGGGGCACTCGGGGCAGCACCCTCACGGTGGCAGGTCGTGAGTCACAGCCCAAACCTCCTGCAAATCGGGGCCATGGCAGCTGTTCCCAGCAGAACCAGTTCAAACACGAGCAACTGATAGGAAAGGAGTTAAGTTTCATCACAGGGACCAGGGAGAACTTTCCGCCAGGTTCACCTGACTGTGCCCTGCTCTCACTCGCTCAGACATATCCTGCTCTGCCGAGCAGGATTTCTGTTTGGACGTCCAACAGCAGACTGGCAATTCCTGGAGACACCTTCCCAAAGGAAGATGGATGCCACAGCCACAGCTTCACCACATAGGAAGAAAGTTCCAGACTCTTCATAGCAAATCAACTCCCCCACGAGACTTTAATGCCGAGCTCAGCAACTGGGGGCCCTGCAAAGATAACCGGCTGCCGGGATTGATTCCATCCCACGTTAGCATCCATCAGATAGCAAGAAAAACAAGATTAAGCAGCACCACGGCATTAGTCTTCATTTAAACTTGGCAAAGAAAGCAAATGTTTCTTTTTTGTTGGCTTCTCTCTGTGTGTTTTTTAAAGCAGTCCCAGGCTCAGCCAGGGAAAGGTGCCTGGACTGTTTAATGTTGGGGGATTAGAAGGGACAACACTTGTACACTCGCCAGAGCCCAGATAAGCACAGAGTGCTCGGGTTAAGCAGGCAAGCATCTGCCTCCTGCAATATATACATTGTCCCAGTGAAAATAAACAGCTTCACACCTTTGGCTCAGAGAAGGACTTGAGCTCCTTCTGCATCCTCAACCTGCAGCCTCCCCACTCAAGGCTGAAGGGTCACAAGGGTGAAGGTTACTCGCAGTTCCCTTATTCCAAGTCTAAGGCTGGAAACTTTCTGTCTCCTCTTGCACTGAGTGGAGTCTCTGCTGCTGCACATCAGGTCTGGTGTGCTTCCTTGTGCTCGCTGTGCCCAGAGCTGTTTCAGACAAACTCTGAACACGTACACTTTCTACATGTGCTGGTTACGTACAAGCCACGGCAAACGCACTAATTAGGAAAAATGCTAACTTGGAAACTGGACCCTTTTTTAAGTGCTCAGCCACAAAGTCCTTAATCTAGAAAACCACACCTCAATTTAATGCTGCCACCCGTCACTGGAAATCACAGGGCTGAAGACTCCAGCCATACCACTGCAGTACCCACCACCTACAGTCTGCTCCAAACTCCTCTCTGGTCCATCTCTATGCACAATTTGGAAGTGCAATCTGCACCCCAAAACCATGCCTCAGTCTGAATAGCTGAATTTAAAATTATATCATTAAGTTTGAAATTTCAACATACTTAGAGAGTTTTGATAATAACATTTTTGATTACATCCGTTGCCAGCTTCCTTCTACACCCTGACAGAGATTTAAAGTATACATTCCTATTTCATTCTGCAACAGAGATTAGTGGCAGGAACAGAAAACATCTTCTGTTCCAAAAAACCCTCGGGGTTTTCCTCCTTCTCTTGCATTTTATTAGAGGAGTCTCAAATCTCCATCAAGCTGCAATACACTGTCACTGCAAAGCATTTAAGGCAACAAGTACCCGAGTGCTACACTGAAACCCACCTTTGGAAAAAGCTCCTGAGAAACAAAGAGACTTCCAAAGCTATCCCAAAGGAGAAAGTGCTCCCCAGCAGTAACAGCCCTCAGCAAGCTTTATGAAAATTTGAGCCTACGCTTGAGCGTATGGCACACAGAGCCCTAATTCAAGAACTTTTGTGAACTCTTATTGTGGGGAAGGGGGGGGAACAAAGGAAAACCACATGCTATTGTTTATTTTGACTCTGCAATACATTTAATCTACATGGAGTTGGAACATTACACAGCAAAACTCCTCAGCTCCCAGAAATTATGTACAGCCAACAGCAGCAAAGCCCGTTCTCCAAAGGGAGAATGCCATTTTAAGTATGTTATCTTCACCCCACAGAGCACAGAAACTCTCCAAAACGCAGCTGAAAGCTGCCACCAATGCTTCCAAACCCACACCCCAAAAGCATGGGATCAAGGCAAGGCTACTGGCACTCCTGACACAAGGAAAGCTTGTGGGGAAAAGCAAGGAAAGCTTTGGGGAAAAGTCCCCAAAGCTGGGGACTTCCACTAACTTGGCCTTGAGCTGTGGAAGCTTTTCTCAGTAGGACTGTGACTGCCTGGGGGGGTCCCTGAGCAGGAGGAGCCCCGGGCATCTCACACCTTCTCTGAGCCTATCAAGAGGAGCAGACCTTGATGCATTCCAAGATGTTAAAGCAACAAGACCCAGCACATGAGCTGCCAAAGAATTATTCCAGTGTATCCACAGGGATGATAACAGATCTCACTACATGAATTCCACTGCTATAGCTGCACAACTCCCTTCTAGCCATGTCTCCTGTACTGGAGGTGCGCTAACAAGGACTGGCCACATGTCACAGAAACCTTTGGTGTCTCCAGGACACCCCCAAGCAGCTCCAGAAGCCGTGGCTCTGCTGATGAGTTACAGCTCTGCCCTGCCACAACCAAAGAACCATCTTCCTAAACAAAGCCACCCACTGCCATCCCCCCTTGTGCCCAGCGAGTTCACTCCCCCAACCCCAATATTCCAGCTCCTTTACACAACCTCTCCTGCACGCAGAGCCCGCTGCCCCACGCTGGGGTACAGTCCCTGCCAGCGAGGGAGCGGAGCTGTGCAAGCTCACCCGGGCAGGTGCCAGCACCAACTCTCCCCTGCAGCCAGAACGTGCAGACAGGTGATGTCACGGCCAGAGCAGACAGGTGACATCACAGCCCTGCAGCCCACAGGCACCTTCTCTCCATGCTGGTTTATCTTCTCCTGCACCTGGGAGCAGGGGCCTTGGCACAGCCCCTCGCCGGGCCGGGGGCTGGTGCAGACACAGGGTGCTGTGAGGTTTCAACAGGCTGAATGAAACGGTGAAGAAAGATGCTTTTCAGAGGGGGAGGGGAGGCACACACGTACTGAACAAATCATCTGTTTGGAGCGCTGGCTCCTACTTGTTCTCAGTTATATTATTCACTCAAGGGTGGATTAATCCATCACTGCAAAGGAATCTCCTGATCTCAGAGATAAAGGCAACAAGTCATGCACTGACTGTCTGTGGATCCTCCTGGAAATGGCCAGGCTTTCTCATGGCCTTATTTGGGCCGATCTATCAGCTCTCAACTAACAACAAGCAAGGAAAAAAAAAAGAAAAAAGAAATTAAAAACTGAAAACATACCACCTGTCTACAGTAACTTCAAGTGGATTGATCTGGAAGCAAGCAGGGCATTTCAACTCCAAACAATCACTGTTTGTCTCAGAAGGGGCCACATGAACTGTCCCCTTCCCTTGTTTTTGTTCCCCAGGAGAAGAACAGTCACCTGGGTCCTTACCATCCAAACTAGCATGGAAAAAACATAAATTTCTTGCAAGATTTTTTTTAAAGTGAAGCCTTTTACCCAGATAAATGGTTTCTTTAAGTCACTGGGGACTGGGAAACAAAACCCCCTGGTGCCATCCCACCCCTCTGCAGGAGCATCTCCAGCTAGAGCAGGCTGCACTTGGACAGAAGGTGTCTACACAGAATATAACAGCAATTCCAGGAGGCTGGACATCACCAGCATGTCTGTACTTTGGTGCTTCAGCAGATGCCACAGAACAATTACAGAGACATTCAGGATCTGTCTGTTCTTCATCTAAGATTAAAGGGGGCTGAGAAGCTCCCCACAGCTCCCCTCTGGCTGGAGCTGGCAGCCACAATGCCCAGGGCTCACCAGCACACAGAAGGTGAGCTGGCAGGGAATACTTGACAGGCAACACAACCCTCATACACCTCTGCAGAGACAAAACACCTGTGAACCCCTCAAAAATGTAAATTTTTAGCTCAGCCTCTTTGCCAAGACTGTTTCAATGACAAGCTGCTCACAGCTCGAGCCTTTTAGTCCTTGTCTTGGCATTTTATAGGTTCACTGCAAAGAAAACCACAGGCTGCGAGGCAGAGCCTCCATACATTGCAAGGAAGGAAGCATTAAACTTCTCTTTGAATTAAACAAATAAGACTCAACCACTTGGTTCATTATCAGATTCAATGGTTGGAGTCTGCGGGGAAAGCTAAGCAGCAGAACCCAGGGTATAAATCAAGGACGTGATCAGAGAGACAGGTGAGGCCGAGGGTGTGGTTTCACCTCTCAGCTCAGCCACGGCCAAAGGGATGGTCTCCTTCTCCTTCCCTGGCATGCTCAGCTCCCCTGCCCCAGCTCCCTCCTGCTGCCAAGCTGATGGCAATATCCCAGCCAAGCTGGTCTGGCTCACTCTGAGCTTTAGGGAATTATTTTATCCTTTTCTCATGCTGTTTCTGTGAGCTGGACTGGTTCAAATGGGCATTTCCAGAGGCAGGAGATGGAGGGAGCTGGCCAGAATCCCTCCTTCTCTGCAAGGCACCCACCCTTGGCTCAGCAGCAGAGCAAGCACACAGGATCAGGAGACAGCAAAGCCAATTTAGAAGCCAGTTCTGCCAAAAGGGGCCATCCCCCCACCAGCCCCTCAGGGCCTTCCCAGTCATCCAAGTGGAAGATTTAGCAACTCTAACTGCGGGGCAAGATCCAGGAAAGTTTGGGGCTTGGGTATTTTTTTTTGAAGGGTTAGCTGGAGTCACTCCCCTGGGGCTGCTCCAGTGCTGGATTCCCGCAGCAGGGAAGAGGCAGGAATGTACCTGCCACCTCCTGCAGCAGCGAGTCCTCAGATGGAGCTGTAACGTGAAACTGCGCCCAAGGAGCTGGGGAGGGGGGAAAAGAAAAAAAAAATAGAGTCCCACCTGGCTAGAAGAGCTCCAAGACATCTCATAGGTACGGAAAATGGGAAAACAACCCACCTTACATGATTGTTTTCCCTCCTGTTGAAAGACAGCAGATATTTCTCACACAGAAAGAATGAATATGGGCTTAATGGAAATGGCAGGTGGTCTGGATGTACAAGGCTCAGTCCCTTACTGGGCTGAACAAGCACTTCCCTGAGGTGGTCACTGTCACTGGAGAATCAGCATCCCCAGCAGAAAGGGAGAAGTGAGCTAGGGAGCACAAGTGGAAAACTCTGACACAGTCAGCACTGGAAGATGTACTGAGCCATCTACCAAGGAAATTACTGGAAGAACGCTCAACTGAAAGAAGTGAACACACACACACACTGAGAGAGGAAACTATCTAGTCTAGAAATTCTTGGGCCAGCATACTTGGAGATCTCGCACTAGCCAAAGTACACAGCAAAGAGGCTTTTGCTGATTTTGCCAAAGACAAACACCATCCCAGAGCAAATGATGCAGCATAAGGGGACACACAATAGCAGGGTTTGCTCAGGGAGGCCTCCAGAGAGCAGGAAGTGAGTAGGAAAAGGAAAACACCTGGAGGACCAACCAAATACCAGCCCAAACAACAAAATACGTCCAAATTAACAAAATATGTCAAAATAACAAAATAGTGCACAGAGAACAGAGTTCGGTTCCCAAATACCAGCTTTGAGAGTCAGGATTGAAAGGCAAGCTGCAAGTTCCCATTTAAGAAGGAAATTTGACTAGTTTCACTTGAAACAAAGTTTTCAGCTCAGTCTCACCTCAGCTGCAGATAGCAACTGGCTGTGAAGCTCCCCTGCCCACTGAAATGCCAAAACCCAGAGAACTGACAGCAGAGCACTGCAGTGAGGAGACAGGGGCAGGACTCAGCTCAAGGGAGCCACTCACTCGTCAGCAGCTCATCAGCAAGGCAGGAGACAAACACCTGCCTCTACCACAAAGGGCAAGTTTACAGTATCAATTAATTTATAGAAATGAGATGCTGTCTAACAAAAGACGTTCAATTTCCGAGTCGCCAATTAAAGCGATTCCATAAAAAACATTACCTGAGATTCCCCTTCCCAGCAGGTTTCTGGGTGAGAACCCACTCAGTCTCAGGGCTTCTGGTACTAAACCAAAGGTTTTGAAGCCTCGTGGAAGCTCACCAACAGGTTCACCACGTTCCCGTGTCATTTTGTAGAGGACTGTGTGCCAAGAGCACAGCACTGCAATGAAACCCCTCAAGAGTCACATCTGTGGACATGGGAATGAGGAGGATGCAGAGCAGGAGGTTTTCCACCACAGGCTCAAAGGCCTGGCAGAAGCAGAGGAGGTAAAGGAGCTCTTGGAGAAGGTGTGAAGAGTGAGTTTGGTGGGTGATATGGGAAATCCAGGTGAAGCTCAATGCCTTTTTACACACAGAACTAGAAACAGCTCACATGACCTGCAGGGAACCTCCTCAATACAGCTCATTCTATGTGCACACAGGTACACCCAGAGATCACCCCTGACCCACAGCTCCTCACACCCAGCCCTGCAAACAACCTGAAATCACAGCAGCTGGCCCTGTACACACCCAGCCACACCAACACCCTACAGGAGAAAGGGCTGTGACTGTACCATCACATCAGAAAACAGCTTTATTCCCAAAATTATTTAATCATCACAGGTTACCCCATTAGTTTTCTGGCACTGAGACTTTATTGGTCTTGCAGTTCATGGCAGTGAGCACCCACCAATTAATGCCCTGCTCATGGTACACCTGAGGCCTCGTCAGGCAGAGCAGATCTGCTGTGGGACAGGCACAGGGGGATTTATGAGATGCTGGACCCTGACGTGGCTGTGCACTCACAATCCATTGCTTTGCTTCCCCGTTTCCACATCTGCAGAAGCAGTCTTTAAACAAGCCAGGGTATTTTTAAGCTCTGACAGTTAAAATCCTCAAGTGACATCACCTGAAGTCAGAGCACAGCTGCCTTATTCCTCTGGCACACCAGCAAGCCAAAGTAAGCAGGAGCCTCGTTTATGAGCTTACAGCACACCTTGAGATAATGAAAGCACTGGTGGGACTTGCCCCGCAGTCAGGCCTCTCCTTGCAAGGCTTTTTTCCACCCCCTCCTCAGTTTTGGGGTAAAACCCAAGAATTTTAGCACCAGAGCAGCCCAGTGATCCAGCAGAGGGGGCACACAGGGGGGCCAGCCCAAACCCCACTGCCACTATGTTGGGGTTTGGGGCAAAAAAAAAAAAAACAACAGAGAAAAAGGATGAAAAATCACCAAGACTGCATGAAGGATGGCAAAAACCAACCCCTCAAGATACTTCCCGTGGTGTACCCGAGCTTGCCCGCCCACACTTCACCTTGCTCACACGGGCACGGCTGTTTACGAGCAGCTTAAGGGTGTAAATCACATTAATCCAGGCGACAAAGCCACATCCCGCTCATCCTCGGGTGAATTACTAATCCCTCCACACCGCAGCAGTTCCCATCTCACTTCCTACCCCTTGAGGAGGATAAAAAAAATACCTTTTAACATGATAGGTAACTCAGTGGATCCCACCTTCTATCTGAGTCCAGCTTTCAAGCAACTTTGAGCAACAGCCGTGGGTCTCCCCACAAACCTGAGGATTTTCTGGGATGCAGACCAAGCCAGTCAGGCTTCCCTCTTCTTATGGAAAGGGGAATACAGGTCAAAAATATTTATTTCTTTTTAATCACTTCATTACCAAGTCCTCCCCACAAGACAGGCTTGCAGCTGCTTCGAAACAGCAGGGCTTGGTTTCAATGTGTTTGACTCATGCTCTCAACACCTATTTTAATTTGGTGGAACAAAGGCATGCTGGCTGTAATTAAGGCAAATAATATCAAGTTCAACAGAAAAGCGTTAAGAAATTGTGCCGGGAAACGTTCACTGCAAATTTTTGGAATATAGAAGGAGCTGGCCGTCGCCCGCAGCAACCGCTACCACAAAAGCACTTTTTCTCCTTAAAGCAGCTACGGGCAGGCTGTACATCCCATAAATCGCAACTGTCAAAACACCCGAGTCGGGGGAGACGGAGAGGAAAGCAAAGGGGCTCCACACAGCTCGGCTGGGAGCGCCTGCACCCCAGCATTACCTGCTTTGTTCAAGGAGAACGCCGGGCCACGAAGGAGAGAACCCCGGAGAACCAAAGCTTCCACGCTGCCCTAACCTCGCTGACCGGGCTGGTGTTTGGGTTGGTAAATTGTATTTCTGGTGCATGTGTGAAAGACACAACTCACTGAGTAAACAGCCCTTCAGAGCTGACAGCTTTACAGCCACAGGCTCGGCGCGACTGCTCCTTCCCAGAGGCAGCAAGGCAGTAGGGGAAAGCAGTAAAATAATAATTAAAAAGAAAAAGCTACATAAAGCCATCACATTTACCCTTTCACCAAGCCTTTACACAGTTACGAGGCGGGAGCAAAATAAACATTGCCCGTTTTCTGCCCGACGGTGTGTCACGGCTGGAAAACACATCCCTTTTGGTTTAAAAAACATCAGAATTGGAAACATGGGACAGACGGCTGGAAAGTTCTTCCATTAGAAGGCAGGAGCTATATAATTTATATTTGTTTTTGGCAAAGAGACAGATAAAGCAAGGGAAAGTAATTTAAAATTCAAGAATCGTGTGGCTTTAAGAAGGTAGGCAGCTTAATGCAACAAAAATAATAATAACAGAGATAAGACGTCAAGATGCTTTACAGCCAGAGACCTCAGGCATCACACACCACCTCCTGCCTTAGGGACTGACTTTCCACCGCTCTAATTGCAGAGAAAAGTGACCTTACAGGTTAAAACCATTGAGATTAACCATTTTAAGGCGGTTAAGAGGCTGGACGCGACCCCAAACCCATCCCCTACGGCACCTCCTTCAAGCGGCGCCGCGCTTAAGTGACAAACAGAGCGGAGCGGAGGCGCGTTCGCCGCGAAGCGAGCCCATAAATCAGAGCCGGGCAGCGCGGAGGGCTCGCCCCGCTCCCCGGAGCGCCGAGCACCGGCTCAGCCCGGCGCCCCGAGGGCGCGGAGCGGGCTGACAGCAGCCGCCACCTGCGGCCGCCCCGGGCCGCGCTCGCCCCTCACGGCGGCGCCGCGCCCGCCCCTCCCGGCGCGCGCCCGCCCGCGCCCCCCTCAGCGCGCGCCGGCGGCGGGAAGCGCGCGCGTTACCTCTCCGCCGCGCCCCCTCCCTGGTCCCGGTCCTGGTGCCGGTGCCGCTCGGCGGCGGCTCGCCAGGACATTCCAGGCTGGGGCGGGCGTCCCGGCGGGCGGGAGCCTCCATCCAGCGCCGCCCGGCCGCTCGGCGCCGCTTATCTCCCCCCGCGCCGCGCTCCCCGCCCCGCTCCCACCGGCGCCCCGTGTCGGGGGAGGCGCCGCCGCCCCGCCCCGCCCCGCGGAGCGAACCAACGCCGGCCGGGGGGGGAGCACGGGCCCCGCGGGCGGACCCACCGCCCGAGGAGGGGAGGGAGCGGGCGGCGGTGAGCGCGGCCCGGGCGTGCCGGCGCTGCGGGCCCTTTAAGGGGAGCGGGCGGGGTGCCGGGGGTGCACGTGCGCGCGGGGCGCCGCGGCTCCGTGCGCTGCCGGGCACGGCGCGGAGAGAGACCGCGCCCCGCACCGCCGGGACCCGCGCCCCGCACCGCCCGGACTGGGCATCCCTGTGAACCAGGACCCGCGGCACCGCACCGCCCGGACCGGGCATCCCGGACCGCCGGGACCCGCGGCACCGCGCCCCCGCACCGCCGGGACCGGGCATCCCTGTGAACCGGGACCCGCGCCCCCGCACCGCCCGGACCGGGCATCCCTGTGAGCCGGGACCCGCGGCCCCGAGAGCAGGTGCACTGGGCACCCACGGCACGGGGAAGGCCGGCACCGGGCCCCCTCCCGGCCGGAGTGCCGCCGTGTCCGGCACCGGGCAGCGAGCAGCCGCGCCGCCCCGGGACCGGGCGCTTGTGCAGCCGTGGGCGGCCGCGCTCCCGCACCCACGGACCTTGCCGCCTGTCCCCTGTGTGACTGTCACCCCCGGAGCCGGGCACGCCGTGCCCGCTCCCGGCGCCGCTCACCTGCGAAGCCTCCCGGAGCCTCCGGCCCGGCCCGGCCCGGCTCGCTCCCACGGAGAGCCCGCGGCTCCCACTCCGGCTCCCCTGCACGCAGGTGTGTGTTCAGAGTCGCGCTGGAGTGAGGGAGCGGCTCTGGCTTTTTCCAAATGCCCCCACACATGCTCCATGCATCGGCGTTCTCCAGATGATGCCACAAGGAACCCCGTACTCAGGCTAAAAATAGCAAAAAGGGGCTTTATCAAGGGCTCGTGGTGTGCCGGAACCACTGACCCCTTCCAAAAGAACCCAAATATGCCCCACATGCCTTGTTCTTTGGGAATTTGCTGTATTTTGGTCACATCCACAAGTGGTAGCTGGAAAGGGATTTATCCCAAGAAGTTTCACCAGGAAAGGCTTCAGCAGCACAAGGACTGCAAAGAAGCACAGTTGCTATGTTTAAAAATAAAGAAAAAATAAGCTTAAAACCCCCCTAAAAAACTAGAGTTGAAATAAAATCTCATGGTTTTCAGACAAACCTGTGAGACCAAAACGCTGCACTACCCTGTGTTTACCAGCCCTAATTTTATCCCTTGGGAGGTTTCCTGTAGGACGTCATTATTTCCACAAGTGTGAAAGAGGGAAAAAGAGAAAGAAAATGAAGAGTAGAAAAATCCTTAGCAGATTAAAAATACCATAATCTGAAGAAAACACCCCAAAATAAAACAAAATCGGGGTTGGCACAGCTGAGGAGTTAAGTGACTTGATTTATGGCAGCTACTGGAAAAGATGAGGGCTTCAGGACTGTTCTCAGCACGGAAGAGACAGCCAAGTCTGGTTTTTTGGGATAAAAATACTCCAAATGAGGATCATAATGAAGGTGTTTTGCAGACCAGGGGTGGTGCCAAATTGCAATTTCTCCCTGTACAATTTTTGGGGCGATGTTTTCCCCTCCTTGAGCCCATTTGCATGAGAATGCCCTCTTGGGCAGGAGAATTGCTGCTTAATTAGCGAACAGCAATCACTTTAATTAGCATGTCTCCATGCTCCCTGCTATTTTGCATAGATTCAAATGAGATGCTCATTAGGGAGCAGGCGCCCGGACAAGCTACGCCCTTTAGCCGCTCACTAACCCAATTAACTTCAGCCAAACCGTGCCGGGCCCCGTGCCAGCAGGGATCGGGCTGCTCCCAGGAGGAAGGTGCAGAACCTCTCCTTCAACCTCCTCACTTCCTCCAAACCTGTGAGGTTTCCTTCCTTGGGAGGTTTTTCTCCTTCAAGGTTTTCCTTCTTGCAAGATTTCCTTCCTTGTCAAAGGTTTTCCTTCTTCTAAAATTTTCCTCCGCGCAAGGATTTTCCTACATTGAAACTTTTTCCTTCCTTGAAATTATTTCCTCCTTCAAGTATTTCCTTCCTTGCAATATCTCCTTCCTTGCCTAAGGGTTTCCTCATCGCAAGGTTTTATTTCCTTGCGAGATTTTCCTTCTTTGCGATATTTTCCCCCACCCAAAGTTTATCCTCCATGTAAAGTTTTCCTCCTTGCACGCTTTTCCTCCTTGGAGGTTTCCTTCCTTTCAAGGCTTTACCTCGTTGCAAGTTTTCCTCCTTGTGAAGTTTCCTTCCTCACACGCTTTTCCTCCGTCCAAGGTTTCCCTTCCTCACAAGGTTTGCTTCCTTGCAAGTTTTTCCCCCTTTTCCTTGCAAGTTTTTCCCCCTTTTCCTTGCAAGTTTTTCCCCCTTTTCCTTGCAAGTTTTTCCCCCTTTTCCTTGCAAGTTTTTCCTCCTTTTCCTTGCAAGTTTTTCCTCCCTTTCCTTGCTTGCTCAGTGCTGGGATTAGGGAGCAGAAATGGGGGGGACACCCCCAAAAACCACCCTCCCTCCTTGGGGACCCTCAAGCCCTCTCCGTGCCCCTTCCCCCCGCCCAGGTGGGGCCATCATTCCCGGCAGGAGCACGAGGGAATTTGAGGGTCCCCTTTGTTTTTCCGCCCAGCCAGCGTGGTCCCAGCGAGGCTGGGTTTTATTTTATTTCATTTCTCCTGCCCCGTAATCCCATCGTCTTGTCACGGTTCCCCGGGAAGCGGGGCTGCTCCGAACAAAGCCCCCGGAGCATCCCGGGCTCCCGGAGGGGGTTTTGCAGCTGCGCCTCGGAGCGTGACCGATCGGGAATGAGCCTTCGCAGCGCGTCTAATGCCGCCTGGACAGGGAGCCTTTCATCCGCTCGTGGGAGCGAGGCCCCGGCCCCGAGCCCGCCGCGGCCCGGCCCTCGGCGCTGCGGGCCCCGCGGGAGCCGGGCGGCGCTGGGAGCGAGCCGAGCCCCGTGCGAACCGAGCCCGTGCGAACCGAGCCCGTGCGAACCCAAACCCGTGCGAACCCAAACCCGTGCGAACCGAGCCCGTGCGAACCGAGCCCGTGCGAACCGAGCCCTGTGAGAGCCGAGCCCCTGTGAGAGCCGAGCCCCTGTGCGAACCGAGCCCCTGTGCGAACCGAGCCCCTGTGCGAACCGAGCCCCTGTGCGAACCCAGTCCCGTGCGAACCGAGCCCGTGCGAACCGAGCCCCGTGCGAACCGAGCGGCTCTGGGGGAGAGAACCGAGCCCGTGCGAACCGAGCCCCCGTGCGAACCGAGCCCGTGCGAACCGAGCCCCTGTGCGAACCGAGCCCCTGTGCGAACCCAGCCCCGTGCGAACCCAGCCCCGTGCGAACCGAGCCCCTGTGCGAACCCAGCCCGTGCGAACCGAGCCCATGCGAACCGAGCCCCGTGCGAACCGAGCCCCTGTGCGAACCGAGCCCGTGCGAACCGAGCCCCCGTGCGAACCGAGCCCATGCGAACCGAGCCCCGTGCGAACCGAGCCCCTGTGCGAACCGAGCCCGTGCGAACCGAGCGGCTCTGGGGGAGAGAACCGAGCCCGTGCGAGCCGAGCCCTGAGCTGACCGAGCCCCTGTGCTCACCGAGCCCCGTGCGAGCCCAGCCCCGTGCTCATCGAGCCCCTGTGAGAGCCCAGCCCTGTGCTCACCGGGCCCTGAGCTCACCGGGCCCTGAGCTCACCGGGCCCTGAGCTCACCGAGCCCTGTGCTCTTCGAACCCCTGAGCTCACCGAGCCCCGTGCTCGCCCAGCCCCGAGCTCACCGAGCCCCTGTGCTCACCGAGCCCCCGAGCTCACCGAGCCCCTGCGGGCTTGGCTGCAGAGCTCGGGGCCAGTGGAGCGGCTGAGGCTGGGAGATGCTCCCCATCGCCGCGGTCTGGTCGCTGTCGCCCCATGCTGGGTCCGCTGGGTTCCTTCTTGTGTCCCCTGGCAGTAGCTGATCCCAGTTCCCACCTCCACACCCTCAGCAGCTTCCTTGTCCTGCTTCTCATCATCCCATCCCTGGCAGGCACCTCCACCCAGTTCCCATTCTCCTGACCCCAGCAAGTGCCTTGTCCAGGTCCCATCATCCCAGCCCTGTCCCCTGGGATCACTCATCCCAGTCCCCATCATCTGTCCCTGTCATCACATCCCAGTCCCCGTCACCTTGTCCCATCACCCCGGCCCAGATTCCAGCAGGTGCCTAGTCCCATGTCCCTTGTCCCAGTCCCATGTCCCTTGTCCCAGAGACACAGCCCTCTGTCCCTGTTGTCCCTCCACAGGGCCAGCCCAACACCCCGATGCCCTTTGGCATCCAGTGATCTCCATCGAGGGAAGGTTTGGATCCTTTTTGGGAAGGGGACAGCTGGTGTCAGCCTGGTGCCCCCCAGCCTTGGCATTGCGGGTGGCATTGGGTGGCACCAGCTGCTGAATGTGCCCTGCAATGTGGCAGGTAATGTGTGTGAGTGGGGAATCCCGGGATTTCCACTCCAAGGGAATGGATGGGGAACAGGGCACAAAGGCTGGAGGGGTGTTGGGATGGAGCATGCGTGGAAACACTTCACCTGGGAAGAAAAGATGAACATGAGAAGAGACAAGATGAAAATGATGAGATAGAAGAGACAGGGTTAAACAACAGGAGAGGGAAAGAGGAGGAGGAGAAGGACTGGAGGAGGAGAGGAGAAGAGAGGAGAAGAGAGGAGAAGAGAAGAGAGGAGAGGAGAGGAGAAGAGAAGAGAAGAGAAGAGAAGAGAAGAGAAGAGAAGAGAAGAGAGAGAAGAGAAGAGAAGAGAAGAGAAGAGAAGAGAAGAGAAGAGAAGAGAAGAGAAGAGAAGAGAAGAGAAGAGAAGAGAAGAGAAGAGAAGAGAAGAGAAGAGAGAAAGGAGGAGGCAGAAGAGATGTTGCCTTTAAAGAAGCTGTGTGTCCCCGTGAGATTTGCCAGCCCATCATTTCATGCATTGGTCAGGGGGGTTTTGTTGGTTTATTTTCCCCTCAGTCAAAAGTGGCTTTTTGACCCAAACACACGTTTTCATAGCAAAGGGTTTTTTTGGCTGAAAGGCTTTTTATTCCTTATTAAAAAGAAAATTGGTGAGGTTGGTGGGAAGGGTCACTTCTGTAAAACCTCTATTTTTCTTTTAAAAAGCCCCAACTAATCTATTTTGGCTTTTTTTTTTTTTTTTTTTTTTTTTTTTCCCCTCAGAAATACCTCTGCGGGAGGCTTTGGGAGTGAATCATTCCCAAAATCCCCTGTCCCATGCCGTGCCTGGTCCTGCCCAGCTTTATCATCTCCCCTGCAGCAAACACCCAGTGGCAACAAAAGAAAATAAGAATTATTAGGAAATACTTTTCTTTTTACTTTAATTTTTTTTTTTTCACAGCAGACTAGAGGGCGATTTTGGTTCATTTTCCTGTATTTTGGCCATTTAACTCTATGGAGCTGCTTTGGCACCAAAAATTGCCTCAGCCTTTAGGAAGGATGAAAGAACCTCCCCATGCAGTGATTGTTGGGTTTCCCTGGGCACTGGGGTTATCTCTGGAAGAACCCAGACTGCTGGGATGGGACAGAACCCCTGAACCCCTCTAGAGGGTTCTGAGGGTGATAAAAGGTTCTGTGGCCCCTGAGCTCTCCTCCTGCCCCAGGCCAAGCTGGGATGAGCCCTGCTGAGGCTCTCTCCAGCCTGGTCTCCTGGGCAGACTTGGGCCCACAATTCAGGCAGCTTGTCCTCAACCTTCTCTCTGCATGGACCTCAGTGTTGCAGGGAGGTTGTCTCCACCCTTATCACCCTGGCAGATCCCAGATCAGCATTGTGGGTCTCTTGTCTCCATCCCTGTCTCCTGAAGGATCTCAGGAGATGCTGCAGGTTCTTTCTCTCCATCCCTGTCTCCTGAGGGATCTCAGGAGGTGCTGCAGGTTCCTTCTCTCCATCCCTGTCTCCTGAGGATCTCAGATGGGTGCTGCAGGTGCCTTCTCTCCATCCCTGTCTCCTGAGGGATCTCAGGTGAATGCTGCAGGTTCCTTCTCTCCATCCCTGTCTCCTGAGGGATCTCAGGAGGTGCTGCAGGTGCCTTCTCTCCATCCCTGTCTCCTGAAGGGTCCCAGGTCACTGCTGCAGCCCATCTCCACCTTCTCTGAGCTCCCCAAAACCCAACCCACCACCTCACCTTGCTGCTGGTGCCCATTCCCACCCCAGCTGGACCTTGCTCATGGTGGATGCCTCTCGAGGGGCCGAGACCGTGGTGGAGGGAGAACTGGAGACGGGCGGAGGGGATGGAGCGCCTTCAAAATTGACACCATATGGCTGCTCCTTATCCCCAGGCCCAGTAAATAGGTCTTTCATGCTGGGCCGGTTGCCATAGGAGCAAACACGCAGGAAATATCCCAGATAACTCGAATAGTGGTGAAAACATATGTTTTGGATAAAACCCGGCAGAAAATCGCCCCGTTTAACCCCTCCAAGGCAGTTTTAACCCCTTTGCCACACCTCAGTGCATGCATGCAGTGGGGAAACTGAGGCACGCCGTGTCTGGGCCCCTCCTCAGCTGGCAGTGGGAAATCTGGCAGGTTTTTTGCCATGAAGCAGGATTGCTGTCAGGTTCCCAGTGTCAGCTTGCCTCCTTCTCCTTCTCCTCCACCTCCTCCTCCTCCCCAGAGCCCCTTATCAAGACGGATGGCTGCATGCAAGGCCGTGCGCAAGCATTTTGCTTTGATTTGCCAAGGAATTTGCTTTGCTTTTGCTTTTTTTTTTATTTTCCCCTTCTTGTCCCCCCCCTCCCTCTTCTTTTTGTCTCCTTTTTCCAGCCCGGGCCAAACCTTTCCTTATCGCATCTGGCGAGCAGCGGGCCCCCAGCGCTGCCCTGGCCGCCGGCCAAGCGCGGAGCCGACAGCCAGGCAGACACACGGCCAGGTCCCCCCTCTCCTCAGCATCCCATGGGGCTGAGCCCGGAGAAACCAACAGCCCTGGCTCCCAGCAAGGGGAAACTGAGGCATGGAGGGCCTGAAAAGCTGCTGCAGGTGTTCCTTCAGTGGCTTCGTGCATCCCTCCGTGCTGCAAGTATCGCGGTGTGCCACAAATGTCCCTGTGCACAGCCAGTGTCCCTGTGTGCTGCTGGCATCCCACACACCCTGAACGTTCCTGTGCGCTGCCAGCATCCCTGCACGCTGCTGCAGACAGCCCTGGATGCTGCAAACATCCCTGTGCATGGCCAGCATCCCTGTGTGCTGCTGCACCCCTGCATCCCATAAACATCCTTGTGCATGGCCAGCATCCCTGTGAACTGCATCCCTGCATCCCACAAACATCCCTGTGCATGGCCAGCATCCCTGTGTGCTGCATCCCTGCATCCCACAAACATCCCTGTGCATGGCCAGCATCCCTGTGAGCTGCATCCCAGCACCCCACAAACCTCTCTGCACCCTGCAACACTTCCCAGCCCTTTTCCCAGGAGAGGACACTGCTGCTGGGTCTTCCCAGCGCTGCCCGAAGATGGAGCAACCCCGTGGAGCCCACCCCAAACCCTGCCCCGAGGGCAGCCTGGCAGCAGCCTGGCAGCTGAAGGGGAAGCCATGGGTGCTGGGATGGGGAAAATCTTGGGAGGGGCTGCTCTGGAATGGCACGAGCGGGACTTCAGCACAGGAGGGATTGCAGCTATGGGGTGTGGATAGCACAGGCCAAAGGGATCAGGGAGAAAGCCCCCAGATTAAGGAGCAGGGGGCTGTGGGGCCAGACCCGGCGGGAGGGGATCCGGCCGACCTGGGATTTCTCCCGGTGCTGTCTTGTAAATACTGCTGATGGGAGGAATGTGCAAGCAGGGAGGAAAATCCCCTTCAGAGCATCGCCTCACAGCCTCCCTCCCAGAGGGATCAGAGCCCTCCTGAGGCTTCTTATCCTCCCAGTTCTCCTGGGGAATTTTTTCCCCATCTTGATTTTTGCAGGATGCACATCCCCAGGAAGGTGCAGCATCCCTGGCACCCACACATCCCTGCTTCCCACAGCACCCCTGCCAGTGCCACAGCCCTGCCACCCACTGCCTCTCCCCCACTGCCACATCCCTGCTCTGCTGCAATCCCAAACCCATTTCCCCACTTCGACTCCTGTTTTTTGTTTTGCCCCTATTTTTTAATAACCTTTCCCTGCATCTCCCGCCTCCTCCTCCTCCTCCCTCTGAGCTCTGGTTTGGGTTTTGGTGAGGTTTAGCAAAACAAACACGGTCAAACCACCCCCTCCTAATGTGTAAAATCCCTGGAAAAGCCACAACAGCTCCGCAGGGCGGCCGAGGGCTCGCACAAGGCACTGGCAGGCCCCTGAGCTTCTCAGGCAGCCCTGGGAGCAGAGCGCAGCAGATGAAATCCATTTAATTTCCCCCCTCCTTTTTGATGTATTTTCCAGCAGGATATTCCTCGCACGCAGGTCCCCGTGCCCCAGGGGGTTGTTGCTGGGTGCTGAGCTCGCCAAGATGATGCTAAATCAAGGAGGGATCGAAGTGATGATAAAACTCTCCAGGACAACAGGAAAAATGGCATTTTCCCCACCAGACCCCCTCACTTTCCTCCTCTCCACATCCCCAAAATCCCAGCAGTGGCCAAATGATGCTCAAAAGCTACTTTAAAGATTCAGTTCTCTGCTCTCAGGGGGGATTTTCCCCTCCTCCATGAGCTGTTTTCGCACCTCTCCACCCCAATACTCATTTATTTCACACCTAGAGGTTCCAAAGAAGCAGTCTGGGAGTTGGGGGAACTGATTTGGGGGCTTTTAGAATGTTTGGGGTTTTCTCCCTGGGGCATTGGGGGGTTTGAGGGTTCTGCTTTCGATGGTGAGAGCAGTACTTTCTCCCCACCCTGCCCAAGAATGTTTCTGCTGATATTAAACCCGACCCGGAGGCATTTGGAAGGAGTCGACTTCCTCGCCAAGAAAATGACCTCAGCCTTCTGCTTTGGAGCTTTTTTTTTTTACCTTTTTAAAGCATTTTTCTCCCTCTCCTGCCTGCCAGGCAAGAGGCACTGCTGGGGCCTCACCGTGTCCCTGGCACTGCTGCCAGGCTGCACCCACTGTGCCAATCCTCCAGCTCACGGTGATTGCTGTAGGTTTTAACCTGAAAATTCCAATTTTGAGCAGAAAATTCCAGGTTTTTCCCCACAAAACCCCTCTCTGATACTGGCAGGAGGATCTAGGGGCCAAACCTGCTGCAAAAACCCACCTTGCACCATCCTCTGGGCATGTGATGACCTCCAAAACTCATTTTCCCAATGAAATAAAACAGGGGGAAAAGCTCAAACCAAGAGCTAATGTTGCCCACGATGTTTCTGGAAGGGATTTTTGCAGGAGTTTCCTTAACAGACTCCTCTGCATTTTTGCTTTTATTAATGTGGCGGCATTCCCGAGGCTGCTGCAATGCTTTTGCAAGAGCTAAAATATCTCCTGAGTTAAAAATCCAACAAATCCAGCCCCTCAGGCACCTCCACAGTGGGAAATGCTAGGGAGAGAGGAGGGAAATGCTGGATTTGGGTGTCTTCAGATGGAATGGCTCCAGCTTTAGGGTTTTTTCTCTAAATAAATGGTTCTGTCCTGGAGACAGTGAGCTGATGGGGGCAGTTCAGAAAATAAAAATGCTTCTGGAATTCTATTGGATTTCTAATCCCCAAAAAGCTGATGTCATTGGGAGATTCTCTCGTTTGCCCCTAATAATCAGATGGGAAATGTTTCCACCATTCTCCTCTTCCTGAGGTGGTGCATCACCATCCTGGAGCTCCATTGGTACCCCACATCTCCATCCTGCATCCAGCATCTCCCTCCTGCACCCTGGATTCTGCATTCTGTTCCTTCTATGCTAGAGCTGCACCCTCCCACTGCATCCTGCTTTTGCATCCCACTCCCATTCCCTCAGCACCCTGTGGCTGCCTCCTGCATCCCAAATCTTTCATCTGCACCGTCAGCCCTGTCCTGCATCTGCATCTTCATCCCTCACCCTGAATCCCACACCCTGTGTCTGTACCCTGTGCCCTGCATCTGAACCTCTCACCCCACATCCTGCCCTGTGCATCCCACTTCTTGCATCCAGCATCTGCAGCCTGCATCCCGATTCTTGCAGGCCAAATCTACATCTGCACCGTGTCCTGCACGTGCAGCCTTCATCCCACATCCTCCATCTGCACCTGCATCCAGCCCCCAATCCTGCACCTGCACCTTGCACCATCCCTTGTCCTGCACCTACACCCCAAACTCTGTGTTTGCATTCCTCATGTTCCCACATCCACATCCCCATCCCACTGCCTGAATCCCAGGAGCACCAACCCCTGTAGGTCCAGTTGGCCTCACCAGGAACTCCCACCCCTCCCAGGGCCCTGGGTAAGTTCAGCCCAGGGTCCTTACTGGGCCAAACTGGGCCAAACTGGGCCGTGTCCCCTACAGCTGTTCCCTGGCTGTGTCTCATTGCCACCTCCCCCAGCCACAGGACAAAACTGCAATGAGAAGCATTTGTGAGGCTGGGTTGGTCCCACCCAGTCCTCCCTTCCCACTGCTCCCCGGTCCCATCCAGGCGTTTCTCCAGAGCAGGTGTGATATGGTGGAGCTGCATTCCCAACCTGGCCTGCCCACAGGGGAGCGGGGAGCTTTCCCATCCACAGGGGCTCTGCTCCCCTCCCCAGCACATCTGGCAGGCAGATGTGGCCAAAGGGCTGGGATCTGCCTCCCAGATGGGGGACGAGCTGCAGAATGTCTGTACGGGCTTGGAAAGCGATAATTTTTTCCTTGGAAGTCTGCATTTCCCGGCTCGTTGCACGCACTCCCCATCTCCAGGGGTGCTGCAAAATCCTGGGCAGAGCTGGGGCTGTGCTGTGGTGCTCTGTGCTGGAACATCCCCTGTCCTGCACCTCCATCCTATATCTGCATCCTAAATCCCACTCCTGCATCCACATCCCATCTCCTGTGTCCTGTATCCCAACCCTGCATCCCAAATTCCTTCTGCAACCCATGCCCTGTACATCCTTCATCTGTATTTTATATTCCATGTACGTCCTTCATCTGTATTTTATATTCCATGTCCCTCACCACCTGTCCTATATCCCACCTCTGCATCCTAAATGCTACTTCTGTACCCCACGTTCTGTGTATCTGCATCCCATATTCTGCACCTGCCCTTTCATCCCATGTCTCGTCTCCTGCATCCCACACCTGCAGCCCCTCTCCTGTGTCCTGCATCCATGTCACATGTTCTGTATCTGGAAAACTGCATCTGCCTCCTAAATCTTCCATCCTGCATCTGGGAACCTGTGTCCACATCCTAAATTCTCTGTTTCCTAAATCCTGTGTCTGCATCCTGAATCCTGCATCCCACATCCTAAATGCTTCCACAGTCTCTCTTCTGTGCCCTACATCTGGCACCCTGTATCTGCATCCCAAATCCTGTGTCTCCCATCTGCATCCTGAATCCTCCATCCTGCATTCTGCACCTACATCCTAAATCCTTGATCCCCCATCCTGCATCTATGTCCTGAATCTTATGTCCTACACCTGCATCCTAAATCCTTCATCCTGTGTTTATATCCTAAATCCCATGTCCCCATTTACATTCCAAATATTCCATTCCAGACCTGCATCCTGGCTTCTCCATTCTGTGTCCTGCATCCTATGCCCCCCACCTGCATCCTATGTCCCCCACCTGCATCCTCAACCCTGCATTTACAACCCCAGTTCTATGTCCCACATCTGCATTCTAAGTTCTCCATCCTGCATTCTGTGCCAATATACTAAATCCTGTGTCCCCATCTAAATCCTAAATCACCCATCCCCCATCCTGCATCTCTGTCCTAAATCCTGTGTTCGTATCTGCATCCTAAATCCTCCATATCTACATTTGAAATCCTAAGTCTCCATGTACCTCCTAAAAGCTCTATCCCACATCTACATCCTCAGTCTTCTATCCCACAACTGCATCCTGGATCCTCCATCCTGTGTCTTGCATCTTCATCCTAAATCCTGTGTCCCATATCTGCATCCCAAGTTCTCTTGGGATCTGTCCCAGATCCTGTATCCATGTCCCAGTCCTATGTCCCACATCTACATCCTAGACCTCGTGTTCCATATCTGAATCCTGAAACCTGCACCTGTGTCCTAAATCCTATGACACCATCTACATCCTAAATCCTCTGCTGCATCCCTAAATACTCTATCCTGAACCTACATCCTAAATCCTGCATCCACAGCCTAAATCCTCTCCCATATCTGCATCACAAATTCCGTTTCACATCCTGCATCTACATCCTAAACCCTCCATCCTGTGCCTACATCCCAAATCCTATGTCCCACATTTACATCCCAAATTCTGTCCCATAACCAACACCTAGATCCTAAATCCTCCATCCCCCGTTCTCCATCTGTCTCCTAAATCCCAAATCCCATGACTAAATCCTAAATACTGCATCCTGAATCTACATCCTAAATCCTGCATCCACAGCCTCAATCCTAACTCCTGTATCTGCATCACAAATTCCGTTTCACATCCTGCATCTACACCCTAAACCTCCATCCCAAATCCTATGTCCCACACTGGCATCCCAAATTCTGTCCCACAACCAACACCTAGATCCTAAATCCTCCACCCTCCGTGTCCTAAATCCTGCATCCCATCCCTGAACCCTCCATCCTGCATCCAGCGCCGCACCCCAAACTCCACATCCCAAACTGGGCTCCCAGGATGCTGCCAGGAGCTGGGGGCTGGCAGAACCCCCTGTGCCCGCTGCAGAGCCATGGATTTGGGATGAGGTGGGGCAAAGCCCCGGGCCGGCCGTGCTGTTGGTTTTAGGATTTGCCACGCTCCGGTGCCTCCGAGCGCGCCGGGTCCCCGGCGGGGCCGCACAAAGGGCGCTTTCAGGGCCCCGCTCAGCATGGCCCCCCCAGCCGGCCACATGGGAACACAAACCTTTTATCCCCTCCGGTTTCCCCTACAGACCCCAAAAGTGGAAAATAATCCTCTCTCCACGGAGTTAAAAAACCAAAAAGGACACTAAAAATTAGGGTTGGAAATGATTCCCATGGGAATGGAGCCTGGTTAACGCACGAGACCGTGGTGGGGCAGAAGCAGTGTCCAGCCTGCCCTGAAGCATCCTGGGGAAGTGGGGACATGCCCATGACCCCCCAAAACATCCCATTTACAGCAGGTAGCAGGTGAAAAATTAATTTGTTTTGACAACGAGACCCACTCATGCAACGAGTTGTGTCCAGCCTCACACCCCTCCACAACCCTCCCTTCCCGAGGCATTCCCAAAGATTTTCTTTTTCATGCCCTCAGAAATATAAATTCCTGGGGGGAATGAACCAGAAAACCCTGTATTCAGCCTAATTATCCCCCCTGGCCGCAATCTGTGATCTCTGGGACAATTAAAAGTGCTTAATCCCAGCTGAAAAGCAAACAAGGTCGGAGCGCGGCGTCTTCCTGCTTTCCCCTGCCCGCTGCCGGGGTCTCGCTCCCCAGCTGCAATATAAATATGCAATTAAAAAATCGCTGCTAATTGCTTCGCCCAAGGGGGGTTCCCACCAGGGAAACAAAAAGGCTGGGGAAAGGGATATTAAAAAAAATAATAATTTAAGAAGGGGTAAAAAAGTAAAAAATGCCATTTTTTTTAGTCCAATAATTAAACAGCGATGCAGCTTTAGGGAGGAATTGTGGTGATATCTCAGAGTTTGCACCCTGGGGTGGGTTTTTTGGGGGGGATGCTCTTTTTTGGGGGGGATGGGGTTAATCCCTGGCTCTCCTCTCTCGCTCCAGCGCTAACAACCCCTGGCAGCTCTCGGGCTCGTTAGTCTTTCCGAAAAGCAATTAGAGAGGCTGGAAAATGAGGGCAGCCACTGCCCTGAGACAGGGCAGGAATGGGGGGCGGGGGGGTCAGCCCCCAGCCCCTGGGGCGGGTTAGGGCTCGGCAGAGATCCCACACGGATTTACCCCGGCCCAGCAAAGCTGCGCCATCAGCAGGCTCCAGAGAGAACCACCCAGTGCAAGCAACCAGCCTGGCCTTGTGTCTCCCAGGGCTTTATTGAACCTTCAAAACCTAAAACAGGTGACCAGACACCTTCACAGTACTTGGGCGCTGCTGCCAGAGCCCAGCCAGGAGGAAGAGGAGGAGGAGATGGAGGAAGAGAAGGAAGAGGCAGAGAAGGGGCGTGAGGGCTCAGGTGCCGGGCAGCCAGACCTTCTGGGTGCTGACAATGTCGCTGAGCTTGGCCTTGATCTTCAGGAAATGCCTCTTGAACTCCAGGCCGTCGCCCTGCGTGGGGAGAGACGGGGTTGGCATCCCCCTACACCCACCTGCACCCCTCCCTCCCCTGGCACCCCCACCCTGCACCTGCCACACAGCCCCCACCACCCACCCCGACCCCCCACACACCTTGGAGAGGCGAAAATCCACCAAAATCCTGCTCTCCATCTCCACCAGGTTCACCTTGAAGATGAGTTTGTTGTTCCTCCTGTCTGTGGTCGAGATGGTGACCTGCACAGGGGGGGGAATGCCTCAAATTACTCCCTGGTGACCCAGCAGAGGGGGTCCCGGCCCCAGTTCCATGCCCTGAGCCCCACCTGGTTGGTGCAGCTCATCTTCCAGCCGTATCCCATCTTCTCACACACCTCCTTCAGCGCGCGGTAAGAGCCGTCGGCGTCCAGCTTGGTGAAGAACCGCGTCATCCGCTTCACCAGCCGCTGCCACGGGCTCTGCCGCGCCAAAACAACGTTCCAAGGGTCACACACCCCGCCAGAAGGCCACAAACCCCACCAGCTTCCAGCCCCAGCTCTCACACATCCCGGCTTGCGGGGAGGAAATGTTGGAAAGCTGCACCCCCTGATGGCACCGGCCAAGAACGGCATCCCAAACTGCAGAAATGCTGCACAGCACATCCCAAACTGCAGAAATGCTGCACAGAACATCCCAAACTGCAGAAAGGCTGCACATCCCATCCCAAACTGCAGAAAGGCTGCACATCCCATCCCAAACTGCAGAAATGCTGCACAGCACGTCCCAAACTGCAGAAATGCTGCACAGCACACCCCAAACTGCAGAAAGGCTGCACAGCCACGGCCCAAACTGCAGAAATGCTGCACAGCACATCCCAAACTGCAGAAATGCTGCACAGCACATCCCAAACTGCAGACATGCTGCACAGCACATCCCAAACTGCAGAAATGCTGCACAGCACACCCCAAACTGCAGAAAGGCTGCACAAAACATCCCAAACTGCAGAAATGCTGCACAGCACATCCCAAACTGCAGAAATGCTGCACAGCACATCCCAAACTGCAGAAATGCTGCACAGCCACGTCCCAAACTGCAGAAATGCTGCACAGCACATCCCAAACTGCAGAAATGCTGCACAGCACATCCCAAACTGCAGAAATGCTGCACAGCACACCCCAAACTGCAGAAATGCTGCACAGCACACCCCAAACTGCAGAAAGGCTGCACAAAACATCCCAAACTGCAGAAATGCTGCACAGCACATCCCAAACTGCAGAAATGCTGCACAGCACATCCCAAACTGCAGAAATGCTGCACAGCACACCCCAAACTGCAGAAATGCTGCACAGCCACGGCCCAAACTGCAGAAATGCTGCACAGCCACGTCCCAAACTGCAGAAATGCTGCACAGCCACGTCCCAAACTGCAGAAATGCTGCACAGCACATCCCAAACTGCAGAAATGCTGCACAGCACATCCCAAACTGCAGAAATGCTGCACAGCACGTCCCAAACTGCAGAAATGCTGCACAGCACATCCCAAACTGCAGAAATGCTGCACAGCACACCCCAAACTGCAGAAATGCTGCACAGCCACGGCCCAAACTGCAGAAATGCTGCACAGCACATCCCAAACTGCAGAAATGCTGCACAGCACACCCCAAACTGCAGAAATGCTGCACAGCCACGTCCCAAACTGCAGAAATGCTGCACAGCACATCCCAAACTGCAGAAATGCTGCACAGCACATCCCAAACTGCAGAAAGGCTGCACAGCACATCCCAAACTGCAGAAATGCTGCACAGCACATCCCAAACTGCAGAAATGCTGCACAGCACACCCCAAACTGCAGAAATGCTGCACAGCACATCCCAAACTGCAGAAATGCTGCACAGCCACATCCCAAACACTGCAGTTGGCCCCAGTACCATAAAAATGCTCTTTAATGACACATATAGGATGCAAAGTTGCACCCCAAAGGTATAAATAGTGCAACGAAGGACCCTGATATTGTAAATTGGATGTGAAGCTGCCTCCCAAATGCTGCAGAGCTGTACCCTGGAACTGGAAAGTTGCATTTTATTACTCAAAATACTGCAAAATTGTGCTCCAAATACCACCAGGTGCACCCTGAGATGACAAACCTTGCCCAGCAGCACCTCAATGCTGCCAAGCTGCTCCCTGATATTGTAAATCAGATGAGAAGCTGCTCCCCAAACACCACAGAGCAGCCCCCAAACCACTGCACAAAGTGCACTCTGATGCCATGAATGATGCACATTTGCACCTCAAATCTTGGGAGGTGGCACCCCGAGATGATAAAACTCACAGCTGCATCCCAGCCTTGTCAAGCTGCTCCCTGATATTCCATATACAGCAAAGTTGCTCTTCAATGTGGCATTTATGATGCAAAGTTGCACCCCAATATTTTACACAGCACAGTGCTGCACCCCAATGCTGCAAATCAGATGTGAAACTGCCCCTCAAGTCCCTGGCAAAGTGACAAACTGACACTAGAAGTATTGCAAATTTGCACCCCAAATCCTTCACCTGACACCCTCAGGTGGTAAATATTCAACAGCCACAGCCCCAACAGCTGCTCCCTGATATTGTAAATACAACAAAAGTTGCTTCTTAATCACACATATCTAAGGCAAAGCTGCACCCCAGTAGTATAAAAGGTGCAGCACTTGATCCTGATGTTGTGAACTGGATGAGACTGTCCCCCAAATGCTGCAGAGCTGCTCCCCAAGATGAAAAACCTCACCCAACCACACCCCAAACATTGCCAAGCTGCTCCCTGCTGTTATAAATACGGCAAAGCTGCTCCTCATTGTCACATGCATGATGCAAAGCTTCACCCCAATTTACACAATGCAATGTTGAACCCCCGGTGCTGTAAACTGGACATGAAGCTGCCCTCAAACACCCCAAGGCCATGGCAAAGTGCCACCCTGATGATACTGAAAAGCTGTGCCCCAAATCCTGCAAACTTGCACCCCAAGGCCATGGCAAAGTGTCACCCTGATACTGAAAATAGTGAAAAGCTGTGCCCCAAATCCTGCAAACTCGCACCCAAGGTGATAAATAACAAAAATTTACACACCCAATATTGCCAAGCTGCTCCCTGATATCCCCCAGCAGGCAAAGCCGCACCCCAAGCACCACAGAGCAGCCCCCACCCACTGCAAGGTGCACCCTGACACCATCGCCGATGCCGAGCTGCGCCCCAAATGCTGCCAGGTGAAATCCCAGGAGGATCAACCTCGCCCAGCCGCATCCCAAGCACCGCGAGGCAGCATCCCGACGTGCCAGGTGCCCCTGCAGCCCCTGACCTGGGAGGAGCCTGGGGTGCCCAGGAGTTGGCTGTTGACCAGCATGTGCTCGGGGCAGGCGGGCTGCGAGAAGCTGAAGCCCTGCACCAGCTGGTCGATGCTTCCCGTGCCACTCTCCCAGGGCATCCCGCCCGTGCCGGGCTCCGGCTGTGACGTGGAATAGCTTGCCTTGTCCTCACTGCAAGGCAAGGGGGGACACAAGGGTTAGGAGTGCTGGAGAGAGCCAGATGTGGGAACTGCATGGGATTTTGCAGGATCCGGGTCGATCACAGGGGTTGTGCGGGGTCTCCACCCCACCAGCTCCTGGAGAAAGTGCCAGGAAACGTGCAGGGAATCGCAAACCCGCGTGGAGGGAAGCAGAGGCTCACCCCAGCGCTCCCTTCACGGGGGAGAAGTCTGTATCGGATCGGATGTGCTTGGAGAAGCCTCCAGGGGAGTCGGTGACCCCCCCCGAGGAGAGCCGAGCCCGCTTGACATCTGCAAAGGGACAGGACACCAGATAACCCCCAAATCCGGGGGCGCGAGCGCGCTCCCCCGCGGGCCCTTACCCTTTTTGAGGGGTCTGCTGTACCACCGGTCCTTCTGGATGTCAGGAATGGTGATCCTCGCTGTCGGGCTCTCCGTGAGGATCTTGTGCAGCAGTGCTGGGGGGGACGAGGGGGTGGAACACAATATGGTGTGTGTGTGGATATTTGTGTGTATATTTATGTATGTATTCAGGGAGCTGCCGGGTGCCAGGTGCTTACCCAAGGGAGCGGAATCAATCTTCTTCCAAGGTGGGAGGTAGGTTTTCTTCTCCTTCCAGTCACTGTACTCCTGGCAGCTGTCGCTAGGCTGGTCCCAAGGCAGCTCTGCCAGGAGACCCCACTGCTGTCACCCCCCAGTGCCACAACCCCCTGGGCACACCCGTGGCACCATGGGGACATGGTGTGCCAGGTGATCCTGCCCTGCCACGGATTCTGTGTGCTCCCCATGCATCCCAAACCCCCCTGTGCATCCCATGGCTTCTCACACACATCCTGGTGGAGGCGAGGAAGAGGAAGGGAGAAGGACAGGACAACACCCAAATCCTTCCATCTTGTCCCCTGGACCCCCACAGTAAAATTCTTCAAAATTCCACCTTTCACCCTGTGACAACTACTGTTATGCTATCTAAACTCTGTGACCTTTAATTCTTCATACAGAGGTGGCAATTTGTTCCATGGGTCAAACTCAAAGCCACAGGGGTCTTTGGCTGCATGCCAGGGTCTCCAAACCCCTGCCAGGCTTCAAAGCCCCCTGGCTGGGGCTTGGATCATCCCGGAGGATCAGGGGGACGTCCTGGGTTCTGACAACATCCCATACCTCTCTATGCATCCCAGACTTCTCCTATGCATCCCACACCTCCCCTCTGCCTCTCATACACCCCCCACCAAACATCACATACATTCCCCTTCTGCAGCCCTCTATTCCCTCCATGCATCCCTACGGATGTTCCAGACATCACCCTCCATGTATTTCCCATCTCCCTTATGGATCCCACACCTTCCATCTCTGTTTCACACATCCCTCCCACCTCATGTGCACCCCCTCCCCATCCCATACATCCCCTGGTGAACCCCAGGCACTTCCCCTCACACATTTCACCCGTGCACCCCTTCTGCATTCCACACGTACATCCCTGCACATTCCACAAACACTCCCTCGTGTCCTCTGCACCACTCCTGCACTTCCCCCACACCCCCTAACACGTCACATGCATTCCATCCATTCCCATGTTCCAGCCTCCACAGGCCATATATCACTCCCTGTGAATTCCCTCCATCCCAACATTCCCACCTCCAGCCAGCATGGCCATCAGCACCAGGTCACCCGCTGGGAATTCCATCCATCCAACCCAGCATTCCCACTTCCGGCCAGCATGGCCATCACCCTCTGTGACTTCCATCCATGCATCCATCATCCATCCATCCATCCACCCACCCACCAAACCATCATCCACCCTCCATCCATCCATCCATCCATCCATCCATCCATCCATCCATCCATCCATCCCTCATCCATCCATCCATCATCCATCAATCCATCCCTCATCCATCCATCCCTCATCCCTCATCCATCCATCCATCCATCCACCCACCAAACCATCATCCACCCTCCATCAATCCATCCATCCCTCATCCATCCATCCATCCATCATCCATCCATCCCTCATCCATCCATCCCTCATCCATCCCTCATCCATCCATCATCCATCCATCCATCATCCATCCATCATCCATCCCTCATCCATCCATCCATCCCTCCATCCATATCCATCCATCCATCCATCCATCATCCATCCATCCCTCCATCCATCCCTCCATCCCTCATCCATCCATCATCCATCCATCCCTCCATCCATGCATCCATCCATCCATCCATGCATCCATCCATCCATCCATCCCTCCATCCATGCATCCCTCCATCCATCATCCATCCATCCATCATCCATCCATCCATCATCCATCCATCCCTCATCCATCCATCCATCCATCCATCATCCATCCATCCATCCATCCATCTATCCATCCATGCATCCATCCATCCATCATCCATCCACCCATCTATCCATCCCTCCATCCATCCATCCATCCATCCATCCATCCATCCATCCATCATCCATCCATCATCCATCCATCCATCCATCCATCCCTCCCTCCCAGCCCTCCCACCTCCGGCCAGCATGGCGGTCAGCACCACGCCGCAGGCCCAGACGTCGACGGGCTCTGCGCGGAACTCGGGGCGCCGCAGCAGCTCGGGGGCCACGTAGGGCAGGGTCCCACACATCTTGTTCAGCAGCCGCTCCCGCCCGTTGTGCCGGAACACCGTGGCCAGGCCGAAATCCGAGATCTTCAGGTTGTCTGGGCCCAAACAGAAGCAAAGCCAAGTTAAAACTTTAAATCAGAAGTCAAAATTAACCCACCCCACCCAACACAATTAATTTAAAACGTTAAGTTCAAATTTAAACAGAAATCAAAACATAAGTAAAAAATTATTTATTAATTCAAACTCAAAATTTGTTTTAAAATTGAATTGAAAATAATCTAAAATAAAAATTCAAGTTAAGATTCTAATGTTTTAAGTTTAAAAGTTGAACTTAAAATTTGAATTAAAATACAAATAAAGTTAAAAGAAGAAATTCAAACTAGAATTTAAATTTAAGGTTCTAAAGTTCTAGGTTTAAAAGTTGAACTGAAAATTTGAATTAAAATACAAATAAAATTAAAAGAATAAATTCAAATCAGAATGCAAATTCAAATAAAAGCTTAAATTAAGAAATTAAGCTAAAAAATGGTAAAAACTTCAAGCTAAATTGTAGAATTGTAATATTTAAGTGAATTGTAAAAAATTTAAGCTAAAAATGCACAGTAAAATTTAAATTCAGAATAAAATTAGACCCTTACATTAGAAATTGAAATGCAAAATATAAACATTCAAATTAAAGCTTTAAGTTAAACACTCAAACAAAACAACACAAATTAAGAAATGAAAACTTAATGGAGGTTGGGAGGGACATGGCTGCCCCTGCCGCCCCACCTCGCTCGTCCAGCAGCAGGTTCTCCGGCTTCAGGTCCCGGTGGGTGATGCCAATGCTGTGCAGGTACACCTGCGAGGGGAAGGGTCAGTGCCACGTGGGAATCACGGCAAGGGTCAGTGCCACGTGGGAATCATGGCAAGGGTCAGGGGGTCAGCAAGGTGTGGGAATCACGGAAAGGGTCAGCATGGTGTGGGAATCATGGCGGTGTGGGAATCATGGCAAGGGTCAGCACGGAATGGGAACCACAGCAAGGGTCAGCACCATGTGGTAATCATGGCAAGGGTCAGGGGGTCAGCATGGTGTGGGAATCATGGCAAAGGTCAGCACCGTGTAGGAATCATAATAAGGGTCAGTGCCATGTAGGAATCACGGCAAGGGTAAGGGGTCACCATGGTGTGGGAATCATGGCAAGGGTCAGCACTGTGTAGGAATCATAATAAGGGTCAGTGCCATGTAGGAATCACGGCAAGGCGCAGAGGGTCAGCATGGTGTGGGAATCATGGCAAGGGTCAGCACTGTGTAGGAATCACAGCAAGAGTCAGTGCCACGTGGGAATCATGGCAAGGGTCAGAGGGTCAGCACTGTGTGGAAATTATGGTAAGAGTCAGAGGGTCAGTGCCATGTGGGAATCATGGCAAGGGTTGGAGTCAGCACTGTGTGGCAATCATGGCAAAGGTCAGAGGGTCAGCACCATGTGGGAATCACAGCAAGGGTCAGAACTGTGCAGGAATCACGGCAGAGGTCAGCGCCATGTGGGAATCATGGCAAGGGTCAGTGCCGTGCGGGAATCACGGCAAGGGTCAGTGTTGTGTGGGAATCACAGCAAGGGTCAGGGGTCAGTGCCATGTGGGAATCATGGCAAGGGTAAGGGGTCAGTGCCATATGGGAATCATGGCAAGGGTCAGGGGTCAGTGCCATGTGGGAATCATGGCAAGGGTAAGGGGTCAGTGCCATATGGGAATCATGGCAAGGGTCAGGGGTCAGTGCCATGTGGGAATCATGGCAAGGGTCAGGGGTCAGTGCCATGTGGGAATCATGGCAAGGGTCAGGGGTCAGTGCCATGTGGAAATCATGGCAAGGGTCGGCACCGTGCGGGACTCGCCGCTGGCACCCGCGGCACGGCCGCCCTGGCACTCAGCACTCACCACGCCGGCAATCAGCTGCTGGAAGAACCGCTGCGCCTCTGGCTCTGGCATCCCGACATCCGGCTCTGCACGTGGGGAAGAATAAGGGGAAGAGCAGTCCTCAGCCGTGTGGGGATGACAATCTAGATGCCCCACGGCCCCCGGATGGATCCCCGGTACCGCCGGGCCGCACCGATGCGGTCGAAGAGCTCTCCGCCGCGGCAGTACTCCAGGAACAGGTACTGCGTGGCCCCCTCCCGCCGGTGCCCGTAGAACCGGACGACGTTCTCGTGGTTCAGCATCTTGTTGATGCAGATTTCCTTCTTGATGTTCTCGGGGCACTCGGCCGCGCGCTTCATGTCCACGATTTTCACGGCCACGGCCTCCTCAGTGCGGCGGTTCACGGCCAGCTGCACCCTGCGGCGGGCAGGGAACGGAATGGGCACGGGAATGGGCACGGGAATGCTTGCCCCGGAGACGGGAGCAGGCAGGGAGTGCTGCCGCTGGAGACGGGAGCAGGCAGGGAATATTGCCGCTGGAGTCAAGGACCGGGCAGGGAATGGGCAGCAAATGGTGCCCCTGGAGACGGGGAGCGGGCAGGTGCACAATGGGCACACAGGGGTGCAGGGAGCACACAGAGCACATGCAACCACCGGAGAGTGGGCAAACAGAGGGCAAACAGTGGACATGCGATGGGCGAGTGGTGCGGACTGGGCAAGCACTGGGCACACACGGCCTGTGATGGCCAAGAGAGAGCAAAGAGCGGGCATGCAGAACCCCGCAGGGACAAGCAGGGGGTGCGCAAGTAGCACACCGTGGGGGCAGAGGGGACAGGGCAGGGCAGGGCAGGGCAGGGCAGGGCCGCGCAAGGGGCAGGGCAAGGGCGTGCAAGGGGCGGACCCGGCCGGCAACAACCCCGCGCCCCCCGGCCCCGCCGCACTCACTCGCCGTAGGCGCCTTCGCCCAGCGTCTGCACCAGGTCCCAGTCCTCCACGAAGGGCACCGCCATGCCCGGCGCCGGGCCCGCTCCGGGCCGCGATCCCGGCCCCGGTCCCGGCCACGCCGCCCGTTCCCGCCAGAGCCGCCAGCCCCGCCCCGCCCTGCGCGCGCACTCCGCAAGCCACGCCCACAACAGCACAGGCCCCGCCCTCACCTGGAATCCCGCGTCCGCTGCAGGCCCCGCCCCAAGCCCCGCCCCAAATTCCCATTTACTGTTCCCATTTACTCGATTAAAAGCGGCCAAACGGCCCCAACGCCCCTCTGACAGAACGCGGGGAGAAACCACCAAATTTGTTTTTATTTATTTGTATTCTTCACAATTCCTGGTCAATCAGCCCCGGTGAGAGCCGCAGCTCCCGATTTGGCGACGGCTCCGCGTGTATATAAAAATCACTCCCGGCAGGATGGGGCGGGCAGGGTCCTCCCGCCGCTGCCTGCGCTTACAAACGGTATAAAACAAACCCGAAAGAGCCCCCCTGGAAACCCCACCTAACCCCAAATCTCTGCTGCACAGGCAAGGCTGGGTCAGTGCGGTGTCTGGCATGGACAGTGCTGGTTCCTCTACGTCCTCGACAACCCGCGGTTGTCCAGATCTTTCACCTGGGCAGTAAAAGAAGGTCCATTAGGTAGAATTCAGTTTTTTTCCCCAGCTGGGCGGGTCCGGGCTCGCTCCAGTGCCATACCTTGTATATTCGGACCAGCCAGTGCTCTGTGGTGTACGCCTCCTCCAGCACGTCCAGCTCGAAGTCCTTGTTGCCGATTTCGGCGTTCCTCACGCGGTCGTAGCCTGGGGGTCGCTCTAGGAGAGGACAGAGCTCAGGCAGCGCTGCTGCATCGCCCCCCAGAGATGTCAGGGCCCCCCAAAAGCAGCGCCACGCCCCGGGGGTGACTCAGGGACTCACTGGCCTCAGTGTAGACCTGGCCGAAGCGGTAGTAGCACATCTTGTACATGAGGCAGTTGAGCAGCACCGGGGAGCCCTCGCGGTCCACGCGGAACTCCCCGGTGGGGGTGTAGTAGTCGTGCTCCTTGATGTGCCGGCCCGTGTCCGTGCTGCCCCCGATCCGCACCATCCACAGGAACTTGTTGATGTCTGGCAGGCAGAGGTGGGGGGCAAAGGAATGAGGGCTTGAGCTGATTTGGGGGCCCAACAGCAAGAAGTTGGGATGAGGTAAAAGAATGAGGAGCCAAGTTGAGCTGGGGGCCAGGAGGGAGGGTTGAGGTGATATGGGGGGGCAAAAGCAAGGTTGAGTTGAGGGAGAGCTCCAAAGAGGAGCATTCTGGCCCCGCTGTCACTCCACAGCCCCAGCTGGAGGTGGGATTCTGCCACCAGCACCCCCAGCTGGGTCTGACTGGCTCACAGCAGGCTCTTACCATCTGATGAGTACCCGGTGAGGCCACCAAAGATGACCAGCACGTAGCTGACGTCCAGCTCCCTCATGATCTCGTAGGCTTTCTCCTCCGTCGATGCCATGGCCTGGGGCAGACGTGGTGTCAGCCAGTGCTGACGTGGCGCCCAGACAGGCTGGCCAAAGGGAGGGAGGGACCCACCTGGCCGACGCGGGAGATGTGCGTGTTGTTCCAGGTGTTGTTGTCCACCAGGATGGTCCGGTTGGCCATGGCAGTGATCTGGTACCCGTAGTCCCACCAGGACATCACCTTGGCGTCCTGCACCGAACAGCGGCCGGGCGTCAGTGCCTCGCTGGGCAGCGTGGGGTGCCCAGGGCCCCAGCCCCCCGTACCTCCGGCGTGTTGTGCCGCAGCCAGTAGTAAGCTTCTCGGAAGTCATCGAAGATGATCCTGCTGCCATCGCCGCCACGGGCAGACAGAACGATGGAGGGGGAGGAATAGGCCTCGCTGGTCACCCAGGTGGAGTGGAAGGTGTAGGTGATCAGGAAGAACGCCATGACCAGGATCATGCCACTGGCAACCTGTGGGAACAACGCAGGGTCTCAGCACTGGGAGGGATGGCGCTGCCAGCCTCCCGCGCTCAGCCCATCAGGACCAGGTGCCCTCCTGAGCCAGCCTGGCGCTCACCTCATTTTTAATGGGGTAGGTGGAGTCCTGCTGCTTTTTGCTCTTCTTGTCGGGCCGGCTGATATCCAGGTTCTTCATGTAGGTGGATAATACCTGAGAGACCCCAATGCCAGACAGGATGCACATCACCGGAGCCAGCACCAGCATCAGACGCACCTATGGCAACAGCAGAACTGTTGGAAAAGGAGTCCAGCAGAAATCCAAGGAAAGGGAATTGGATGCCATTCCTAATCCAGCACCTCAAACTCAGTGGATATATCAGCCTCAGGATAAACCTGTGGCTGGTTTTTTTTAGTGGGGAGCTGCCACCATCCCAGGCATCCCTGAGGGAAATTCCCTGAAGTGCTCAAAATTGGCCCACATGGGAAACTGAGGTCACTTCAGCAATCTTAGGCAGAAGCAAGGACTGGTAGCTGCCTCCACACCAGAATTCAACCACATTTAGTGTTCAGGGTGCCACAGGAAGAGAGGAAATGGGCTAATTAGCGACTGTTTGGCACCAGTCCCTGCTTGAAAACCCAGAGAATTTGTTTGAGATTGCACTGGGTGCTTGGCTCTGGGAGATCAGGAACACTGACCAGGCAGAGCTGGCCCCAGGGACACGAGTCACACCCAAACCACTGAGTTTTGCAACTTCACCTTCCCTCACTGCAGAGGGATGAAACAAAACCACATTTATGGACGGAAGAAAAGCCCTCAGGGTGAAAGAATCATCACTAAGTTCAGAAAAACAAATTAAATTGTTATGAGCACTCGATGGCAGTGCTGGTGCCCGCAGCCCTCACCATGACAGCTGAGAAGTACATGCTGGTCACGCCGTACATGATGATGAAGATACGGGCATCCGAGAGGTTGCTGAAGCAGTAGTAGAGACCAACTGTGAGGGGGGAGAAAAAGGGGTCAGGTTCAGCTCAGAGATGAAGTAAAACCAGGCTCTGAGGGATGCAGAGGGACACAGCAGGCTCAGCACGTCAGAAGAGGCAGGAAAATCCTCTTGTGGACTAACTCAGGGTCAGGAAACGCACCTGGGAACATGAAAACAAGGAGCTGCAGGTCGAAGTAGTAGGAGGACCAAGTGGTGGGCTGGTGCTCAGAGACAGAGGCGATGATGGGGATGTTGTTCTTGGCATAGGAAGGGTCCAGCAGGGAATAGAAACGCCCCGTCCATGGGGAGATTTTCCCTAGGAAAGTGGAGAAAACAAATCCTCTTTGGATCCAGCAGAGTACGGGCAATGTTGACACAATGTACTCTCCCAGGGAAGCACATGTGAGGCTGGATGAGTGATCCCAGACCTCATTTAGAATCTCTACTGCTCAAACCTGCCATTTTAGAAAGGAAATGCAATGCAATTTCACTCTAAAAAACTCCTCCCTGCCCAACCTCTACCTTTAGCGTTTCTTTGCTACTACAGAGCAACAACCACTATCTGCAGCACCAGCCTGGTGCCCCCAGAGTTTCTGCCCTCCCACCTTATAGCTGCTGTTTAAATATTCCTTGCTAGTGCACACATTTGGGCAGGTCCCAACCTCCCCCTTCAAGGGAACTCACAGGCACTGGCACCACAGTAACATGGAGTTAGGATGGACAAATTTCATGTCTTTGGAAGCAAGAAAAGAAAATGAAACACCTTTGTAATGGCCACAGCCTCGGGCTACCTGTGAGCATCAGCACAGCCCCGACGGAGAGGAGGACGAAGCCGACCAGGGAAATGACACTCCTGAAGAGGATTTCAAACTGCTGTGGGTTCAGCTTGCTCCGGAGGTAGTCCACGAAGGCATGGATCTGGCACAGGCCAAAGACTCCAAGGGCAGCCATGTGCTCCGAGGAGAGGACAGGCTGGGAGTGGGGCAGAGCGTGGTCAGACACAGATGAACAGCAGCCATTAATGGCTTTTTCCACAAATCACTGCCTGGCACAATCTCTGCCAGCCACAGGAAAATGTTCAAATGTCCCCTCCCTGTGACTGGCACAGCTGGCACAAGTTCTTTTCCTGCTTTGATTCTGATAAGAATCCATGTGGAAAATTAACCAGATTCTCTTGAAAACACGAGCTGAGCAGCCTGATTCCTGCCATACCAAGACACACACGGCATGAATGCTTCCTTCACCAAAACCAAAGATATTTTTATGAAAGACAGAGGTGATGGGAGGGTTATTAGGAGCTTTGAAAATCATCCAGCACAGTCAAAAGCTCATTTTACCAAAGGTGGCAAGGATTCAGCATAACAGAAGCTGGAACAAGGAGTGAGCACCCAATCATAATCTCATTGATGAAGGCAAGAAGTAAAACCAGGTGTCAGCCCTCTGCTGCTCTGTTAGAGCTCATCCCCAAGTCTGCAAGCCCTCCTGGTGCCCACCTGGAAGCCAACAAAGGAGATCTGCATGGAGAGGATGGTTCCCAAGCAGTAGACTGTGCAGTAGGCTACGTAGATCCTGTGGGAGAAGCGCCCGGTGAGCATCAGCACCAGGACGTGCAGGGGGATCAGGTTGATCAGGAAGACGTAGCCACCCCACGAGGAGACCTGCCAGGACACAGAGCAGACACACAGCCACGAGTTCCAGGACTGAACAGCTGCAGAAATCAGGTGAAACACAGAGGTTTAGCTGTCCTGGGTTCACAGGCAGGATTTTTACACAGCAGCAATACCAGCTGGAATCTGCTCTATCTTAGAGCATCCTCCACACCACAACTGCCAGGAACATGGATTTTTCAACACTACTAAGAACACCTCACACCAAACCTGCTAGTTTTGCAGGAAGGACCCATTCCCTTTCCACCTCCATAGAGGTTCTAGCTCTCTGGACACACTGACGCAGCACACCATGGCTTCCTGGTGAGTGCACCCAGAGGGATCTCAGTCAGGCTTAGCCCAGAGCTGGGAGAAGGGACACTCACCATGTAGAAATAGGCAAGGGCACACATGGCTGCCCAATAGATGGAGCCAGTTTTGACAGCCTTGATCCACATGTAGTAGGTCAGGAGCATGCAGAATATGGCAATACCTGTGGAAGGACCCAGAGCTGTTAATGACACCCCTGGGGCACAGCAGAGAACTCAAGCCATTAAAAAGAGATCTGTAAATGCTTTTGCTGCTCCATCACACAAAGAGCCAGGCCTGGGAAAAGCATTTGCTATCTGGTTTCTAGAGTGAAACACTGTGGAGTTTGTGTCTAACAGCTCACGTGGCTTCTTCCAGCCACACCAGCTGGAAGAACTCCTACACAGCCCCCAAAAGCCCAGCTACAGCAAAGGAGCCAGGATCCTCCTCTGCCCCAGGCAGTGCAGTGAGATTGCTGCCTTTGCCAGTCCCAACGTCACTGCTGGAACAGGGATAAAAGCACACAGGAACCACACAGCAGCTCCAGTTCCAGGCAGAGTCTGGGGAGATGACAAAACCCTTTCTGACTGGCAAACAAGGATACTGGAGTAAACTCACTGCCAGAGCTGGGAGACACTCCCTCTACTCCACAGCATGGCCAAAAACCATCTCTGATGGGTCAGGTTTGCTCAGCACAAATCTAGCAGGGATCACCAGGAAAGGATAGAGCCTCTATTGTGCTCTGCAGCATTTTCCAGCACCACTTTACAGCACCCAACAGTCTTTAAAGGTTTCCCTGAGGATCACAAACTCACCTTCATTATCATAGGAGCCAGCAACAGACCTGGAGATGTACCCAGGCACGACAGCAATCATGGCAGCAGCAAGGAGTCCTGCCCCTGCATCCTGGGAAAAACAGCCAGGGAAAAGACATCAGGGTTTAGGGATTTTATTACTCAAAGGAATAAAAATTGTGCACAGAAACAAAATTTTCAAACAGATCTGCCACTTCCAAAAAGGCTGGGGTTTTGAGGAGTGTGGCGGTCACCTCCAAACCTGACCCAGCTGCTCTCCCAAATGGCAAACAGCTCCTGCTCCTCTGGAAAGCCAAAGCCTGTGGGGCACACCTGCTGGCCTGTACCTTGAGCTCTTTGGTGAGGTGGTAAGTCACGATGGTGGTGAAGGAGGAGAAGAGGGGAGCCAGGAACACGCAGACGTTACGGATGTCGATGGTGATGTGGAAGAAGTGCAGCACGTGGTAAATCGCTGCTGATGTGATCATCAGGCCTGGGGGTGGAAATGACACCATTATTAGGGTGCTCCAGACTCACCAGCAGGGAGCTGCTGCCAGGGAAGCATCCCCTGGCTGCCCTCTGTGCCAGCTGGCACTCATGGCTGCAGTCCCCACCCCGATTTTCCCTCACACAGGTGCATTTCACTTGGCAAAAGCTTCACCTGGGTAAATGGTTCCCCCGATGATCCTGCCCAGGGGGTACCACGCTCGGTCATCAAACCAGTTGTGGAATTTGTAGAAGCCCTCCTCAGCCAGGAAGCGGGTGGTGCGGTAGTTGAAATACCTGTAAGGGTGACAGGGTGTGACAGCACTGTGGGGGCTGCTCCCGTGTGCTCCCTGCACAGAGAACTGGCCCACTTTCCCTCAGCTGCAAAGGTTCATTCCTCCTCCCAGTGGGCCTAACAGAATGCTTACAGAGGTGACAGTGTCCCTTGGGACCGATTCAATCAGCAACAAGCTTGGGACACTGACACAAATCCTGCCAGGAGCTCTCTCCTGCTGTGCCCAGCTCTGGAGTGAACACCTCCCAGCAGAAAAGCAATGGGAGGTGATTCTTGGATCTGGGTTGCAAGAAGAGCCCTGGGTACCAAGTGAATTTGGGTGTGGAAGAGAAAAACCAAGCTGTACTGAAACACGTCCTCCAAATCCCACACCCTCAACGGGGATTAACTTGAGCCTGGCACCATCACCTGAATTCTGTGTGCTCCAGAACAGGAAAAGCCCAACAGGCCCCCAGGAGATGAGAAAACAACACTTACGGGTCAAACTCATGGATGACACTTTCAAATCTTAACACGGAGAAAAGTCTCGTGGAGAAAGCTGCAAACACAGAGAAGGGGCAGAGTGAACCCACAGAGCTCACAGGTTACCCCTGGTTCTCCTGCCCCAGGAGCCACCCCTGAGGGCACAGACTTACACAGGACAGCTGCCATGGACAGGATGAGGAGCTTGAGCAGCGTGTCCTGCTTCTCATAGGAGAGCCGGAGAAAGCCCAGCTTGGTCATTTTCACATCAAATGCAGGGCCCGAGATCCCTGAACGCCTGGACACAATCAGGAAGATTAAAAGTCTTTAAAGCCTCCACGAGCCTTTGGACTTTAAATCCCCCCCTCTGGCCCAGCCTTCACCCCTGCCAGGTGCTTGTGCCTCCCCCCAAACCCCTCACCTGCTGTCCTGACCTGACTCCTGGCTGGTTTTCCTTTACAGAGCCCAGAACCTCTCCGGGGCAGAGGACGTGCCTGTTTCTCTGTGCACAGAACAAAACCACACTGTAAACTTGAGCAAAACCCCTGCCCTCCCTCTGGATGCTCTCTGAGCATTAACCATCACCTGCAAGCAAAGCACAAAAAGTATAATTTATGCAGAATGCAAGAAATGGGTGCTTTTCCTCACACACAGGAGATCTGAACGGCTCCTGGTTATTCCCAGTTCGGATCACTCATGTCAAATATATATATATATATATATATATATATGCCAATAGTTTGTTAATGCACACCAGGACAGTTTTGCTCACACCAGACAATGTGGCTGTTTAATTCAACTTCCCTGATAGGAGGAAAAGCCACAGAAATCCTGGGGTTGCACACCAAGGAAGTGACACTCTTACTGAAGAATCACAGCTTTAACATCTTTCTACCTCGCAAACACTCAGATTTCTTCAGACCGTTTCTTGCCCAATCAGTCAGGAAAAGCCCTCGCACTGCTCGGGGCAGGCTGGGCCCGGGGTAAATGTGCAGATCAGGTCCCTGCTGCAATATCGGGCAGGACGCAGTGGGACAGGCTGAGATTTAACCCAGCCTGGGCCTGGACGAGCCTCGCTGTGCCCCGAAGCGCCGTGCGGCGCCGATTTCCGGGCTCCCCGCGATACCGGAGCACGGCGCGGATGCCTCCGGGCACCAGCGGCCCTGCCCCGGTGCCCCCGGGCGGGACCCGCACGGCGCGGGAGCTGCCGTGGCACGGAGCGCTCCCGGCCCGGCCCCAGCCCCGGCCCGGCCCTCACTGCGGGGACGCCGCAGCCCCGGGCCCCCTCTCCCCACACGCCCCGGCACCTCCAAGGCCCGCGCGCCCCGTGGCCCCTCAGCTCCCTCGCTGCGCACCCCGGCCCTGCCGGCCCGCGCCCCGCAGCTCCCCGGCCCGGGCGGGTCCCGCTGCCGGTGCCGGTCCCGCTCTCGTCCCTCACCGCGGCCCCGCCGCCCCGTCCATCCGCCCCGCGCAGCCGCCCTGCCGCGGCCGCCGCCAGCCCGCGCCCCGCCCCCGCCCGCTTCCCATTGGCCGCCGCGCACGCCACTCCAAGCGCGGCCGCGCTCATTGGCCGAACCGCCGAAAGCTCAACGGGGTGCGGGGCGGTGCGTGAGGCGCACGGCGCCTCCCCATTGGTGGAGCGGGAGGCGGGCGGTGCCGGCGGGGAAGGAGCCGTGACGTGTCCGTCCGGGTTGGCGGGGCCGCGCGGTCACGTGGCGGAGGCGGAAGCGCGCGGGCGCGGCCACGTGTGCGGCGGAAGCGGCGCGGGCGGAGCGCGGCCCGAGGAACGAGAGCGGCAGCGAGAATCGCGGTCTGTCCGTTTAATGTTTCAGTGTGAAAATACTAGAGAAAAGTTGATAAACCGGCCCGGAATATCCAAAGGGGTCTGAACGCCACCGGTTCCTTCCCCGACCCGACAGAAACGGTACATGCACGGCAGGGGGAGCGCCCAGAATGCCCGCCCCCCTCCCACGACCTGAGTTAGGGGAGATGAGGGAGCGGGAAGGGGGACAGGGGACACGGGGGGACACGACGGCAAAACGGGTGACAGGGTCCGACCCACGGCCCGCGGCGGGGAGATGATGGCACGGGAAAGGCGTACAAAAGAGTCCACTATAAAACAGGGCACAACCCGGCTCCTGGAAACTCACAAAGGTGTTAAAAACCCAGATCCTCCCCCAAAAGGTTTCCAGGGGGAGACGCAGAGCTGACGGTGACACCTGGTCAGGCTGGGTCCTGCCCGCCCCTGGGGATCGGGGCGCAGAGGCCCGTGGGTGCCCCCCTCCCCGGGCTCGGGGCAGCTCAGTGCCCCGGGGCAGCCGCGTGCTTGGCAGGAGAGGGCGAGGAGGAGGAGGAGGAGGAGGAGGGGGAGGAGGAAGCACCGCTCAGGGCGGACTGAAGGTAAACGGTCTTGTGAAAGAGTCTGTTGCTGAGGAAAACCACCAAGGAGAAGAGACGGAGCTGGAAGTGGCTGAAAGGGAAGAGAGTCCATCAGCTGTGGGTGCCAGGAGCGCCCCCGGAGGGTCTGGGGGGGCTGGGGTGCTGGACAAGGATCAGTGGGTGGCACTGCAGGATACTCACTAGGTTTTGCCGGGGGTCCTGGCTTCGTTGGCGCTGATGATGAAGAGAGGGAAAAGGATGGAGAAGAGGCAACCGCTGCAAGGGGAAAATACAATACAATAAAATAAAATAAAATAAAACAAAAGGCACTCGGTGGGTGTTGGGAAGAGGGGCCAGAGTGGCTTTCCCACCTGATGATGTAGGAGGACTGCATGGCCGTGAGGAATGCCAGTGGCAAGCCAAAGCCAAAGTAGTAGGGCCAGTTCCTCTCGATGTTGGACAACCGTTGGTGCATCTCGATTCCTGCCAAGAGGAGAATGCCATGGAAATGAACCCGTGGGGAGGAGACTCCCTCACTGCAGAGCCACACAACCATTTAGGCTGGAAAAGACCTCCCATCACCTCCTTTGACCAATCTCCACCTTGTCAACAGAGCAGAGCACTGAGTGCCACATCCTGAACAACTCCAGGCATGGGGACTACAGCACCTCCCTGGGCAGCCCCTTGCAATGAAGAAACTCATCCTGATGTCCAAGCTGAACCAGCACAGCCTGAAGCACAGTCCTCTCATCCTGTCACTTCTTACGTGGGAGCAGAGCCCAATCCCCCCTTGGTTGCCCCCTGTCAGGAGTTGTGCAGAGCCAGAAGGTGCCCCCTGAGCCTCCTTTTCTCCAGGCTGAGCTCTCTGAGCTGCTCCTAGTGCTCCAGACTCTTCCCCAGCTCTGTACCCATCTCTGGACATGCTCTAGCCCCTCAATGTCCTTCCTGTTGTGAGGCCCCCAGAACAGGACACAGCACTCGAGGCCTCAGCAGTGCCCAGCACAGGGGGACAGGCAATGCCCTGGAGCTGTGGCCACACTGGGGCTGGTACAGGCCAGGTACCACTGGCCACCTGAGCACTCTGCTGGCTCACATTTACCCTTCATCCCATGTAAGAACTGATGGAAGATCACCCTCTGACACCCAAATTGGATGCTCCTTCAGTAAAGAAAGGCTCAGTCCAGGCAAATTCTCCCTTTCCACGCAGGGAGCTCCTCACCTTTGTTGAACCAGCGGTACTCGAAGCAGTAGAGCGAGTAGAGCAGCGACATGTGGAGCAGGCTGATCAGCTGCCCGATGAGGTCGATGGGGAACAGGCTCACGATCATTCCCTGGGAGAGGAAAGGAGCAGATTGAGAGAGGGATGCTCAGGTTTGGGGGAGGGCAGCACCTGAGCTGGGGGGTGGCTGCCTGTCTCACCTGGATGAGGAAAAGCGCCTGCAGCAGGAGGTTGAACAACATGTCAGCGATGATTTTGCTGACGCTGGGGAAGGGGTGAGGCTTCCTGCCCGACACTTCGAACGCCAGGTCTGCGATGTCCTGCCAGCAGAGACAGGGGCTTCAGGCACAGGGAGCTCCACAGCAATGGGGGCTTCAGGGAAATGAAACCCAGCCTGATGCTCCTCATCTGCTTTTGCCCACCAGGAATACGCCCAGAGCTTGTTTTGGGGCGGGATTTCATCTTGTGCTCCCACACCACCTGATCAAGCCCCACCCAGTGAGGAAACTCCCCCTGTTTGCTCAAGGCAGGGCCCAGGTTCCTGTCACCCACCTGAAACCAGATGGCATTGACCACCTTACTGAGCACAAAGAGGGGCAGGACCCAGAGAGCGCTGAAAATGGAGGTGAGGATGAACTCCAGCCAGGACCAGACGTCACCATGTAAGGAAGGGTCACCTTTGGAAAAGAGACAGACATGAGGAACTGGTGTAGGAACCTCCAGATGCTCCCTGGCACAGCCATCAGGGAGTTTCTCCTGACTCCAGTTCTCTAAGGTTTTTAAAAGCACATTTTCACCCACTTGATTTTTATTTAAATGCAAAAACACACAGACAAATGTGTTTCAGATGGCTGGATCCCTGTCAGCACAGCAGGGTGACCCACCCCTGGTTTTCTACTGGACAATTAGTGATGGGATTGGTTGGTACTGGGAAGAAGAGGAAAACAACACAGGGAGACAGAGGTGTGAGGAACAGCTCAATGGGCCAAAGAGCCTGAACTCATCCCATGGACTGCTGAGCACCCTGGAGCCCCCAAGGCAAAGGCACCCACCGATGATCTGCGCCGTGACCGACTGAAGGACGGGGATGAACACGCGGTAGAACAAGAAGAGACTAAGCTGCAGGGAAAAACAAACAAGGGCTCTCAGTGAGGCACTGCATGGGCATTTTGTGCTCCTGTGCCTACAGCTCCAAAGGCACGTGTGCCTCTCCTCCCCCAGCAATCCACAAAGACAGAGCAGTAAGGATTTCTGTTTAAATACAGCCATAATCTACAGCAGAGCACTAACATTTCCATGCTCATCCCTCGTACTCTGCACCAGTGTAATGAGAAAATGAAGCCATTTATTTGATTTATGAGGTGTTGGCTTCATTAAGGATCAGCCCTATGAACCAGGCATAGCAAGTCAGAGCTGAGGAAATGTCTTTAAGATGTCAATATCCAATTGGCAAAACAGTATCCCAGGCTGCAGCAAAGCAGGAATTGAATGTTCAGGTTTTCCAAGTCTCACAGACTTGGAAAAGCAGCTTGGGTTTCATATGTGGGTCTCTTGAGTAAGTCTGTGGCCCTGTATCCCCTAATGAATCCCTTAAAATACAACACTGGGATGGGAATATGGTGGTTTCCCAAAAATTCCTGCTGCCATGCTGATGGCTCACCACTCACAGCCTGTGAGGGCTGGAACAGCACATGAGTTTTCACAGGGCTTTTAAAATAAAAACTGTAATAAATAAGAACAATCTCCACATACCCAGAAGACACCTCCATTCCAGGCACAACACTGAAATATCCGGCTCACTATCCGGGGTTCACTGTGGGAGAGAGGCGTGTTAATGTCCCAGCACCTGGACAAATGTTCCCTCACAAGTGCCAACTGCTTCTCCCCCACTTTTGGACACCTTGGAAAAGTCACCAAGAACCAGCTCAACACCAGTTGTGCACCTGATTTTATCCAAACACAGGAATCCTGGAAGGAATCCCTGCACAGATTCACACCATGTCTCAGCCAGTGCCATCTCTACAAGATTTACATCAGGGAGACTCTTTCAACCTTTATTAATTCCTAAGGTCTGCACAGAAACAGAAGAAAAGCAAATCTTTCTTCCAGATTTTTAAGCACATATTGTAGATCCCAGGCTTTGTTCTCCCCAAATTCTTGCCACAATAAAACTGTGAAATTTTGGGCATGTTTTGTTGTCAGAAGAGGCTGTTTCAGCTCAGGGTGGTTTTGGTGTCTCTGTCTGGACATGCAAGAGCAGCTCTGTGGGACTCTGCAGCACACTCCCTGAGCTCCTGACACTAGAATGATTTTGCTATAAAGAAATCCACCAAAATTCAGCAAAAACAACAACAGCAAAAAAGTTGTATTTTTTTTCAGAGGCAGCCCAGATGGGGAGCTGCAGACCTCTGAGGAGTATTGGGATCATGGGAGACTTCTTTCACCTTTCAGCCAGCCTCCCAACCAGCCAGCCACAATAACTGGTAAATATGTCACAGAATGTGCATTGCTGCCCAAACCCACTGTGAGGTGCCAGCCCAGTGCCATCAGGGCAGCAGAGACATCCTGGCATGGTCAGGGAGCCAGACATGGGAACGGATGCTGTTTGCTCCTGCATGGGGATAATTCTGGCATTTCCAGAGCCACTGAGGTTCTGCAGCTCCACAAAACACAGCAGGGCTGAGGAAAAGAGACACTCAGTCTGCTTCAACATGGACATTGGATCCAAGCTGCTGTTTCTTCCCTGATCCCACAACTACCAGCAGCAACAACGGATCTCAGATAGCACGAGGATTCAGGAGGAAAAGAAACCCACAAATCCACGTTCCTTCAGGGGTAATTCAAACTGATTATCAAACAACATAAAAGGTCTGACTCCTTATCTCCTGGTAACAGCTCCAGCTCCATTAGGCAGTGGAAAAAGGGAGTTTCCTACCACGTGTTCCCATTTATTGGCTCTGGCTACCAGAGGAGAAGGGAATTACCCCATTTCTGACCAGCCACACCCCATGCTCACTTCTCTTGCTTCTTCTCTTCCATGTGAAACCTCCGCTGGGCGAGTGCACTGTTGGCTCTCCTGCGCCTCTGCTCTTCCCTTTTCTGCTGGATCCGGGCATCCAGCTTGGAGATGGTGCAGATGCCCCAGATGGAGTCCTTAATTCCCTGTGGACATGAAGAGAGAGGGGCAATGGCACGTGGCTGACCCAGGCCACCCAAACCCTCCTGCTGCCACGGCTGGCCTCGCTCCCTGGCTGCCTGGGCTCAGCTGGAGCAGCAGCACCAGCTCTCCTCCATGGCCCAGTGACCTCAATCACTGCACGTTCCAGCAACAGTGACCAGCAGTAATTCTGTCTGTAAAGGTGTAATTTCTCTTCCAATCTGCACTATTTTAAACCCTGGCAAAAAAATCAGAGTCCGATCTCTCCTAGCCTTGTCTGGCAGGAAGCCCCTCATCCCCTGCCAGCTTTCTGAGGCCAAACAGAATTACACCAATATTTGGGATGTGTGAAGTCTCAGTGTATGCTGAGTTTGATGCTTATACCTTCACAAATAAAAGCATCTGTCCTCATCCCAGAAACTTCCTCCCACCAGCCACATCCATGCCTGTTAATAAGGGTGCCCAGAAGTTTTCCCTTTCTCCATGTCTGGCACATTTGCAGAGCTGCCTCCTAGGACTTGGCTTGTCCAGAGAGGTTGTGGCTGTCCCATCCCTGGCAGTGCCCAAGGCCAGGCTGGATGGGGCTTGGAGCACCCTGGGATAGTGGAAGGTGGCCCTACCCTTGCCAGGAACATGGAAAGAGAAAGACTTAAATGTCCCTTCCAACCCAAACCACTCTGGGATCCTGTCTAATTATTTCCAGCTCCAGGTGATCCCACATCCATCGTCACCACAATTTCCCATTAAAATAAAGATCCAAAGGATGAGCCAGGATGGTGCCACCACCCTGGTTGGGTTCATGGAGTTCTTGCCCAAAGAGGATAAATTCCAGTCCCAAATTAATGTCTGAAACAGCAGAGCTGGGCCCTGACCCTGGCAGCTCTTCCAGCTGATGGTGTAGGAGCACTGGGAAATGACACAACTCCTGCTTTTAGGTCGTGGCCACAGGGCTTGGATCAAACCTTTGTCTGTTTTCCAAACAGAGTTATTTCTGAGCACAAGTTATTGCTCAGTGACACAGCATGAGTGGCTTTTAGCCTGCATTTAACCCTGGATGATGGAAGACAGGGTGGGAGCAGTGAGGTGACACAGAACTTATTGCTGGGACAGAGCTGCTGTGCTCACAGACATTCACCTATTATTGTTGTTATTATTATTAAATTATAAACAATATATACATTCTATATTAAAATATACTTATAAACTTTGTGTATTGTATATAATCATATAATTATTATTATTATTGATATTTTTCATTAATTTCTGCCCAAAGGAAATCTGCCAGATGTTCAGCAGCAAACACTGAGCCCTTTCCAACAGACACATCACACACCAGGGTTGAAATACACCTGGAGACCCTTTTCCTTCCCTGGAAAAGTCACCAAGAACCAGCTCAACACCAACTGTGCACCTGATTTCATCCAAACACAGAAATCCTGGAAGGAATCCCCGCACAATTCACACCATGTCTCAGTCTCTACAAGACTCACATCAGGGAGACTCTTTCAACCTTTATTAATTCCCCCAATCTGCACAGAAACAGCAGAAAAGCAATGCTGTGGGAAGGAGGGTGCCCCCAAAGCGCCAGGAGCAGCCCCAGGAGCCTCACCCTGACGAGGTCATGAAGGAAGATTCTCACGCTGTCGGCCATCTCGACTCCAGCATCACCTCTGCTTCCCAAACTATCAACTACGGGGAGAGGGGGACAGCCGGGCCCAGGCCTCTCTCATCCTGGAGAGACGGAACCGAGGGAGCCTGCGGGGAGAACACACAGGGCTAGCAGTGGGCTGACCGGGAATGCCAGGCTCGGTCACACCCAGCCATTGCCGGCAGGACTGCCGGCCCTCCCTGGGCACAGCACCCTCCAGCAGGCCGGGGACGGACCCAGCCTGCCCACAGGGCAGCGCCGGCGAGCCCAGGCCTGGAGCAACACTGTAAACCACCGGGGAAATCCAACCGGCACCTGAAACACGGCAAAAACAACCCACCGGCTCGCCAAACTCGAGCAGCTGAAGTCCAACCCCGGCATCCAGCGCTGCTGCTGCAGCCGCGGGACACAAACCGCTTAAAACCATTTCAAAAACGGGTTTGTTTGGGTCACTCTGAGTCAACCCCTGCCGGGATCTAGGCTGCGGAACCAGAACCGACCCCCGGATTTATTGCCCAGCTAATCCCAGACAGCTTCCTCCCAAAAACCCGAGCATGGTGCAGAGCAGGGCACCCTGAGGAATCGCCCCTGCCACGGGGGTCTGCCCCGCTGGCAGCTGAGGGGGGCCCTCGGAGGCTGCCGGGGCTCCCCGTGCCCCTCACAGCTCGGGCCCGCTTCACCCACAGCGTCCCCGCACAGCGTCCCCGCACGCCCTCAGGGCCGCCCCCGCGCTGCCCAGAAGCCCCTGGGGGTTTGTCCCGGCCCGGGAAGGCCGCGGCTCCCGGCGGTGCCCCCCGGTCCCCCCGCACTCACCGGGGCCGGCCGGGGGCGCACGGCGGCACGGGCCCGGCTCACACGGCCCGGCCGCGCCCACCGCGCATGCGCCGCGCGCGCGCACTGCCGCGGCCCCGCCCGCCGCCGCTCGCCCCGCCCGCCAGCGGGACACGCCCACAGCGGGGGCACCGCCCACCGCCCCCGGCACCGCCCACCGCCCCCACTGCGCGTGCGCCAAAGGCCGGTGCGGACACCTCTGTCCCAAATGCAGCTGCGCGTGCGCGCTGCTGCCGCCCGCCGCCAGAGGGCGCCACAGGCACGGGGAAGGGAATTGGGAACACTGGGGGATACTGGGGGGAATGGGGGATACTGGGGGATACTGGGGGAATGGGGGATACTGGGGGATACTGGGGGAATGGGGGATACTGGGGGATACTGGGGGATACTGGGGGATACTGGGAACAGTGGGGGATACAGGGGGAATGGGGGAATGGGGGATACTGGGAACACTGGGGGGAATGGGGGATAGTGGGGGAATGGGGGATACTGGGAACACTGGGGGATACTGGGAACAGTGGGGGATACTGGGAACACTGGGGGATACTGGGAACAGTGGGGAATACTGGGGGAATGGGGGATACTGGGAACAGTGGGGGATACTGGGGGATACTGGGGGAATGGGGGATACTGGGAACAGTGGGGGATACTGGGGGATACTGGGGGAATGGGGGACACTGGGAACACCGGGGGATACTGGGGGAATGGGGGATACTGGGAACAGTGGGGGATACTGGGAACACTGGGGGAATGGGGGATACTGGGGGAATTGGGGACACTGGGAACACCGGGGGATACTGGGAGGAATGGGGGATACTGGGAACACTGGGGAGATACTGGGGGGAATGGGGGATACTGGGGGAATGGGGGATACTGGGAGCACTGGGGGATACTGGGGGGAATGGGGGATACTGGGGGAATGGGGGATACTGGGAGCACTGGGGGATACTGGGGGGAATGGGGGATACTGGGGGAATGGGGGATACTGGGAGCACTGGGGGTATATTGGGGCTGGGGGCACTGGGGAGATAATGGGAACACTGGATGGGGTAATGGGCATATGCAGCTGGGGACACTGGGCAGGTAATGAGGGGATACTGGGGATACTGGGGCACTGGGAATGGGGACACTGCAGCACTGCAGTGGGGTACTGGGGCTGGGGGCTCTGGGGGAGTGTGGAGGGCACTGGATGCTGATGGAAGTGCTGGGGGTGTCGATGCAGCTGTCCCACAGCCAGGGGACAACGTGCTCTGGCTCCAGGATTCACAAGGCTGAAGGAAACCTTTATTAAGCTATATCATGTTAAATTACACACTAGACTGTACTCTGTACTAAACTGCATTAAACTAAAGAAAAACACATGGCCCTTTCCAGGCAGTCACGACACAGCTTGGACCCAACTGGTCAATCAGTCCAAACAACCATCACGGTCCAATTAACAAATCACTCCTGGTAAGCAATCTCTGCAACAATCCTGGGTAAACAATCTCTGTAACACATTCCAGATGTGCCAAACAACACGAGGTGCAAGGAGAGATAAGAATCATTTTCCTTCTTGTCTCAGATTTCTCACTGCCTTCCTCAGGAAAAATCCTGGGAGAGGGAATTGTCTGTTCAGAGAATGTGAATGCCACACTGGGGGAAATGGGGTTAGAGGGGGACACTGTGGGGACAGTGAGGGACACTGGGGGAGTAACACACACTGGGTCTGCAGGATTGGAATGTAATGGGGGTACTGGGGCTGGAGAGCACTGGGGAAATGGGACACTGTGAGGATACTGGGATTAGAGGGAATTGGGGAGACTGGGGACTGCAGGTGTGGGAACAGAATGGGGACACTGGGAGGGAATGGACTAGTGGGCACACTGAAGTTGTGGAAGGCGTCAATGGGGACATTAGAACTGAGGATACTGGGAGGATACTGGTGGCACTGGTGGAGGGAACACGGCAGGCGTGGCCCCCATTCATTCTCCGGCACGCTCACCATCCATATATTAATTTTATTCCTACAGCACACCGCCTCTGGCCCGGGGAGGGGGCCCATGCCGTGCCTCAGTCTCCCCCTCCCCGGCCCCCTCAGACCACGCCGTGCTCCTGCAGCGGCTGCCCTCCCAGCAGCCTGTCCCAGCCCAGCCTGCGCAGGTCCAGCGTCTCGTAGCGCCCCTTGACCACCAGCTCGGCCACGGCCCTGCCGGCGGCCGGCGCGTGCTGGAGCCCGTGCCCGCTGAACCCCGCGGCCAAAAACAGGTTTTCCAGCCGGGGGTGCGGGCCCAGCACCCCGTTCTGGTCGAAGGTGTTGTAGTCGTAGTACCCCGCCCAAGAGCCCCGCACCCGCAGGGACTCAAAGGCCGGGACGCGCTGAGCCAGCCGGGGCCAGATCTGCTCCTGGAAATAATCGTGGTCCACCGAGAGGTCGCTGGGATCCGGCTCTTCCTCCTGGAAAAGGATGAGCTGGGGGTGTCTGACGAAGAATAGGGGGTGGGTGATCCGAGGGGACCCCGGGGCTCACCTCGGGGGGGCTCATCCCGCCCAGGTAGTTCCCAGCAGCTCCGTCCGGACGGAAATAAGCGCCAGAGGTGTCGATGAGGAAGGGGCTGGAGAGGTCAGGGCCATTGGGGCAGTGCCAGGTGAATATATACCTGGGGAACCCCCAACCAGAGTGTGAGAGGTGCTCCTCTCACCCCCCAGTATGGTGCTGTGGGGCTGGGATGTGGAGATGTTTGTCCCCCCCACAAAAATAATACTGAGGGGTCTTGTCACTCCCAGGCACACTGGAGGGGCTGAGGGCACTGGGGGAATAACGGGGTTATTGGGAATACTGTGGACACTGGAGCCACTGGGGAGCAATAGGTGACACTGAGGGGGATAATGGGGACACTGGGATTGGGAGTATGGGGACATAACAGGGACACTGGAGCTGGGGGCACTTGAGGAATAATGGGAGCTCCAGCAAGACCCCATTTCCAAATAAAAAACTGAGGAAGCTCACCATCCCCCCCAGAAACTGGAGGGCGGTGGGTGCTGGGATGTGTGTCCCACTCTGTAATCCCCCAAAATAGTACCTAGGGGTTCATGTCACCCCCTCATAGACAGAGGGTGCCAGGATGACACCCCCCAAAATAGAAGTGCTGAGGTGCTCCCCCATGACACAGGGGTGATGGGTGCTAAAGCACCCCCCCAAAACAGCACCAAGGGCATCACCCCCTGGAAAAGGAGCTTCTGGGGTGTGCCCCCACGCTGAGCCCAGGAGCTGACCCCCACAGAGGGGTGCTGCAGGCTGTCCCTCTGTGAGCCCCAGTACCTCTTCCTGGGCTGGATGGGCAGCGGGGGCTGGCACAGCCCCCTGGGCAGCCCCTCTGCCTCCAGCAGCTTGCCCGCCCAGGCGCCCGCGGCGTTGACCACGATGGCACAGGCGACCGGCTGGTACTCCAGGCTGTCTGCCATGTGGACCTGGGAGGGCACAGACGGGGGGTCACGGCTGCAGGGGGGGTCACGGGCACTCCTGGGAGCTGGGGGGCACACACACACTCACGTGGACGTATTTGATGCGCGCAGACGGCGGTGCTGACGACATCATGTGGGTGGTGGAGGTGACAAAAGCTGGAGGGTTTGGGGGTGAGGTGGGTGGTCCTGGGGGTGGCAGGGGGGAAGCCTTGCTGTGCACCCCCATCCCTCACCTCGCACCTCCCCGGAGCAGCTCTGGACTCCCAGGGATGTGGCTTTGCGCCGGAAAGCGTTGAGGAGTGTCCAGGGGTCAAACCAGCCTTCATCCTCCAGACCTGGGCAGGGAAACATGGGGGGAAACTACTGTGTGACCCCTCCAATACATGCACTGTGTGGGGCTGGAGCTCCCCTTCCATAAATAAAGCCAGGATGAAGGATGCAGGAGGATGAGGAAGGATGTTGAGAGGAGTCTCCATGCCCTGCCCCATCCTCCCACATACCATAGGACGCCACAGCCACGTCCTCCGTGTTCATCCAGGGGAATTTCTCCTTCAGCTGGGTGGGGGACAGCAAGGTCACCTGCGCCCCTTCATCCCTGGGGATGGCCAGCATGTGGAGGAGGGTCAGGATGAGCCCCAGTCCCGAAACCCCCCCGGGAGGGTCCCATGAGGGTCCCCCACCTCTGGAACTGGACGGTGGCCTCCAGGGCAGCAGCGTTCTGGGGGGACGCGAGAAACAGGTATCCCCCAGGCCGGAACTGGATGTCGATGGGGGGCTCATTCGGCACTCCAAGGTAGTTCTGTGAGGAGACAGAGACCCAACTGAGGGGGCTGGACTCCCCAAATCACCCCCTGCCCACACAGCCCCACGTACATTGATGTCGCGGAGGAAGCTGGCAGAGAAACGCGACATTTGGATATTTTCCTTGAGGGAAAACTGCTGCCGGATCCCTCCTGCCGACAGCACCGTGGAGGCTCTGGAATACTGAAGGAGAGGACCCCTCAGAACAGAAGGGGTTCAGGGGGGTCCCCAAGGCCACACCCTGCCCCGGGAGGGGGTGTCTCACCATGGGGTCCCGCTCCACCACGAGCACCCTCATCCCGTGCCGCCGCCGGCCCTCCAGCACCTTCAGCCAGTACGCCACGGACCAGCCCACCACGCCGCCGCCCACCACCACCACGTCGGCCTCGTCGGGGGGCCGGGGGTCGGGGTGGGTGCCCGGGGGGATCCAGCCCCGGCCGCCGCTCCCCGCGGCCGGCAGCTGATCCCTCAGGGTCTGCGCCATGCGCTCCAGGCTCTGCCCCAGCTCTGCGGCGGAACCGGGCTGCCGAGCCTGGGGCACGGCTGGCAGCCCCCGTGCCCTCTGCATCCCTCGGGACCCCACTCCCAGGGCACCCCTCAGACTGCCCCCAGGTCCCCGGGAAAATGCCCCGGGACTCTGTGAGCCACCAGAACCGCTGCCCAGTAACCTGGAATCACACCAGTCCCTCCCACTGGGAGTCCAGAGTCCACGCTGGGAATCACCCAAGACCTCCAGCAGGTTCCTGCAACACGTCCCCTTGGGACCCCCGGTCCCCACTGGGACCCCCCCCTCCAGTTCCCCTGGGCCTTGTGGAACCCCCCAGTCCCCTCTGAGACCACCAGCCGCCCAATTCCCCCCAGCCCCTCCAGTGCCCCCTGCCATCCCCCAGGGATCACCCCCAGGCCCTTCTGGCACCCTCCCATACACGCCCGTAGCCACCCCAGCGCCCCCATTCCCAACCCCCCCCATTCCCAGCGCCCCCATTCCCAACTCGCCCCCATTCCCAGCTTCCCCCCGTTCCCAGCACGCCCCCATTCCCCACTCTCCCCCATTCCCAGCGCCCCCATTCCCATCTCTCCCCCGTTCCCAGCACGCCCCCATTCCCAGCAATCCCGACCCCGCCGTACATCCTCGTACACCCCAGCAACCCCTCCATTCCCGGGGACACCCCAATTTACCTGACCCCCTCCCCATTCCCCGCCATCCACACCCCGACCCCCCCTCCATTCCTCCCGTTCCCCTCCCCCCAAATCCCCGGCGCGGTGCCGGGGACCCCTGCGGATCTCACCGCGGAAGAAGTCGGAGCCGAGCGGAGCGGCGGTGCGGAGGGGGCGGCCCGGGACCCCTGCCGGGCCCATTCCCGGTCCCGGGCCCATTCCCGGTCCCGGGCCCATTCCCGGTCCCGGGGTCCCCCTCGGGGTGCCCCCCCCAAACCCCCCCGGCCCCCGCGCGCGCAGAGCGCGCCGCCACCGCAGCATGGCCCCGCCCCCTCGCTGCGGCCCCGCCCCTCGCTGCGGCCCCGCCCCTCGCTGTGAGCCCGCCCCGATGTGACTCCGCCCCCTCGCTGTGACCCCGCCCCCTGTGCCGGGCCCTCGCCCCGCCCCCGCCCGCCGCCGTCCCGCCAATGGCGCGGGGGGGCGGGGCTTCCGGCGGAAGCGCGGGGCAGAGCGACGTGTGCGCCCCGCCGGGCCCGGCGCCGCCGCCATGCTCGACTTCTTCACCATCTTCAGCAAGGGCGGCCTCGTCCTCTGGTGCTTCCAGGGCGTGCGCGGGCCCGCCGCCACCGCCCCCGTCAACGCCCTCATCCGCTCCGTCCTCCTGCAGGTCGGGCGGGGCGCGGAGGGTTGGGCAGGGGTCACATACGCGGCGAGGGGCAGAGGGAGCGCCCGGCTGAGGGAGGGGCGCGGGGGCACCGTCTGCCCGGGGAGGGAGAGGGGCTGGGCCCACGGAGCTGGCCGGGGAATGGGCACCGGGACCGCCTGCCCGGGGCGGGCACGAGCAGCTCCGGGGAGCGGGCTCGGCCCGGCGGTGCTCCCGTGAGGGGCACCTGGCACTCCGCCCGGCACAGCTGGGACCGCCTGCCGGGGACACACGGGCACCACCGGCTCGGGGAGCGGGACGGGCGTGGGGTCACCCATCTGGGGGGTGGGAGCATCACCTTGGGGAGGCCACGGGCTTGGATGGGATCACCTGCCCGGGACGGGCACAGGGGGCACGACCACCCCGGGGTGGGTGGGATCGCCTGCCCGGGGCGTGTGGGGTCATGTGCAAGGGATGCTGGGCTGCTTTGGGAAAGGGTGGGACAGGGATGGTGGTGGGGAGAGGGCCGTGACTGCGATGAGGGGATGGTGGGTGCCGTTCTGACAGCTGCTCTCCCCCAGGAGAGAGGTGGCAACAACTCCTTCACCCATGAAGCCCTCACACTTAAGTACAAACTGGACAACCAGTTTGAGCTGGTGTTTGTGGTAAGTGGCCCCAAACCCGAAGGAAGGGGATTGTCCCAGAACAGAGGGGAACAGTTCCCCTGTGCTGGGGTTTGAGCAAACAGCTGTTGACATTGCCTGGGGCTGGAGCTCAGCTCCCAGACTGGTTTGGCTCCTCCGTCTCTGGGATTTTGGGGGTGAGGGGCTGTGGTGAGCAATGCAGGAGGATGTTGAGCAGTGACCCCAGTGTAGCCAGGCTCCCCCCAGAAGGGGGACATGGGTGTCTGTCAGCTGAATGCCAGGCTGCAGTCGCAGCTTATTTTAATCATCTGCAACAGGATTAAAACTAATCAAACCTCAAATAGAAGCTGCAGCCTTGCAAAACTTCACTTTGGCCAGAGCTATTGAAAAAAAGCCAGAAGTGTGTTGTTCCCTTTACCTTGTGGACCATTTAGTGTTCTCTTTTTTTAGCCTTTTGGCACCTTATGTCCATAAATCCATACAACCTTTCCTGTTGACCCACAGATAAACTAAAGGCTTTCTGCCCTGGCCCTACGTGTCCCTGCTGCCATGAGGCAGCCTCTGTGTGTTACAGTCACCTGTTGAAGCGAAGCTCTGGGCTGGTTTTTACCTTTTGGGGGCATTTTAAAGGCCTGGGAAGGTGGAGCAGAAAGCGCAGGCTGAAGCTTGCCCACGTTAAAGAGCTCTGAATTAAACAGAGAGGTTTTTGCTTGCTTGCTGCTGTTGAACGAGCTGCAGGTGCAGTGTGTGTTGGCTGTGCTCCTTGGCAGGTGGGCTTCCAGAAGATCCTGACTCTCACCTACGTGGACAAGTTGATAGACGACGTCCATAAGGAGTTCAGGGACAAGTACCGCAACGAGTTCCAGCAGAAGGGAGCCCTGGGCCTCCTAAATGGCACCTTTGATTTTAAAGATGACTTCATGCGCCTCCTCCGGTACAGAGCTTGGGTTTTGTGTTAAATTTCTGTTTTGAGCGGAGGTGGGAGCGGGGGAAGGGCTGAAATCCAGGCTAATGGGTCACCTCCCTGCAGGGATGCAGAGGAGAGCAGCAAAGTCCGAGCTCCCACGGTAATGAAGACGTTTGAGCAGTCTCTGAAATCCCAGAAGACTGTCAAGTGTATGATTGAAACCCGAGGGGAGAAACCAAAGGAGAAGGTCAAGAACAAGAAGAACAAAGGTTCCAGAAAGGATGGTGAGTTAATGGGGAAGATAAATGGGAGGGAAATAAATATTCCAGAGGAATGTGTTGCAGTCTGTGCTTTTCCAATCCACTTGGAGCTGGACTGAGCTTGTGTTTGGGCTCTTCCTGTCAGGAACTGAAGCTGTGGCAGCACCCACTAAAGCATCTGCGGGTGACAAGCAGCTCTCAGCAGCAGGGGAAAAGGAGGAACTGACCAAGGATGAAATCCTGCAGAAGAACCGGGAGGAATTCTTCAGGAGACACATGAAAGCTGGGGAGAAGTCCAGGTGGGTGATGAGGGCATGGTCAATCTGCCTGTGCTTCAAACTAGGACATGGCTGAATCTCTTCTTTTGGTGACCCCTGGGAACCAGACCTGACTTTCCTGGACCTTATTTCCCTGATTTCCCTCCTTGCTGAAAAAATGGAGAGAAGACACCTGCGTGTCCTGGAGGTGTAATAGAACCTGATTTTCTTTGCTGGGACAGCAGAAACATTGGGAGAGGTCAAGACCTGTGTTTAGTGAGCAGACAGCAGTAGTGCATGGATACCTGGCTTGGGGGAAGTGCTGCCATATGGGATTAAAGTTCAGATAAATAAACTCTGGAGATCAGATTGGTCAATTTCTGCCTTTTTGGGTAATCCAGGCTTTTATTTTTCACGTCTCCTAACGAGGTGATGGCTGCTGCTTCCCTGCACTGAACACAATGTTTCTGGTCTTTGTTCCACCAGATCTCCGAAGCCCGACGCACAGAAGGAGAAGGGGAAGAAGCCCCGGGTGTGGGATCTGGGGAACTCTAATGCCAAAGTACTTGATTACAGTAATTCTGCTACCAACGGCAGCGCAGAGGCTTGTCCTGTGGAGGAGTTTGACCATGACATGGTAAGGAAAAGTCAGGCTCCATTTGCTGTTGTGCATTCTCTGGGATCAGCTGGGCATTATGAACCCAGCCCAGTCTCTGTGCCTGGGTGAGAAGGGATCATGAAGAAACATGAAGCAAGGATTGTGGCACTCAGCCCATAAAGCTGCTTCTTCCCCTTGCAGGCCCTGGGGGATAAAAATCGGGAGCCTGGCCGCCTCTATGACCTGGAGTATGAGAGTGATGATGAAGCTGAAGAGGAAAAAGTTGTTCAGAACCCTTCAAAACCCAGGTAGAGGCTCACACAGCCCTTTCTTGTCACATGGTTGTTGATTTCTCTTCTGTAATTCCTGTTCCAGTCTAACCAGTAATGCAGGAAGCACAAACTGGTGCGTTTGTCCTCTCAGGGCAAGTCCTTCTGCATCTGACCTTTGCAGATTATCATTTTCAAACCTCAGTGTAACTCCTCTGCTTCTCCACAGTGTGAAGAAGGGTGGCCTGGGGGGCATGTTTGGCATGCTGAAGGGCCTGGTGGGTTCCAAGAGCTTGACCAGAGAGGACATGGACCCTGTGCTGGAGAAGATGAAGGATCACTTGATTGGTACATCTGGGTCCATGGTGTGAGGGATTAGTGGCAGTTCCCTGTGCTCTGTTGGGTGGGCCCTGGTGGGGGTGTCCATGGTTTGGGATATTCTTGCCCACAGGAGCTGTGGTGGGTTCCTGTCTCACCCTTGAGAAGCCCTCGAGAGGGCAGCAGTCAGGTCTGGTGGGAATCCTGCACACTGACTCCATGCTTCCCTTGACACCCATGTGGGATGTACGTAACCTTCTCAGCAGCACTGACTCCCTGTTCTGTCTTTCTCAAAGCTAAAAATGTGGCAGCTGAGATCGCAGTGCAGCTCTGTGAATCTGTGGCCAAGAAACTGGAAGGGAAGGTGATGGGAACGTTCACCAGTAAGTGCCTGTGTGGCATCCCGTGTGTGGTTTGGAGCTCAGGAGTGTTCCCCGTGCGTGACACGTCCTCTTTCCATCCCCTTGCCCAGCGGTGACCTCGACGGTGAAGCAGGCGCTGCAGGAGGCCCTGGTGCAGATCCTGCAGCCGCAGCGCCGCGTGGACGTGCTCCGCGACGTCATGGACGCCCAGCGCCACCGCCGGCCCTACGTCATCACCTTCTGCGGCGTCAACGGTGTCGGCAAGTCCACCAACCTGGCCAAGGTAGGACAGGACCCTGGTGTCACATTCATATTTTCTGAAAAATCCCTTTGCCCAGCATTTTTCTCCTGGGAAGCTGAGATGCCCCAAAGAATAAGGAAAACAAATTTATCTAATTTGCTTCTCCTGTGTTTTGCTCCTTTGGAATGTGGTTGGAGATTGTTTATCCAACAAGTGATTGTTTCATTTGGTTTCTGCTGTGAATTATTTTGACTCAATGGCCAATCAGTGCCAAGCTGTGTCGGGACTCTGGAGAGAGTCACGAGTTTCATTATTATCTTTTTAGCCTTCTGTGAGTATCCTTGCTGTATTCTTTAGTATAGTATTCTTTAATATAATATAGTATCATAAAATAATAAATTAGCCTTCTGAGAACATGGAATCAGATTCATTCCATCCTTCCTTTGTCTGGGCACCCTGCAAGTACAATACCCTGGATCACAGGAGTGGGGTGATGGGGTCAGGCTGTGTAGCTGCTACCGGGCTTTTCTGCTGTGTTGCCTCCTGCAGATCTCGTTCTGGCTCATCGAGAACGGCTTCAGCGTGCTGATTGCGGCCTGCGACACGTTCCGCGCGGGAGCGGTGGAGCAGCTGCGCACGCACACGCGCCGCCTCAACGCGCTGCACCCGCCCGAGAGCCACGGCGGGCGCACCATGGTGCAGCTCTACGAGAAGGGATACGGCAAGGACGCTGCGGGCATCGCCATGGAGGCCATCTCCTACGGTAGGCGCGGAGCTGGGCGCGGGTGGGGCCGTGCCGGGGCAGCGCCGTGCCTCACGCTGCCTCCCTGCCGCCCCAGCTCGCAACCAGGGCTTTGACGTGGTGCTGGTGGACACGGCGGGACGCATGCAGGACAACGCACCCCTGATGACCGCGCTGGCCAAGCTCATCGCTGTCAACGCTCCCGACCTGGTCCTGTTTGTTGGGGAAGCACTGGTGGGAAATGAGGCTGTGGATCAGCTGGTGAGTGTGGAGGCTTTGTTCTTGAGAGACTAAGAGGGAAAAGAACCTGTTTCTGTAGGTTTTACCAGAGAACTGGATGGTGGCAGCACCACAAACGCTTTTCTCGGATCTTTTTTCTCCCTCAGGTCAAGTTCAACAAGGCCCTGGCTGATCACTCCATGGCCCAGACACCGCGGCTCATCGATGGGATCGTCCTCACCAAGTTCGATACCATCGATGACAAGGTAAGGAGGCTGCTGAGGTGACTCTGCACAGAGCTTCTGTCTGACAGTGACTGGAGGGGAGAGACGGGAATTGTCAAACACAGGGCACTCCTGCACTTCCTCCTTGTGTTTAAGCCATTGAACCCAAATTAGGAAGTCTGCTTTCCACACGTGGGGGATGAATGAATGAGAAGCTCCCTGAGGGGAGCAGTGGGTTTCACGGTGCTGCTTGTCCCGGCAGGTGGGTGCAGCCATCTCCATGACCTACATCACGAGCAAGCCCATCGTTTTCGTTGGTACCGGACAAACCTACTGTGATCTGCGAAGCCTTAACGCCAAGGCCGTGGTCGCAGCGCTCATGAAGGCCTAAACACCAAATCGCTGTGTGCAGATGTCCCAGAAGAACCTGCTTTACCCTGTCACCAACTAGTCTTTCCCGTGTAGTGAAGAACAGAATGGAGGAACAGCAGCATGAGGAGTACTTTTTTTGGATAAACCCGCTTTATCCGGAAAGAGCCCTTCCCTGGGTTCCTCCATTCTGTGTCCAGTGACGCAGGCTCCCTTGCGGGGAGGCCGAATCCAGAGCTTTGTATTGTTCGTGCTGCACGGGGGCGTGGGCGGTGCCAGGATCTGCTGTGCTTTTTGGTGGGTTTGAAGGCTTTCTATTGAGCTGCTTTTGATTTTTAGACCAGCTTAGGGAGGAGGCAGGAGGGACTTGGAATTAGGGGCAGTGTTAGATCTGGCTGTTAATGCTGCTGCTCGTAGCAGCTCCACCGAAGCTGATAAACCAAAAAAAGGTGATGGCCTGTGTGAGCTGGAGGGGACATGCTAAATTGCCTTAAAGTCCCCCATATCTGTCCTCACCCGGACTCTGAAGCAGGGTCCCCAGACACCATGTATTTGGCTAGGAGCTGGAGAGCTGCAGCAGCCAGGTCCAGAGGAGGAAGGCAGCGTGCCCTGCCTGGCCCCTGCCCGCTGGTCTTGGCGTTATTTGCTAGTAAAAAGAAAAAAAAAAACCAAACCACATTAATACTGGAAGAGAATGGTGGCTGCTTGCTGCTTTCCTGCCCTTTCTCCCCGCTCCGAGTGCCTCTTGATCCCGGTTGGAAGTGCTACACTGAGTAATACAAACCTCTGACGATGTCTTGTAGCTCTGTATTGCAGATGTGCTATAGTGCAATAAATTGAATGCTGTCTGCTAAGAGACATAATTTATATAAAATAAACTTCATAATTTGTTCTCTGTGTATAAATAACTTGCCTCCAGCCAGGACGTGTTTCCTACTGGGTTGGGGGGAGATGAACTCCCAGCAGTGTGAGGTGTGAAAGGGCCTTTAAATGATACAGCAGCCAAAGTTCAGTGAGCAGGCCTTTAATACAACTTCAACATACAAAATACTGTACAGTAAAAAGACAGGACTAGAAAACTAGAGCTTCCAGTAAAAAAAAAAAAAAAAAAGCTCAAGTTTCATTTTTTAATTGAAATACAGAATATAAAAGCACTAGGTATGAAGTTAGAGGAGGCTGCAGCTCCCGCAGGGATACCGTGCTCTGCAGGCACGTGCAGCCCCATCAAACCACGATTACTGTGTTAGACCAGGTGTTCATCCTTGGTGGCTCTGTCCCGGCCTCGTCCCTGCCGGGAGGGTCCTGGCTCGGTGCTGGACACAGTGGGACAGTGGTGGGCTCCTGAGGGCTGCTGGCCTGGCCCAGGAGCCCCTGGCACAGCTCAGGGCCTGGGCAGGGCTGAGGCTCAGGGGCTGCATCCTGCATGGAAGCAAAGGCTGAAAACCTGCCTGGGACTCCAGGGGGCAACCCAGGGTGAAGCCCCTTGGCTCCAGAGAGCCCTCCTTACCTTTTACCTCAGCGTGGGCAGTGGCAGAGCCGTTCAGCTGCTGCCCCTCCTTGGGCACACCTGGGGCAGAGTACAGACCAGTCTGAGGTGCAGAGCCAGCTGCCCATGTGCTGGTTTCACACAGGCTTTCCTTTCCTGCTGGGTTAACCCTCAGAACACCTGCCAGCAAGGCTCTGGCCAGTGAACCCACTTTCCCCCATTTTTATGATTTATTAGTGATACCTCTTTTATAAAAGCAGTGGCTCAGGCTGAGCAGCACGAGGGTCAGTGAGACTAAATGCCCCTTCACTAAAAAGGGAATAAACAGCTGCACATGAAAAACAAAGTTTGGGAGGCGGGCGTGGGAGGCAGCACAGCTGTTTAAACTGTTAAAACATACAGTGTTTTCAGAAAAGTAACCCGCAGATCCAGCTACACTTAGAGACACGTTTGCTTTTTTTTTTAAAAAAAAGGCTTCTGGAATCTCTACATAGCATGGAGAACAGGGGCTACTAGCCCTGTCTGCCCTGCGTGGTGCCAGCCAAGGGTCCCCCAGCCCCCGGCCCCGTACCTGCACGGCCCCGCATGGCAATCTCGCTTGTCAGCCGCTCGAAGTACTCGGGCAAGTCAGCGTATTCGTCTCCGTAGGAAATCACTTTGATCCCTTTGTCCAGCATGTTCTCACGGAGCTTCTTGAACTCATCCACATCTCCCCTCCGCACCAGCATGAAGTGCTCCAGGTCTGACTTGTGCTTGACAGCCTCTAAAAACAGGGCCTGAAACGTGGTGTCATCAACTGTCCAACCACAGCCCAAGAAGAGGAAGGACTTATTCTCATACAGCTTCTGAATCTCTCGCTTTAAGAAAGGGAAAGATGTTGGTCAAGGTGAGCTTCATCCTCACAAGAGACAGCACCTGCCCTACCCCTGGGGAGGCTCTGCAGCAACGCCATCCTTCAGCAAGTGTGGGGAGTGTTCCAGCACCTTAGCAGCCAGGCAATTCACCCCTCCTATTTCCCATTTCTAATTAATTCTCCCCCACCCTCTGAAGCTCAGTCTGAACTGAGCTGAGCTGTTGGCCCAGGTGGAGCTGCAGCCCCGAGGGCTGGCCCCAGCGTGGCTCACCATGACCTCGGTGTTGCGCAGCACGTTCTGGTAGCCGGCCGGGTGCAGGACGATGCCGCTGGGGTTGGTGTAGACGCCGTGGATGTGCAGGACACTGAGCTTCCTCTTCTCTTGTGCCCACTCCAGCACCTGCACAGCAAAACCCGCAGCAATGTCTGTGAGCGCACCACGTTGGTGACCACAGCACTGCTAAATGTAACATTTTGGGCAAACATTCCAAAGAGGCTGCTTCTTCCTCATCTTCTCATCTTCTCTCCTCCATCAGCCTCTACACCGTGGCCTGCAGCCACAGCCTGTGGTGCTCGTTTGGGTCAACACTTCAGATAACTGGTGAATGTGATGAGAAGACTGAATCAAAATGCCAGATTGACCAGAAAAAGGGGAAAAAACAACAAATCCTACGTCAGCATGTTTCTCAAGCCTACCAAGTTTTATTTTGTGGCCCCTACTGGCTCTGAGGGAGTCACCAGCTGAGCTGACCTCCATTTCAGACAGCTGCTTCCCAGGCTCTCGGTTTACTCCTGCAGACCTCAGCTCGTTTAAGCTTGCAATAATTAGAATGCTTACTTGTAACACTGTAAGTACTTCCAGCCATGTAGATTAAGAGGTCACGGAGGGAACGTGAAGCACAGAAATGAGAATGAAAAGACAGCAAGGACTGCACAGGACACAGACATTGGGGGTGTTTAACATGCAAACAGAAGGATGAGATGCTCCCCACCAGTAAAACCCATGATGGAGAGATGAGGTGGGCAGGTGCAGAGTTCAGGGTTTCACAGCCTGACTGGGGCAGGAGGAGGGATTTTCACATAAAGAGAGTAGCTCTGAGAGTGCAACAGGAGGAGCCATTCCAGCCATTGCAAGAAGAGGACAAGGGGCAAAAGGGGAGCCTTGAAGGCTGCAGCCCTGGACACCCATCACAAAAAGCACTTTGCAGCACCTTATAAAAATAAAAAGTTCAGCTTTGCATCTCGTGTGGAGTTTCTCATATGGGCTGGAACATCAACCCGAGCCTTATGTGGAAGCAAGGCCAAGCCAGAAGTTTCAAGGACAGAGATCAAAGGAATAGCAGGCTTAAGCACTCCTCCTGAGCACTGGATGGCAGCCAGCAAACCAGCGGTCCAGAAAGGAGCATTCCTCCTCATTCCTCTGCTTGCTGCCCTGGACAGAGCCTCTGCCTGGAGCTTGTCTGCCACCAGTTAAACCACTATAATGAGTACAATGTCCTCAGGCAGCATGAGAGCACATTCTGCACCACCACAGTCCCTGACAAAAGAAATAATAATCTTTACCTTCTTTTCATCAGTCAGGTCAAGAGACTCAAGGTGCTTCCCTTGGTGTGCTGCATAGAGCTCCAGCAGGTTATCAAAGTTTGTGGTCAACACAAGGGCCCCGTTTTCCATCAAGTGAAGCACAGACTGAAGCAGCTGCTTCCCAGAATCTTCCATTTTGGATTCCAGGTCATCAAACACCTCGTATAAACAGTCCTTGAAAAAGGTTGAGCGAACGTTGCTTGTGCGCTGAGAAGGGGAGAGATGGAGATCAGAGCCAGCCCTGTAACACCTCACACCAAATGACCGCATGAAAAACCACCCACACTTCCCCAACACCCTGCAGAGCTCTGGGTCCTTGCAGGGCAAACACAGAGCCTTGGCTGCACCAGGGTGGGTGCTCTCCTTCAGCATAGTTGCAGGATCACAGAATCCCAGACTGGTTTGGGTTGGGAAAGACCTTAAAGCCCACTGTGCCATCTCATACCACTCTGTGCCATGGGCAGGGACACCTTTCACTGTCCAGGCTGCTCCAAACCCCTCCAGCCTGGCCTGGAACACTCCCAGGGATGGGGCAGCCACAGCTTCTGTGGGCAGTCTCACCACCTTCACAAGGAAGAATTCCTTCCCAATATCCCATCTAACCCTGCCCCGTGGCTGTGTGAAGCCATTCCCCCTTGTCCTGTCACTCCAGGCCCTTGTCCACAGTCTCTCCCCATCTTTGTCAGCTCCCTTCAGGTATTGGAAGGCCACAATTGGGTCACCACTGAAGCCTTCTTCTCCAGGTTAAACAATCCCAATTCTCTCAGCTTGTCCTCACAGGAAGGTGCTCCACCCTTTAATCATCTTGGTCCAGGTGACATACCCAAAACCCACGCCCACAGCAGGGTTATGTCTCAGGCACCCGGCACAGTAAGTGCACCTGTGGCTCCATGTACACAGAGGAATTGTTGGGATGGGGACACCATTGCTGGAGAACCAGATCTGGCTATTTCCAAAAGCCAGATGCTATGCTCAGGGCAGGTACAAGCACACTGACCGGAGACAGCTTCTGAATAAGGTCGTGGGCAACATGGACCAGGTTCTTGTCTTCATGTAGACACTTCTGGAACCGTTTGCTCTCTTCATCTTCCAGGAGATCAAAGTCAATAGCAGCATCCAGAAGAGCCTGAATCAGCCCCTTCCAGGATTTCAGCGCTGGGACCTGGGGAGCAACTGCAGCACTAATTCCTGTCCCAATCACCAAAACAAGCTCCCGAGGCTTCTTGGTTTTGAGACTTGGCAACAGCTTCCTGCAAAAGGAGAAAGGAGCACAGCTGGTACCACCATGAGTGAAAGGGTGTCTGGGGTGGTGGCACACAGACTGAGGGAGAGGGACGTACCCTGTGCCTAAATTTTAAATCAAATATGCATTGGGGCTCTCTGATAAACAGAGCATGAGAGGAGCAGCTTGGTATCCTTAAAGGACAGCAGGCAGCTGCATGGATCAGCAGCACAAATGCTCCCAATACAAGGTCCGTAATTACAACAATTTTGGGAATCAAATCTGTTACCAGGATGGTTACTGGGGAAGTCAATGATGCCCTAGGGTGCTTCTGCAGCAAAGCTAATCCACTAAAAATCTGGAATAAGGGAAGTCTATTAATAAAAGTTACATGGAGGGCTGGAGGGCATGGGAAAGCATGAGAGAATGAGACACACACACGCTCTGTGTCCCGAGATAAAACGTGTCAGATCCCATGCAGGCTGGAAATGAGACCTGGTTTAAACAAGGTGCAGAACAGGGGCCTTGAGACAAAGCTCCACTTATCCCAGAACAGACAAAAGCAAGGGAAGGCTTCCTCCTAGCTCTGCCCTGGTTGCTGAGGAACCCCCTCAGCTGCACCAGCAATCCCTTCCCTGTGATGCCTGCAATGTCAGCAGGATGCTCCAGGCCAATCTTTTGGAATATCCCAGATGATACAGAGTCACATGAAAGGGCTGCAGGGCTGTATTCTCCTCATTCCTCCTCCCTTCCTCCCTATTTCCCTGGCTTTACACCTGCACAGAGCTTTTAAACATGACCTTTATCATTTATTAAGCAGATGTGCTGATCCTTGCCTTGCCTTGCCTGGTGTCCAGCTGCTTTCTGCAGCTTCCCAGGACTGGACCAGCAGCCTGGGAAAGCAACTTGTACGGAAGAAATGAGCTTTATCAGCAAACACGTGATATTTAGTGAGAAGGGGAGAGGAAACCAACACCACACAGATGGAGCTGTGCCTTCCCTCAGCCCCTGCCTATGAAAACAGACTTGTTAACCCTTTCCTCGAGGAGGGCTTCACTGTTACTGCTGATAAACAGGGTTTAATTTGAGGACTGCAGGCCTTATGTGAGGAATAAATTAGTAATCAGGCTAATGAGCTAGTATAAAAACACTACTGGAAATACAGGGACTGAAATCCAAAATAATAACAAATACCCAAGTCTTAATGTCCTGCATGCCTGCCCTGCTGATAAATGCACTTGTTTCTACCTTAATATCCTGAGCAAGGAAAAAATCATCCCCCAGTGTCTCTTCTGCACATTCCAGGGTCACTGATCAACCTCGAGACCACACAGAACTATCCTGCAGCCCTCCAGAACTTGCAAATCAATCAAATTAGTGGGAGACAACCTCCCAGCTGAATTAGCTGCCTGTTCACAAGAACTTTTGAGCCTGCAGCAGCCACAGTCTCAGTCTCTGACAGACAGAATTACCCACCAGTCAGACTCCACTCACAGAATTGTAAGACCACCTACTTCCAAGCACAGGGAGCCTCAAAGTGAATTATTTAGCCTTCACATGCAGTTCAACCATACTAATTTGAGTAACTCCTTGTCCTGGAAACCACCACCCAACTCAAGTGAAAAATCACAACCACTGTGTCCAACTTGACAGCGAGTGGACAGGACCATGGAGACAGGACAGCAAAATACAGCCATGAGAGCAACCCCATTCTCTGGCTGAGCATTAAAACCCCAAAAAAGTACATTCTGGGTGTGAAGGTGTTTGTTCCACAAACAGCAGGAAAGCCCAGGGCATGGCCAGAAGCCAGCACACAGTTCTTGGATCAGGAAACCAAACAGCCACGGTCGCCAGGGGTCACAATCCTTAAAGAACAATGCGAGGCAAAGGAAAAGGCTCTTGTTAGAACAAACTCACTGGAGCATAATTAAACTTACCTGGGCTTTTTTGCAGGTGGCATTCCATCTTCCAACAATGTTTCCTTGCCCAGGCTCACCGTAGAAGCCATCCAGTTTCTGTAGCAGACAAATCACCACAAGCCAAGTCACTGCACAAGGACAACACCACCTGGACAACAAGGCTTTACAGACCCAGCTTTGCACAGGTGGATCAATCTCAGCTTTGTTATCGTTCCAAGATCACCTCTGGGCTGAGAATTGCATGTTTTCGTCTCTGAACTTTGTCCCACAGCCTCATCCTCTTCCTTAACCTCTTTTACCATAAAATCCTTGGCTGTTTTTCCCAGGTGTGATTGCCCCAGCAAAGCACACTTTGCCAGACCCTCCGTTTCACCTCAGCCGCTCATTTTCCGCGAGAGCTGGATCCTGGAGCAGCACTCCCCCCTTCCCGACAGGGCCTGTCAGCAAACTTGCTGCTTGGGAAACAGTGGGAGGGAAGAGAAGACAAAGAGATTTTTGTTGGCTCCAAAAAGCCACGGAGAGCATTTCATTCCCTGGTGATGAGAGAAGGGTTTCCCAGCCCGCTGCGAGTCCGCAGGCACTGGGAAATGACCTTAAAGCCCACGGAAAGGAAGTGCACTTTGAGAACTCTTTCAACAGCCCGTCACATAAAATACAAAAGCTCTGCCAGCACGCAGTACTCTCCCACTCTGCTTCTCCCAAATAAGTCTATGAAAAGGGAATGAAAATGAACAGAACTGTTCACCCTCCTCTGCTTTTTCCTTGCCAGTTGTAATGAAGAGTCCATCAAAAATTCTGCTAGACAAGGGCTTTTGGCCAGAGGAAATGCTGAGGAAGAGCTGCTGACTCAAAATCACTGAGTTTTTGCTATCTCAGGGAGATCCGAGGGTTTGTTCTAGAGGTGACATGCCATGATTGCCCCCTGGCAGCCCAGCAGGTGACTATGGGCAGGTCTCTCCAGGCAGGACCTGCAAGTGCTGGCATGGATCATGTGAGAAATCAGCCAGCATTCTAGGAAAGCACCACCTTTCAGCTCTGGATGATGAGAACAGGGCAAAGTGACACTGTCAGACGCTCAGATACGCTGTGTGTGCAGCCTTTACCCTCTGACCCCTTCGGAAAACTTTATACAATGGCATTCTGGATTGGTTTGGGCTGGACAGGACCTCAGGGCTCGTGTCATTCCACCCCCCTGCCATGGGCAGGGACACTTTCCACCACACCACCCTGCTCAAAAATAAATCATTGTACCAACAGCAGAACACCTCAGAGAGCTGGTTTTCACTACCTACCTCCTGAAACATTACTGAATGTGTGCTGCTCATCACATCAAATAATCACCTTTTTGTCTTACTGGGCCTTACTGTAGGGCTCAGATTTTGGATAAAAGTGTCAAAGGCTCTTAGCAAGTGAGAATCTCCTGGTTTTGCCCCCTCTGTGCATGCCAGGCAGGGCTCCTCCATCACACCCTCTTGTGAACATTGCACCCTGTATTTTTCCAAGCCATACTGAGCCCAGGAGCTCAGTGCTGTTCTGACAGTGAATCTCTGCAGCCTCATCCCCCCTGAATCCCTGCAGCCTGTCAGGCCTCATGGTGAGCTGTTTTGGGGGGTTACATCTCCAAAGACCACAGCAGACTCTCGGGAAGAGAGGAGGACCTGCTGGACACAGAACTGTCAGATTCACCATCAAATCCCCGCTGAGTGAAGGCAGCCAAGCACAGTCAGGACAAAGGGGGGAAAGCCCTTTTTCCTTCCCAGGAGGGTCCCATCTCTCCTTTTACATTTTTCTGGAAGGACAGGCTGCTTCCACAAAGCCAGCCAGATTTTATTCAATGGTGCAAAGATGCTTTAAATGAGGCAGGGACTAACAACAGACAACTGGAGTGTTTCAGAGGGAAGTTTGAGCTCCTGCTGGTGCCAGGTCTGCCCTCAGCCCCGGGCAGAAGCAGAGCTACAGCCGAAGGTAAATCCTTCCTTGCTTTCTAAATTGGATATAATTTAAGCTTATAATTATCTTTGCATTGTGAATCACCAGCTGAGCCTCGAATATCAAGGTTGTTTGTAAACTCCCACCTAGAGCTCCCCTGTTTGCTTCCACCTGCCTCAGCACTGCTCCCATCTCACTCACCCTGCACATTCCCATGCTATTAACAGCAGGAATGGAGCCATCAAATCAATTTTAAGTGCCTCTAAATGACATTTCAAAAGCAATTTTAAACTTAGGAAAAAAACACCTTTTGGAATTATAATCACCTTGTAAGGTTTTCTGATATAATGACCTTCAACCTTCAGGTCTATTACTTAGTGGAGAGAGCCATAAAGGAACAAAAACCCCATTATAAATACAGTCTAGTTCCAAAAAAAAGTTATTACAGGTCTTTAAAAGAATTCATGGGGATTCAGCCAAGAAATAGAAACCTCTGGTTTTCAGTCCTGGGGAGAAACTCTGCTTGCCAGAGGGATGGATCGTGCTGGCACAGCTGAGGTAGCCAAAATTAAATGGAATTACCACAGAGCATGACACTGCCATGGGAAAAAAACACAGCAGGTACTGCAGGCTCCCCCTGGGAACACAGGTACCACGGAGGAGAGGGAGCCACAGGCACTCAGAAGATAAGAAGTGTCTCTCCAGCCTTCTTCAGACACTGGGAACTTTCCAGCTATTTAGACTACAGGGAGCTGAAGACTGTAAACACAACACTCCATGGATTCCTGGCCAGCTGCCCCATTCCCCTGCCCCAGCCTTGTCCCCATCACTTTTATCAGGATTAAAAGACTCCCTGTGTGGGTTTGCTGTGTTCTCTTTCTCCATCCACACCACAGAAATCCCTTAATTTATCCTAAAGCCTTCCAGACTTCAGCTTTAAACTGTGCCCAAGTCACCAAAACTGGAGGAACCCAACCACAGCAGCTCCCTGTGTGACACAGACACATCCAGCTGCAGAAACGTTGGAAATATGAAGGTGTATCCCAGGTAAAACAAACACCTGAGCACCACGTGTGTCAAAGGAAGGCCGAGGTTCACACAGGGTGTGTATTTACAAAAACCTCTCTGCAGCTCTGCAAAGCACAGCCACGCCACAGTCAACACCAGAGCCCAACCTGCAGAACCAAAATGGGGAATTAAGGGAACATTTTCTCCCCCACCTCAAGGAGAAGTCGCTGCTGACACCATCTCCATGCCCAGCACCCAACACAGAACTGAAGCTACACGTGGATGTTTAGAATTGAAGCCAAGTGATCCAGCACCTCGCTGGAAGATGGGCTCTTCCAGAAGAGCCCCCACAAATTCCCAAAAGAAACAAGTACAGACCTACTGCTCATTCATTATTTTCAGTTTATTTGAGTGCTGAGAACTGCCACCAGCACAGATGTAATTCCCAGCTTCTCTTCAGTTCAGCGCCTTTAAGGTGCTGGGATAAGACAGTGTAAAAGGCACTTTGTTTGAGCTGGAAGTTGAGCTGTCCCTGGCCAATTCCCAAACCTACCCCTCCACGTGGGAACTGCGCTGGAGCCGGATCAAAACCATCCTAGAAAAACACAGGCTCCAGGGACAAAGGGACCGAGGACAAGCCCTGCTCCTGCCCAAGCCACAAAAACACAGGATTCACCCTCCCTGGATGTGAGACAAAACGCAGCAGAGGATTTTATCCAGCGCTGTGATTCTCCACGTGCTTCCCAAGGGCTCCGCGAGCAGGGAGAGGCAGTGACACAGCAAGGCCTGGCGCTCTGTGTCCCACGGGCTGCCCCGGGGCACGCCGCTGCTCCGGAGCCGGCTCCGCAAAGGGAAGCGGGCTCACACCGCGGGGTTTGCTCACCTTCGCCCTTACCTGTGCTCTCCGTTGTGCCCTGCGGGAAAAGCAACAACACGGGCATTCAGCAGGCGGGGAGACTCCGACGCTCCTTTCCCAGGGGGACGCATCAACAAAAAACAGCTTTATGGAGGGCGGCGGCGCGGCGGGGAGGTTTCCCGGCTCACCCCCGGCCCCCCGGCTCGCCCCGGCCCCGCCGGTGCCCGTCGCTCCCCTCAGGCCGCTCGGGCCCCTCAGGCCGGCGGCCATGGGACCCCCCCCCCTGCTAATGGCCGCCCGTCGCCATGGCAACAGCTCCCCCCGCTGTCTCCATGGCGACCGCGCCCCGCCCGCCCCCCGCCGCCGCCGCCGCGCGCCCCGCACGCACCTGGCGCCGCCGCGCGCGCGGCCCCATTGAGGAGACACCGCCCCGCCCCGCGGGCAGCGCCGGCCACGCCCCCCTCCCCGGCCCCGCCCCGCCGCTGGCCGGCGGCGGAAGAGGCGGGGCCAGGCGTGGGAACGCGGCGGTGCTCTCGTGGCGCTTTGCGGGGCCGGGGGAGGCGCGGGCGCATGCGCATGCGCGGTGGCGGGCCGGGAGGAGGCGCCGAGCGGGTCTGTCCATCTGTCTGTCTGTCTGTCTGTCCGTCCGTCCGTCCGTCTGTCCGCCCAGGCCCGGCCGTGCCCCCCTGTGTCCCCCTACCCCTCAGGGGCTCCTCCTCCGCCGGCCGCGCTGCCTGGGCCGGGTTGGTGCATGTGCGACCGCGCCTCCAGCCCCGTGAGGTGCAGGCGGTGCCTGGGCCGCTCTGATGCCTTCAGGCGTACGTGTGGCGGAATTTGGGTGTACTTAGAGCTTTCCAGGAGGAAAATGGTTCTGTTTTCTGGGCGGCTGCGCGCTGTTGTGTACTGGCACCGTCAATGAAACATTCGTGGTTTTTAGGGACAAAATTAGCCGTGTTTTCTCACCAGAACCACCTTTATTTCACCCTGCCTTGCAGCACCTGGTCTTCAGCGTTTCTTAATTCCTCAGGCAGTCCTGCAAACCACAGGCTGTGAAGGTGCTGCTGCAGGGATTTCAGCAGGGTGCTGCTGTGAAGAGAGCCGTGCCTGCTTAATTACTCCATTAATAATGAGTATATTATTGCTGAGGTAGGGTGGAGGTTGATCCCCATGGTGCTGCCTGTTGGGTTTAGGGTTTGTGGGCTCACCCTCACTCAGGTTCCCTCTCTGGGGTTTCCAGGTGGGGTGACTCACTCAGACAGGTGACGTGCCCTCCTCTGGGTCCTGTCCTCGGGTGAGGAGCTGATTTTTGGGGTGGTGGCAGTAGGTCAGGGCAGGGACTAATGGGAAGTGGGTCCCAGTGGGGTGAGTGGTGCTGGGCCCATGGCTGGTGGAGCTTGTGGGTCCCTGTGGGGCTCGGCACCACCCGGCCTTGTGCTTTTTCCTTTGGGATTTGGCCACCAAGTGGCCAGCTGGTGTCCCCTGCTTGGTGGGGAGAAAGGCAGCCAAGGTAGTGGCAGGGAGTGGGGAGGAGCCCAATGTCTCTCAGGGAGTTCATTGCATCTTTCATTGCATTCATTGCATTCCTCTGGCTGTTTGAGGGTGGGCTGGGGGCCCTGCAGGAGGATCCTGCCTGCTCCTGCACCCCCAAGGTGCCTCCTGGGGCTTAGAGATGGCCTGGCTTGGGAAATCCTTGGGGATAGGGAGGTGTTTATGGCAAGGGGTGAAAGCCATCAGGGAGCCCCCCATTTCACATGTTTGTGTTCTGTGCTACTGTGCCCTGGTCTGTTTGGCTGAGGGTGGAAATACCTGTGGAAGCCACAGCCAGGTGCTGGCATGGAGGAACATTTGTGTCCAACAGGAGCTCTTCAGAGACCTGTGGGACACAGAAGTGGTGTGGGCACGAGGTCCCCAAAAGCTTGACAGGTGCTGGTGGGGTTGGGGGATCTCCTGACCTTCAGCCCTCCCTCCCAGGAGACTCCAAGGTCCCTGGGGGGGAGAAAGCAAACAGCAGTGTGCTGAGCAAGGAGGTGGGTGATTCAGCCCTGGGGCACAGCTGGCTCGTGGTGGCACTGAGGAAGGGGAGTCTTGACTAGCCCTGGCATGGGGTGTTGAGGTTAAATGGGGTGGGAGGATATTTTTGGGAGTCAGAGGACATGGGACTTTTCCCTGAGGGAAATACTTCCCTTCAGGCAGGGAGGTGTGGGGGTTGTTGTCCCTGTTGCAAGCAGATGGGGGACACTGGGGTGTGCTTTGGGGGCAGGTGCAGCAGTCCTGAAATTGGGGTGATGGGCACTGGGCAGGGACTGCCCTCTCCATGAACGTGGTGAGCATGGCCATCTGCCCAGGCCAGGCCTTCACAGGCCAGTGCTTGGAGCTACCTGGACTGCTGGAAGGGACCTGGAACAAGATGATCTTTAAGGTCCCTTCCAACCCAAACTGTTCTGGGGTTTTATGATTCTCCCTGCTGAGGCAGAGGTGAGGACCCAGCTTGGTGGGCTCTGGCCCAGCTCCTGCAGGCTGGGGACCCCACAGTGTACAGTGGGGTGTGATGGCCACCACTCCGCTTCAGGGTTCACAGTGAGGGAGATGCTGAGCCAGCTCTGTGCTCTGGTCCATGCTGGGCTCACTCTGGAGATGCTCCCGTGTGAGTGCCAGGGCCAGCTTCTCTGGGGATCCCAGGTCAGGGGGCCTGGCTGTTATCCAGGTGAGGACTCAGATGGGAGAGGGGGGGACACATTCAGCACCAGGGCTGGACCCCCCAGCCCCCTCCTCCTGGTGTCCCACGGGGTGTGGGACACATGGATCACCTCCACACTGTGCTGGGCCACCAGCTTGGACACAGTGACACTGCAGCAGCAGGGGGAGGGTTTAGTGTGCGCTTCAGAGGCCCAGGCATTGTCCCCTAGGCAGGGAAGAGATGGGGAAATCTCCTGTGCCAGGAACAGCCTGCCAGGGAGCTGGATGGGCCTGCAGGCCCTGGAGACCCGCCAGATTCCTGGGGGATGGAACTCACCTGGAGCTCAGCTCTCACAGGGCACAGAGGAGGAGCCACCAGGCACTGGAGGGGTTGAGGATGATGAGGAGATGAAGGCAGTGTCAGTTGTTGGCCACCACCAGCAGCACCAGGGGAACGAGACCTGGGGAAGGAGAAATACAGGGGGGATTTTGGGGTGGAAAAAATGACTTCTAGGTAAATTTAACTTGCAAAATAAGTATGAGTGGCAAACGTGGACCTGTCTGTATGTAGTCAGGAAACCAGAGAGTAAAACAGATCTGGGTGCTGCTGAGGGCTGGGCACTGTGACCGCGGGCAGTGACGGCATGGGGCGGATGTGGGAGGGAGGCCCTTGCCAGGGCTTGGCTTCCCCTCCCTGCAGTCCCGGCCCATTTATCCTGCCTGTGCTTTCACATTCCCCAGCAGAGGCGGGAGCTGCTGGCAGCTGGGGGCCCCTGGGTGTTCGGGGAGCTCCTCCACTCTGTGCCTGGGGAGGCAGGTGGGTGCCCCTGCCCTCCTTTCCACCCCAGGGAGCTTCACTGGGAATTGTTGCTGGATGTGGCAGCTGCAGGGATGGATCAGCCTCGCCATTCACTGCAGATCCCATCAGACTGAGAGTGACCATCCTGCCTGTCCTTTCCCACCCAGGTAATCCCAGAAGATCTTCCTTTGCCAAACCCAGGGGCTGATGCATCCCCTTCCCTGCTCCAGTGCTGGACTCCTGCATTCCAGGTAAGCATCCCTCCAACTTCCCCCTGCTGCTCACTGTCCGTGCTCATTGTTCCACTCACACTTGGGCTTTTGGCTGTCACTGCGTGGTGACTCTTGGCCACTGTGGTTTGCGTGGGTGTGCTGGGGTTTTGTGGGCATTTCCTGCAGTCCTGGGCTGGTTTTGGAGTAGGGGAAAGGCTTCAGCATGACTTGGGGTGTTTCATTTCGGAAGGGGTGATGCCAGCAGTGGAAAACAGCAGCTGTTTGCCACATTGCTGTTCCTGGGTGTCTGCAGGGAGTGTCTGGGCTCCCTAAACCATGCTGGGAGCACAGTGCTGAGGAATCTGTGAGCTGGCAGGGAACACACAGGAATGCCAGGGCAGGCAGCACCAAGGAAGCACAGCTCTGGGCATCACTCACACTGCCTTTGGTTTGCCAGCACCCAGTCCATCCCAGGTGATCCCAGCTGACTCCCACTTCTCCCCTCCACAGGATCCTTTTCCCACTGATGGGAATGAGGGTTTCTCCTCCCCATTCTCTCTTGGCCTCGCTTGCTGCAGGTGTGTATCTCCAGTGGAGAGAGCCAGTAAGAGGTAAGTGTTCCTTCCCAGCACATTTTGGGGAGGCAGAGGTGCTGGGGGTGACTTTGGGGCTGTAAGAGCACCCTAGAGGTGCAGATCCCTGGAACAGACTGGGCTGAGACCTGCCATGAAGCAGTTCTTGCTCTCAGTTTGTGTTCCTCTTTTCTGCTCTCAGGAGAGGTGTCCTGCTGGCAGTCAGTGGCTGAGCAGCGTGCTGCCCACTATGGCTGGTGAGTCTGGGAATAACCTGGCTCTGTCCCCTCCCTCACAGCATCCCTTCCCCTACAGAACACCAGGGTGCCCATGGGCTGCTCCTCACAATGCCTCAGCATTCAGGTGTTGGTGGCAGCTCAGGTTCAGGGACCAGGATGGTTTTGGGGGTCAAGGTGAGATCCTACCCACCTCTTTCTATCTGGGGGCATCCTGCAGATTGAATGATGCTGTGCTTGGGAAGTCCAGGGGTGCTGAACCCCCAAATCTCACTGTGACCTCACTCTGCAGGTTGGTTTAGGCGGCTCCTGCACAAACCCAAGCCCAGCTCAGCGGAAAGCCTCAAGTCCAGCCACTCTGCTTCATCCTCGCCTTCCTCCTCCTCCTCGTCCTCTGCCAAGAGCTCCAGCTCTTCTCCTGGCACGAGCCTGGCCACCAGCTCCATCTCCCTGTCACCCGTGTCAGCAGTGGACATCAGCGCCTCCGACAGTCCCCGGTGGGACAAGAGCTACGACGTCTGCATCTGCCACAGCGAGGGGGACGTGGAGCTGGTGCTGGAGCTGGTGTCCTACCTGGAGGGGCAGCCCGAGAGCTTCCGCTGCTTCCTGCAGCTGCGGGACGCGGCGGCGGGCAGCGCGGTGGTGACGGAGCTGTGCGACGCCGTGCAGAACAGCCACTGCTGGGTCATGCTCATCACCCCCGGCTTCCTGCAGGACCCCTGGTGCCGGTACCAGATGCACCAGGCCTTGGCCGAGGCTCCCATGGCCAACGGACGCACCATCCCGGTGCTGAAGGACGTGGATCGCAAGGATTATCCCAGGGAGCTGCGGAACATCTACTACATCTACATGGCGCTGAAGGAGAAGAGCTTCAGGCAGATCAGAGACACTGTCATGCGCTGTGAGTAGCCTCTGGGGTGCTGGTGAAACGTCACTCCACTGGGGTGAGGACCGTGGGAAGGGGCCAGATTCCATACATTTATTTAAAGCTGATTTTTAGAGTAACTGTTTGCTAATGGAGCTCATCTGCTGTCCCTGCAGACCTCCAGGAACTGTGCCGGAGCTCCACAAAAAGCATGGAGTAGTGCTGGGAGAGGAAGATGCATCCCCACGGGCATCACGGAGCTGTCGCCGTTGGACCTGGGTGTTGGCATGTCTCGTTGGACCTTGAGGTCAAACCTGAGCTGCTCAGACCAGACCTGGCACCAAAGATAGGGAGTCCTCCACATCCATGAGGGACAGCAGACCGGAGCCCACGATGTGGCCAAAATCTCCTCAGCAGGGACAGGGCCATCCATCACACAAACACTAAACTCTGGTATCGGGTGGTTCTCGGGGTCATGAGAGCTCTTTACTGCACTGGCATTTTCTGTCCTGAGGGTCCAGGACCCCTACTAAGCTGACAAGGAACCTTGTGGGCGCCTGTGGGCAGGACGAGATGAGGCAGGCGGTGACGCTGTACGGAGTCGTTGTGACTACGAAAATGCAGAAGTTTTAAATGTTGGTGGTTTTCCGTGATTTTGTCTCAATCCCCGGTTCGGGCGCCTGTGGGAGAGGGAGCGGCGGGGCTGCGCGACCTCCGAGCCGCCAGGGGGCGCCATGTCCCAGCGCGCCCCGAGGCGCCGCGCGTGCGCAGTGCGGGGGCGGGCGCGAGCCATGGCGGAGGGCCCACAGCCGAAGAGGAAGCGCGAGGAGGAGGAGGAGAGAAATGGCGGGGCCGCCACTGAGGGTGGCGCCGCCGCCGCCGCCTTCACGCTGTCGGACCTGCGGGTGCGGCGCGTCCTGCGGGAGTCGGCGAGGGACAAGATCGTCTTCCTGCACGCGGAGGTACCGGGGAGTGGCGGAGGGGGGGGGGGGCGGTCGCGCCCGCCATTTTCCCGCTGAGGGCGCGGCCCCGCCCCCGGCGGCGCGAGCCCCGGTCAGCCCGGCACGGCCCGGCACGGCACGGCACGGCCCGCTCTTCCAGCCGGGCCCTGCCCGAGCCGGGCGGAGCCGGCGGCTGCAGACCTTATTGCAGTCCTTTTTCTGGTTGGTGTCATCGGGTGCTTTTGGGTTCCAGCACGCTGTTCGTGCTTGGTAGGTGGAGTGGCACCGGATTGCCAGCAGCGTGCTGAGTCTGGGACTGTAAACAGTACAGCTGTTACAGGAAAATGTGCAATAATTCTTGGGATTGTGCATGGTGGGGGAACCGTGCAGCTGTCTCTGTCTCCTGAAGATGTGCAGCCAAGCAGGAGGTGGGGACAGGGAGGTTCCAGGCTGCTTCTCTGCTCTCGAGTCGGCTGCTGCTGTAACTGAGCCGGGCACAGACCTGCTCTGCCCTGTGAGCCTGTCAGGAAAACCCACAAACGCCAGAGGTTTACGTTTAAAAGGAGATAGAGGAGTCCTTCAGCATTATTTGAATGCAGTGAGAGGGTCCACTGGGCCACATGCCCGCAGGATTTTTTCTTTTTTTTTCTTTTCGCAGGTTTTGGAAGGCAGCCTCCCTTTTATCCTAACTCCCGGCCATGTTGCCCTCTTCCTTTCCCCATTGGCTGAGCTACTGGGGAGGTACAGCCTTCCCGAACCACCTGCCCCATATCCCCCTTAAACCTGGCATTTTCCCCCAAAGTTCAGAAGTTCAGGCTTGTGCAGACCTGCGTCTGATTCAGGAGCCAAACTGCCCAAAGTCGATAGAGACATTAAGACCCATTTCAAAGACATTGACACCTATCAAATTGTTTGTAGAGGCATTAGCACACATCTTCTCAAGCTGACAGGCTTGGGAGCCCCAGGTGAGCCCCAGGTGGTGTGCTGAGGCCTCACCTGAGTCTTGTAGGGACAGGAGTGAGGCTGGGGGATGTTCCACACCCAGCACCTCCCAAAACCAGCACGCTGAGGCCACTGGATCGGGAGCTGTGGTTCCTTGGAGCAGGGCAGCAGTGAGTGCCCCCTGCCCCAGAACTTGCTCCCTGACTGATGCAAACCCCCACACCTGCCTTTGCCCTCTTCCTGGGAAGTGCCTGAGATTAAATTGGTGCTGTGGGTCAGCAGGAAACCTGGGAGCATCCGGGGAGGTGCAGATGGCCTGAGTCATTGCCCACATCCCCTGCTCCCCCAAAAACCACCTGTGTTCCCTGGTGGGGAGCACATTCCTGCTGTGCTTCTGGGCAAATGTGCTGTTTATTTTTGGATGGGTGTGTGGCCTGTTGGGGGACTGTGAGGTGTCTGCCATGATCCCTGACCTCAGACTGTCCACCCACTGCTGGATCTGTGTTGCTGATGACTTTATCCATTTGTATTCCAGAGGATTGGCCTCTCTGGAGAGGGCACAGATGCTGTAGTCATCCTGGAAAAGACTCCTTTCCAGGAGGAGAAGATCCCAGACCTGCTGAAGAAGCCCATGCACGCAGAGCTGCAGATGCACAATGACATTTACTGCACCTTCTACCTGAGCCCTCCCCCGGAGCTGAGTGGTGAGTGCCCTGACCTGCCCAGGGGTGCTGGGAGGGCAGCTGGCATGCCAGGATATGGCTCCTGCCCATTCCAGAGGGGAGGGTGCAGTGAGGTGGGCACGTGCCACTGCTGCACCTGCTGTGCCACCCTGCCTGTGGCTTGGTGACAGAGCACCCCTGGCCCAGGTGGGGAGGTCAGTGGGTTGTTGCAGTGTCTCGTGTGAGGCTTTGAATGCTGCCCTGTTTCATCCCATGCCATGGACAGGGGGCTCAGCTGATGGGGCACTGAATGGCCATCCACTGATGACCTTGTACATGGAGGTGCAGAAAGGCTCAGGGGTGTGAGGGCTCCCTGTGGGTGCCTGTCAGTGCTCTCAGTGCTCTTGGGTGAGAAAGAGTTGTCTCCCTCCAGATTGTTTCTCTTGGAACAGTCTGCAGGGCACATGCAGGTAGCTATTCATCCCATGGTGGCATCTCATGGGCTTTTTTGTCACCTGGTAAGGACAGGCAGTTTCTATTGGGGGAGGATTTAAGTGCTGATAACATCAAGTGCTGGGGCAGATGAGCCCCACCCCCCTGAAGATTTCACACATCTGTGTGTTACAGAACTGTTGATAACCAGGTATGACAAGGACTGATGGGCAGATTGGGGAGCTGCAGTGGAAGGCTCTCACCCTGTGGAGGGGACTCTGGTCCCAGTGGGAAGGTGTCCTGCAGTGGTGGTGCTTTCCAGCTGCCACTGGAGAGCTGGGCTGGTCTTTGGGCACTTCAGTTTCACCACAGAATCCCAGACTATTTTGGGTTGGAAGGGACCTTAAAGCTTGTCCTGTTGCAGCCCTCTGCCATGGCAGGGACAGCTTCCACTGTCCCAGGCTGCTCCCAGCCCCATCCAGCCTGGCCTTGGGCACTGCCAGGGATCCAGGGGCAGCCACAGCTGCTCTGGGCACCCTGTGCCAGGGCCTGCCCACCCTCACAGGGAACAATTCCATCCCAATATCCCATCCAGCCCTGCCCTCTGGCAGTGGGAGCCATTCCCTGTGTCCTGTCCCTCCATCCCTTGTCCCCAGTCCCTCTCCAGCTCTCCTGGAACCCGTTTAGGTGCTGGCAGGGGCTCTCAGGTCTCCCCAGAGCCTTTTCCTCTCCAGGCTGAGCAGCTCCAGTTCTTCCCAGCCTGTCTCCAGAGCAGAGCTGTTCCAATCAGGGCATCTCCATGGCTTCCTCTGGACTTGCTCCAGTGGCTCCATGTTCTTCCTGTGCTGAGGACCCCCGAGCTGGAGGCAGCCCTGCAGGTGGGGTCTCACCTGAGTGGAGCTGAATCACCTTCCACAATTAATTCCATGTGAATGCTGGTATGTATTTAAATTCCAGACCTGCAGTGATAAATTCCACATTGATGCTTTCATAAGCACAACAGCCAAACAGGTTTAATAGTCAAAATTAATCTGAGTCCCTTAAGTAAGATGTTGTTACAGGGCCAAGTTAAATTTTCAGGATGTTTGATGTGCCTTTCCAAAAATGCTCTTGTTTTAGCTCTGTTCCCACGGTGTGGGAGGGAGCATTGTCTGGATTTGTCAGCTTGAATTGTGCAAAACTCCTTTCTCCTGTGAAGGACTCAAAATTAAAGATTTTGTTGTTACAAACTGTGAGTTTCAGTCTGAGGAAAACACCATAACACCACGGGTGTTGTTGGAAGACGTTAAAGCTCCTCTTTCTTAGCTGGGAAAGCTCCTGCTTGGGTGCCTGCTGTATTCCAGCCCTGCAGGAGTTGCAGTGATTCCCACGAGGTGGCATTGCAAGACTGCAATCCCCTGGGCTGCCTCCAGCTCAGCCCTGCTTTGCCTTCCTCACAGCACTTGTGTAACTAACACCACACTGCTCTGACAACAGAATTCCTTGTTTTGTTTAAGGCTTATGCCAGGTGCAAAACCCCTCCTGCATGTTTGAATGGGGAAGAAGCCTCTTCTTCTGCTGAACTTTATCTTTTTAATGACTTTTAAATCTGTCTTTAAAAGGTAATTTTTTGCAATGTTTGTAATATTACCCAGTGGTGCGTCTTTGCTTCCCACCCCTCTCCTTGGCACCCCTTAAGTCGTTCTGGATGCTGAGCAGCCCCAAGCAGGAGATCAGGAGGGGGCTGTAGACCCTGGAGCTGCTGTCCAGGCTCCCCGAGTCAGAGTGGAGAGCAATGAGGCTTCTTTTGAAGCAGTTAGCAGCAAATAGCTGTTTGGTGGGCACATTGCATGGGCTGCTGGTGAGCAGCTGGCACTGGGCAAACAGCCCTGTGTGTCACAGGGGGAAGGAAATCACCCTTTGGAGCTGAGTCAGCCCAAGGATGTAGTGATACGAGGAATGTGGGTTAAAAACCTAAACAGGAGGAATTGCCTGTAAGGGTTTGACTGACCTGGGATTTCCAGTGATAATTGGAGACCCAGGGAGTCCTTGCACAGGGTCTGTTGGCTCCTTAGTTGCAGGGTTAGAGTTACAGGGTTTTATCTCCTGGTCCTTGCAAGTTTACACTCGGGTACAAGATGCAGTAAAATATTTTGTAGAAAAGGCCAGACTTTGGCATTAAGGAGTTTCTTGGAACAGCCCTGTGTTGTGTGATGAAGGAATTTACCTGGGGGATTTCACAGCACCCTGGGCAGCTGAACCCTGCCACACTCAGCCTCTTGCTTCTGAGGTAAGATAGACCTCAAGACAGAGGAAGTGGTGACTGTGAGTAACTCGTGCTGATGCCATGAGGAGCTGCCTGCAGAGCGTGTTTCTCAATGCTGCCTCTGTGCTCCCAAGTACCAGGGGCTCTTCATTCAGGTGGAAATGGACGCTCCTCACCTCCGTGTTGGCCAGCGGAGCAGGGAGGTCATCCTTCCCCTGTTCTTGGCAGTGGTGAGGCCTCACCTTGAGTGCTGTGTCCAGTTCTGGCCCCTCAGTTTGGGAAGGATGTGGAGGGTCCTGGAGAAGGTCCAGAGAAGGGCAATGAGGCTGATGAGGGGCTGGGAACACAAACCCTGTGAGGAAAGACTGAGGGAGCTGGGGGTGATCAGCCTGGAGAAAAGGAGACGTGGGGGTGACCTTATCACTCTCTACAAAAGAGATAGGCCTCTTTTCCTTCCTGAAAGGAGGTTGTAGTCAGGTGGAGTTGGTCTCTTTCTCCATGCAGCACTGACAGAACCAGAGCACGCAGCCTTAAGCTGTTGCAGGGGAAATACAAGTTGGATATCAGGATTTATTTATTTATTTATTTATTTCAGAAAGAGTGATAAAGCTCTGGAATGGCTGCCCAGGGAGGTGGCAGAGTCACCATCCCTGGGTGTGTTTAACAAAGCCTGGATGTGGCACTGGGTGCCAGGGTTTAGTTGAGGTGTTGGGGCTGGGTTGGACTCGATGATCTTGAAAGTTTCTTCCAACCCAGTGATTCTGTGAAGAGTGTCAGGTGCTGCTCCCTCTGTGCAGTCAAACCAGCACAGACCCCATGCAATGATGACTTGTTTGTGTGGTGACACAGGGAAAGGGAGGCCAAAGCATGTTACTTGAGCAAATGACTCCCCTCTGACCTCAGAAGTGACATTTCACTCGGGGAAGATGAATTTCACTCTGATGAGATTTTTAGGTCTGGGAGCACACTGGTGTGAAGGCAGCACCAGATGAGTCTGGCTCATCTCATTGATTTTACTGCATGTGTCAAGGCTAAAATGGGAAATAACATTTGCAGACAAGCCAGTAAATGGTCAGAGTTTGTCTGAAGGGCAACCCAAACCTGTGGAGTGAGGGGAGGAGACTTTGTGAATTTGTGGGGAGTAGTGTATCAGAGCTGATGTGACTGTGCTGCTACCAAAGGCAGGCCATGTGCATCTTATTTTAGGGCCACTTTCTGGATATTGCCTTGATTTAAGAGGCAGCTTAAGCCTAGATGTGAGAGGAGCCCCCAGCCTTGGCTTTCCCCTGCAGGGAGCAAGGGCTGATTTCACAGAAAGGGAAGCATTATCTGACTACCAAAGGTTGGATTGTAAAAGCCAGATGGTTCAATATGCATGTTGCCTGATAACATCTAATTCCTCACACCCATTTGCCAAGGAGAGCTTGATGTTATTGGCAGAAAGCAGCCCCTTCGTGCCTGGCTGCTGTGGGACTGTGTTTCTCCAAAGCTGTGCTGGTGTGGTTGAAGGGCTCTTATCAGTTCTCTAAGGAGTCTTTGCTCCTTGGCTGCAGGCCTAAGCTGCTTATCTTTTTATCTTAAGATAAAAACATCTTAAAACAAGCACAACGAGAGAAGCTCTGTCTCCATTGCTCCAACACGGGGTGGAGAAATTGTGGGAGAAATGGGAGAATGTGGAAGGAAAGTTTTCAGTCATGCAGGAAGTAATCCACATCCCAAAAGAGTCTGGTTTCAGGCAGTGAGGAGCTGGAGAAACTTGCAGGAGCTGCAGTGGGAAGGCTGGTTCTTCTCCCTGCGTCTCCATGCTTTGGCTGCCTCTGGGGTTTGCCCAGCCAAGGAAACTTCTTGCATTTACACTTAAAACAAAAAGCTCGAGCCTGAAGCTGTGGGAACATGTGGGGTGGTTTGGAGGATGGTGGGAGGTGTCATTGTACTTTACTGTGTGTTTTGCAGGCATGGTAAACTGCAACTTTCTTCTTTGCAGTGCCTGTTGCAGCTAAAGTCCACTGAGCCCCCCAAGTCCTGGCATGAGCCCCAGGGGCCAGGCAGCCTTAGCTGAGTCCCTGGCAGCATGCTTGGCTTGCCCTGGCATGTGCTGGCCTTGGAAACTGTGAGCTCTTGCAGGCTTTATCCTTTGCAGCTTTAATTCATTCACTTAAGAGTGCCCCAGCTGTTTGGGACAAAGCCATGGGCACACCTGGCTGGGGCTGGGTGCTCCTGTGTGACCCCTCTGCAGTTGTAACAATAAAACCAAATAGAGACTGTTCATGCAGAAGGGGAGGTTGTGTGTTACATATTTACTTAGGGCATTATATATTTAGTTAGGGCTGCATCCAAGGCGCTGATGGTGAGAAGACAGCTCAGAGCTGGGTGCAGCAGGAAAGAGAAAAAAAACCTGCAAGAGCTCAAATGTCGACTTGCCTGTTGTTCCTCAGCCTTGGCACCTTCCTGCACCTCTTGATGAGGTTGATTAGGAAGCTTATAAATGAAAACTCCTCTTCCTGCTAGCAAAGAGAAGAAAAAGCACCCCTGCCCAAAAGGAGAAATAGGTTGTGCCCACCCTGTGTGCTTCTCCTGACTCCCTGGCAGGGTTACATCTGTCTAAAACAGGCTGGCATTAGGTGTTAATGCTGCAGTGGGGAGGGAGAAGAGAGTGTGAGGCCTCTCCTCCCTGATGTGCTGAGCTGGAGGGGGATTTTGGCAGAGCCTGGGGCACGAGAAGGGATGAGGCATCCTTAGTGAGCTCAGTGTGCCCTTTCTTACCTGCACGAGCTCTGTCTGCTCATATTTCATCCTCTCCTGACAGCAGCTGCCTCCAGCCTTTTTTCCCTTAAGTTCCCCAAATGGTGTTCTGGTTTTCCTTTTGTCTTGGGTTGTGTTTTCCTCTCTTGTTTTTAGCAGGAGAGGGGAGAAGTGTTTTTCTGGTCAATCTGAGTCTCCTTTTCTCCTGGGCAGTTTCCTCTCAAGTGCCTGTCATAGAGTGACCAGCCTGGGCAGTTGTTGTCTGCCTCCTGCTCATCCAGGTTCCTTCAATTAAACCTCCTGGCTTTTTATAACCTCCAGTTAGCTGATGGTCAGCCCTGCCTTCCAGAATAAACCACAGATGCTGTGTGGTGGCCCTGGGCCGGCGTTCGAGAACAGCCTGGCTGATGTGACTCAGATGTGAGCAGAGACAATCCCTGATGCTTCAGCCAGCTTAGAAACCCACATCACGTGTCTGGTGGTTCCCTACCCCCATTTCCAGGCCGGGGCAGGTTTTGGGTGCCCCACAGCCTACGTGCTGCTCCAGTGCATGTGGAGCCTGCCAGGAGCAGACTTGGAAACCGGAGCGTGGCCGTGTGCCAGCACTGGGAAGATTTTGGGGCGAGCCTGGTCTCGCTGTGGATGTTTCCTGCAGCCGAGTCTGGGCTCAGCTGTGCCTTGGCATCCTGTGTGCAGCTCCTAAGGACTGTCAGGCTCTGAGCAGGTATCAAACAGCCTCTCTGGCTGCAGTGATTGATGCTAATTAGCATCGCTGGGGCATTTTGGGGTTGATGAGACCTTTAGAAGGGAAATAATCCTAAGTGAACCGCAGCCTTTCCCCTGCCTTCTCTTGCAAACATCTGCTCAGCTGCAGCTGCACATTAAGGAGTCCTATGATCTCTCGTTTAAAGCACCCTGAGCAGCCACCCCCAAGTTGGGGAGGTGCCAGGGAAGCCATTATGGGTCCCCTGCACCCCCACGCACTGTGGTTATCACCACCCAGCACCGAGGGGCTTTTGCTGCAGTTCTTGCTCTATTTTTGGGGTATAAAATCAGATTGTGAAGGTTTCAGCCTGAGGCTGGCTGTGGTATTTTATCTTTTGCCTTTTTTGTTTTCTCCCTAGTGCTTTGCTGATCTTTTTAAGTGAAGAGAGCTACAGCCTTGTCTTTTTTTCTTTGGTATTACATCATCCTGCTAGAAGTGCTAATTGAGTCCTGGAAAACAACCTTGTTTGAACATGTGTATGGTGGGAATCAGACCAGACTGCCCTTGTGGTTTGCATTTTCATATTTCATGTTACCAGCATTTTCCTGTGGATTTCATTAAGCTGGGTTTGGCATGGAATGAAAAGGCAGAGTCTCTCAGATTGTGCAGCGCTGACCTTAAAAAAACAGAAAGCAGAAAACTAAAAAAGACTCAAACCATCCTAAATCCTGGCTCTGGGAACAAATAGGTGTTTGTATTCAGTGCCTAGCTAGCCTGTGTACGTACTTAAGTCATGAAGCACAGCTTTGGTGCCCTGCTGTGTGTGCAGCCCGTGGCTGCCTGTGGCAGACCCTGGGCACAGACTGCAGTGTTCACAGTGCCCCAGTCACTTGCCTCAGCCTGCTCTGCCTGGGGTTTGGTCAGACTCATGGGCTTTTCTCCTTTGTGCACTGAAGTTTATAGCAGCTCTGTATCAGCTAGGAAGGCAGAGACACTCCTGTGCCCTTGGAGCACCTTGGAGCTGTGGCAGGCTCCGTATCACACATCCGATCTTGGCCAAAGACGGATGTTTTCCGTGTGTTTTGGCCCTGTGAGTAGGATGTGCTGCTGCTGGCATCACAGCTGCCAGGTTGACAAGGTGAGCACTTGCATCCTGTTTAGTGCCACAGAAATTACACAGCAAAGTTCCAATCTTGAGGCAAACAGAAGATGTTTTCTTTTTGCCGGGGTAAATACTGGTTTTTGTGGGCAGAGGGTCACTCAGCCCTCTTCCCTTGGCTCATCCTAAGCTGTGTTGACCTGTTAGCTCACATTGGTTGCTCTGGATCTGTCCCTGTGCCCTTGACTTCTTTGCCTCCTGTACTTGGGGCTCGAGGCCAAGCACTCTGACTGAGCTCTGGGAAGAAGCTACTCCTTGGAGTTCATCTGGTTTTGTGGCTGGATGAAGTTGCTGGGTGCGTCCTGTGAGCTTTGAATTTAAGTATGAAGAAGATGTGTCTCTGTCCCCAGGGTGGTGTTTCTGTCCTGGTTGTTGACTGCACATAAACACTGCCCTGGGAGCCCCACCTCTGCCCCAATGTTGCTAATAGGCGTGAAAGAGCAAGTGTAGAAAAACTCAGACAGCAAACTCCTGCACCTGAACTGGAAAGACAGGCCCTGGCTGTGCCCTTGGCTTTTTCCTTCCTTCAGAAAAGGAGCAGCAGTGCAGGAGGTTAAAGCACTTGTTTGCTTTCCATGTCCATTCTCCCGCACCCTCTCTTCAAAATGTCTTAGTGTGGCTTTTTTTGGAAGGGAAAACAGGTTTGCTGGGGACTGACGGAAGCAGTGTGGTTGGTAACTCGGTCAACGTGTTTGTTCCTAGAGATCAAAGCCACAGTGGTGTACCCTGCCACGGAGAAACACATCCAGAAGTATCTCCGTCAGGAAGTGCACCTCATCCGTGAAACCTGGGAGGATTACAAGAACATAACCCTGCCCTTCATCCAGTCCCAGAGCTTCAGCATCCAGGTACGGCTGCCACGCCCTCTCCTGCAGACACAGATGTCTTTGGTTTCCTCTCTCAAAACTGCTGTCAGAAGGCTTCTCTGAAGCCCATGCTGGAGAGCTGGGAGTGTTCTGCCCCATCTCCCTGTTGGTTGTGCTGTCAGCTCTGTGGTGCTGTCCCCTCTTACTTGGTTGGCTGGGACATCCTTTTCCATTTTTGCAGAAAAAATGTTTGCCTTGGAGCTGGACTTCAAGTTGTCTTTCCCAAGGTTTGTGGAGAAACTCTGAGCTTTTTCTCCTTTCCAAGGTTGGCTTCCTGAGTGTTGTTCACTGGGCTTCTTAGGAGTCTCTGGGTTGTTGTGGAAATGGAAAGGCACAGAATGTTCTGCATCACAACTCACTCCTCCTGCCATTCAGCCCCTCAGTCCATATTCCATGTGGTGAAACTATTACTTTTAGTGTTCTACTTGCTCCAGGCAGCCTCAGCTTTTTCCTTGGCTTTATCCTTTTTGACTGTTCATCTCCCTGTCTTTCTCCTTTAGAGATCAAAGGAATACAAGTCTGTAGGGATCAATTCATGCCAGCCTTTGCAGAAGGGGGAATCAACCAAATCCTGGGGCTGCTGAGGCTCTCCATTAAAAATAACTCCCCAAAACTAACCAGGAGCCTTGGATGCTCCCCCCTGCCTTCCCCCATCTTTCCTGCTGCCTTAAACTGCAGCATTTATTAGCTGGAGAAGGGCAAGTGTGTATTTCTTCCAGGCCACAGCCTTCATGAAATATTTTCTCTGTGCTTTTGCTCCCAAATTTCTTATGTTTCTTTGTGTAGCAGCTGCCTTTAGGAATTGCTTGAGCTCTCACTCTGCCTCTTGCCCCGAATGCTTGTGAGCTGGTTTCAGTACATGGAAACATGTTCCTGGTGACCATCAGGAGCATCTGCTGAGAAATCATGGTCAGTCCTTGACCTCTGGGATTTAATAATGCTGTTCCTTGTCTTTATCCAACCGCTTTTGCCAAGTGGAAGGGGAAATGTGAGGGGTGACAAATACCAGGGGACTACAGAGGGATCTGTGTTTCCTGCTGGAAGATACAAAGTGGATGCTTTCAGGATAATGGTTTTATTGTGGTGCCAGCCCTGGACATGTGTTCTGCTTGCTAGGCTTGTGCTGGGAGCAGCCAGCCAAGGATCTGCCCATCATGAGGCAGCCTTGGGTTTAAAATTCAGTCATCTGATCAGTGAACTTATTAAGGGCACTCATAGCTTGGCACTTGTGATCAGAGCAGGCTTAAAATCCCCAAAAAGCAAATGTCCATTTTCTGCTGAGCTTCCCTCTGAACTTCCCTCCCAGGGTTATGGAACAGAGTGAGCTTGTGTTGTATTTTTGAGAATCACTTGAAGAATCTAATCTCTGAGATGATGCTAAGGAGAAAAGATAGCAATTTAAGCCAAAAATCCCAGATCAAGGGATGAGAAGTAGTTTTTCCCCTCCAGATATATTCAGGTCAGTTTGCAGCAATCCTAAGTGTTTATTAGATTAATGAAACTCTTGATGGATTTCCCCCAAAGTGTCTGGTGTGCACAGCACTGCCAGCCCAGCTCATTTGGTGTATTTGTGAACCTGGCTGCACCTTCCTTACCCACCTGGGGCAGCCAGAATATTTCAGACCTATATTTGGTGAGGAAAATGATGTTTCCAAACATCTTCAGCTTCCAAGCTTTAGCAATTTCCTGCCGCCTTGTGTTACCACCTTCCAGGGACCTGGCTGAGGACTCTCTTGCCAGTCCAGTACTTAAGCTAGGCTAAAGCTAGAGCATAAACATGCATTTTGGAAGTGTAAAGAAGGATGCTGGAGCTGAGGCTGGGAGCCAGGGAGAGCAAAGATGCTTTTCTCTGGTCTTACTCTGTCACTTATCCCTGGTTATTTCCATTACTCTTCTCTGAATGGTGCTTTGCCTTGCAGGAGGAGCACGGGGGGATAACCAGAGCAGGGATTACAGGCAGCCTGGAGGCTGGAACCTTAAGTATGGAAGAAGAAGAGTGGTGAGCTGTTTTCTAATCAGCCAGGGAGCCAAGAGACATGCATTGCCCAAAAAAACACAGGCCTTTCGAATCCCTACAGAGAGCTGCCAGCAGCCAGAGCCACATCCAACTCTGCTCCTTCCTCTTTGAATAGGGAACAAAATCAGCCAAGTTCCCTTCCCAGACCTGATTGTAAAGATTTTGCAGCAGCTTGGGGGGTAAAAAAGATGTAAAGAGCCCCATGGTGCTGCAAGAGGTGTTGCTGAGCCTCACGAGAGCTGGGTTCCACTGCTTTTTACTGAAGTGCTCATAATATTCTGGAGTCTATTGGTTGATTAGGTGTTTTATGGCTAATTAATTACAAATTACTTGGTCATTTAAAATAAAATTGGCGGGTTTTTTTGTAGTTGCAGAGAATGTGCAGTAATCCATGAGCTAGGGTCTAAATGCACCTGAGGTGGTGTTTTTTAATTCTCTGCTGCTTTATAAATCCCATATTTCTCTTTCAGTGGGTGTATAATATCCTGGAGAAGAAAGCTGAGGCTGATCGAATCGTCCATGAAAACCCAGATCCTTCCAATGGTTTTGTTCTGGTTCCAGATTTAAAGTGGAATCAAAACCAGGTTGGTTTGCCCCTCTAATGCTGCCTGTCTGAAGGTAATCCAGAGGAAATGTCCACTTTCAGACTACTAAGAGCACTCTGAGAGAGTCTGAGTAGGTTTCTGTGCACGCTGTTGTTAGTGATGACTTTGCCAGGGCCTTTTGGCACAGGCTGATTAGGGATGCTGCAGACCCAGGCTGTTCTCTCTGCTGCTGAGATGCATTTGTTAGATTCACTTTCACTCGTCCATGTTAGCCCAAATGTTGTCAGGATGTGCTCAAACCAAAACCCTGTGTATTTGTTCTGCTGAACTTGTCTGGTTTTTTGGGCTTTTTTCTTTATTGTTTTTTTGCAAACCTTGACTTGAGGTGCAAACCAAGCAGCTGTGTTGTCCTTTGGTTGCTGCAATTAACTCTCCTCCACAGTGTTAAACAGATGGTTCTTGGCTGATGAGCAGGTGCTTTACCCCTTGTGGAAGTGGCCACTTGGTGAAAGTGATTTCTAAGACCAGGCTCTAATCCTGAATTGAGAATTATTTCTTGGGTTCCGGCTCCCTTTTGTGCTTTAAATTTGGGGAGATGAAACTCCATACACACACCCCTCCCTTGAAATTAGTGACATCAAAAAAAAGTTCCCATTGTGTTTCTGATCCTCATATGCGTCTGCAGGGGCCATGTGGGGAGAGTTGCTGTATGAATAAGACTTAGAAATGGAAATTAAAACTCAAAAAATGGGAACAGAAGGCTGCTGGTGGGCAGCTCCATCCTGTGTGTGTGCAGGGAGCAGCTGTTTGTGGTGCAGAGCTGAGCTGTCTCGGGGAGTCCCTGCAGGGCAGTGTCTGTTCCCTGTGAATTCCTTGCACATCACTTACTCCAAAAATCCCCTGTCAAGTGCTGATGGGATAACTAAGCTCGAATTTCCACTTGGTCACCAGAGACACACCCTTCTTCCTGATGAGATTTTGCAGCACAGGGGACACGTGTCCAGCTTGCAGGATGTGCCCTGCTCAGTGCCCTTCCAGTGGAGCAATATTTAGGGATCCTAAACATGCAGCATGTTGCCCTCTTCCTGGCTGTGAGCAAAGCCTTGTGGATATCCTTGTGTGCTGCAACCAGGCTTTGCAACTCACATCAAGATTGGGCTAAAATCATAGATGGGCTAAAATTTGTGCTTTGGGTTTCTCCAGAGACTGCTACATTCACATCTCCCAGCTGGCGTGGTCAGGGAGTGCCTCAGTGGTAGGGTTTGTCCTTAGGGGAGGTTTTCCCGTGTTCCTGTTGCCTCTTGGAGTGCTGAACAGGATCTTCTGGACTTCTCCACAGCTGCTGGGCTGCTGTCTGCACCCCACTCATCCCTGGAGCTATCTGGGCCCTTTGCTCTGCCAATCTCCTTCCCAGGCAGGCAGACAGCACCCAGGTTGCCTTTGAGCCAAGGAATTTCTTCTTGGCTGTGGATGGCACTGAGCCAGAGCTGATCCTGACAGCCCTGGGGAACACCGGTTCCTTCTGCCACGTCCCACCTGACAGGCAGGGCTGCTGAATGACAGCAGGGAGGTGAGATGCAGCTCCCAGCAGGACTCTCCCTCAGAAGTCCTTTTAGCAGTGTGGCCTCACTCCTTTAGTCCCTGGCCCACAGATCCTCTGAATTCACCTGCAGTTATTTCAGACTGCTGGATGGGAGGGGAAATTCCCTTCAGCACTGTGAAATCTGCTACCCTCAGCTTCTGGGTGCTGCTGCCCAACCTTGATAACGGTTTGAATTGGTTTTTTGGGCTTTTTTGTTTTTTGTCTGTTTTTTTTTTCTTTCACAACTTTTGAGTTGATTTCAAATCTGCAGGAGCCCTGAGGCGTTGCCTGAAGCGATGCCTGGCATGACATCATTCCAGGCCTTTTTAGCAACAGGCTTATTTGTTTCAAACAGCAACATGCAGATGTTGTTCTAAGGAGAAGAGCTGTTTGCTTTTCCTCTCACCAGCCAGCCTGGAGCCAAAGAGCACAAGCTGATACACTGTCTTTTTCTGGAGCTTTGCATGGGAATTAAATGGAGCCCTGAGCATGGCTGTGCTGGCTGGCTGCAGGAACAGCTCCCTGCTTCAAGAGCTTTGTGAAGAATCCTGAGAGCATCCTCTGAGACCAGCGTCTGTTTCCAAAGAGCTGCAAAGGGTTTCTCACAGCTCTGAAGAGATCTGCTGGATCTCAAATATCCAAACCCTTTACTTTCCACTGTTTATATTATAAAGCCACTAACTGAGCTGGAGGAGACTGGGATTTTTATTTTTGTTCAAGTGTAATGATCCACAGCTTTGTGTCATGTTAAATATTGAATGTGCTGAGCGCTTCAGGGGATGCCAAAGGTTTGTCTGAGAGCTGCTCAAGGGACATATTTTAACTGCCCTGGGTTTGTACTGTGACCAATTAGGTCTTGAAAATTGTTATTTATAGAACTGATGTGATTCAAAAGTGGCCAGCTGTTTGCACAGTGGAAAAGTAGAGAGCTTATCACTGGGGAAGTTTTCAGTTTCAGTTTTAGCCCCTCTGGTTTGTTGCAGTCCATGGTGGTGGTGGTGGACACAACCTTCCCTGAGACCAGTAGGCAGGAGCCACGAGAGCACCAGCACTCACTCACACTCACTCTCACAGTCATTCACACTCACTCTCTCACTCACACACACAGCAGCAGCTTGGCTGGGAAGACACATGAGGGTCCAGGCAGGAGTTCCAACACGCTGAAGGGGTCCAGGGCCAAAGACAAAGGAGGGCCCAGGGTATAAATACAGGGAAAGAGGGGGCACAGGAGAGCCTCAGGGATCCAGTGGTCTGAGGGCTCAGGGGTGGTACACAGGGAAGGGACCAAGAGGCAATGCCAGGGTGGATGGGCAGGGTTACACAAACCAGTGGGGTGATGGGGAAGGGAGAGCTCTCTAGAACATGAACATAAAAGGGTAAAAGGGGTAGGGAAGGCCAATGGGCCAGTGGGGAGGGCAGAACTGGGACAAATTAACATGGTGCTGCAGAGTACCATGCGGGAAGATTCTTTGTTCACCCTGAGCTATGGGGAATGCCTGGAGCCCAAGGTGCATCTCCCCAGAGCATCACTGTTGTTTTCTCCACAGTAGGCTCTTGGGTCTCCACAGTGGTTCACTGTAAATGTTCATCTGAGAGTGCTGCGTATCAGCTGGCACTGAGAAACTGTGTGGGCTGTGCATGGGGGTGCTGGCAGGGCTCAGTGACCCCACATGTCTGGTGGGTGCCTGCTGGTGGTCTCTAGCCTCCAGTCATACACAGAAAGCATTTTTGAGGGGCTTGGGAAGGTGGAAGGGCAGCAGTGAGTGCAGTGCTCACAGTACAAGAGGGCTGATCACTCCATCTGCCTCTAAAGCTGAGAAAGTGTTTGTGATCCCACTGTTTATGGGCTGGGATGAGGCTGTTCTCTTCTGGTCATTTCTGGACAAAACCCAGTTTCACCAGAAATGATGCTTTGAGGTGTAGTGGGATTGTGGGTGAGCTCATCCCATACTGGGAGATTCAGCCCCTGTGGTTGTTGAGGACAAGTATCCCTGTATAGCACAAGAATCCCTTTATAACACAAATATCCCTGTATGACACAAGAATCCCTGTGTGGCACAAATATCCGTGTGTAAGACAAGTATCCCCGTGTAGCACAAATAGCCCTGTGTAACACAAATATCCCTGTATGGCACAAGTATCCCTATGCAGCACAAATATCCCTGTGCAGCACAAATAACTCTGTGTAACACAAATATCGCTGCATGGCACAAATGTCCCTGTGTGGCACGAGTATCCCTGTGCAGCACAAGTATCCCTGTGCAGCACAAATAACTCTGTGTAACACAAATATCCCTGCATGGCACAAATGTCCCTGTGCAGCACAAATATCCCTGTGCAGCACAAATGTCCCTGTATGGCACCAGGATCCCTCTAGAGCAGCCTGGGAAGCTGTGAATGGCGTGTCAGGCCCAAAGCAGTGCTGTCTCCATGTGCTGTTTCTGTGTCCCCTCCATGGCCATGCTGTGTCTGCAGATGGAGGACCTGTACCTGATCGCCCTCGTGCACCGCCGGGAGCTCAAGTCTCTGAGGGACCTGAGGGCCGAGCACCTCCCGCTGCTGAGGAACGTCCTGCAGGAAGGGAAGGTGGGTGTGAGGCTGGTCCCATGCTGCTCTCCTGGCCAGGGAGAGCTTGGCTGCCTCTGCAAAGGCACTCCCTGGGTTTCCTGGCACAGCATCTGCCTGGGGACTGCTCCTCAGGAGACAGTGAGTCATGAAACAGGGCTGTGTTGCGCTCTCTGCCCGGACAGCCTGGCTCCTGCTCTCCATCAGCACCTTCTCCAGATCATGCCACATCCAGGTGCTGTAGGAATGTTCTGTACTTCCTGTTAGCAGTGAGCTCTTCACATTAACACCCCTGTCCCAATCCCTTGCCTGTTCTCACTGGCTGATGTGTTTTTCCACAGGGTGTGTTTGGGTGATAGATGTGCAGTAGCTTCTCTTTCCTTCACTGTGTTAGAGTTTGGAAAGTAATTGCACTAGGGAAGGTGGGAGATTAATTAAGAGATTAGTCAGGGGATTGCAGCGAGCGGAGCCGGCGTGCCGGAGTTTGCTGTTGCTGTTCATAGCTTTAATTACACTGGCTGGTAACGGATCCCTGTTACTTCTCCAATGAGTTGGAGTGATAAGGGTGGAAGGGAAAATGATAGGGGTGGATAGCACATCCCATCGTGGAGAGATAAAAGTGGGGCAGCCAAAGGCCTCACTCTGTCCCCTTGGAGGCTGAAATGGAGGATGGAGAAGAGTTCTGGCCTTCCAAACTTCCCCCTTTCCCTTCTGGAAGGGAACTGAACTCCCTTTTTACCTTTCTCTACCCCATTCCTGCCATCCAGAAATGCTCTTCCCCATCCATCCGAGTTTTTGCCAGTGCTGATCTCTGTTCCCCTCTGCAGGAGGCCATCGTGAAGCGCTTTGGTGTGCCCGGCTCCCAGCTGCGGATCTACCTGCACTACCAGCCCTCCTACCACCACCTGCACGTGCATTTCACTGCCCTGGGCTATGATGCACCGGGCAGCTCCGTGGAGAGAGCCCATCTCCTGGCTGATGTCATTGACAACCTGGCCATGGACTCCATGTACTACCAGAAACGGGCTCTGACCTTCCCCCTGCGGGCTGATGAACCCCTGTTCAAGAAGTTCCAAGAGGCAGGAAGAGTGTGAGGAGGCAGAGGTGTTTTTGTATAATTTTTTTTAAAATAAATTCCCATTTTTGGGCTTTTTTTTTAAGGTTGTGTTCCTTTTATGTTTTTAAACTCTGTTTTTGTACAAGGTGGGGCTGATGATCCTTTGCTATGGAAACCATGTTGTCTGTTCAAGTCCATTAAAACACGGATTGAATAAAGCCCTTTGAGTGTGCTGGATTTTACCTCAGACTGGGCGCCTGTGGGATGCAGTGAGCAGAGGGGTTTGGGTGGGAGTGGCTTTGTGTATCCATCTTTTCCACCTGTCCCCTGATGTCAGCCCAAAGAGGGTAATAGGTAGTGGACAGGTCCAAAAAACCCTGCTATCCTCAGAAAGCTTCATGTGTTTCTTTTCTACAGATTTACCCCTGGGAGTGAGATTGTGCTTTCCTTGAGCAGGGAGGGGTGCTCCAAAGAACTCCAGTGACTAACCCGAGTCCTCACCCTTCCTGTCTGGCTGTGTGCTGCCTGGTCCCCAGCCTGAGAGCCAGCACCCCTCCGCTGCTCCTTAGTCATCTGTGTCTGAAACAGCTTCGTTTCTGACAGAGGCTGCTTAAGGGTTTGCAAGGATTATGGGTTAAAGCCCCCCAGAACAGAAATAAAGAATAGTGCTCTTCCTTCTGCTGAGGGAGAGAGCCAGGAGCTGGATTCGATGATCCATTGTGGTGAAAGACCCAGTCTCTGTGTGCAGGGAGCTTCCTGGGCCACCCAGCCACTGGTTCCCTGACAGCTTCTCCACTGAGCACCAACCTCTGAAAACTTCATGAGTTCTTGGTGCCAAAAAGGGCTCTGGTTTCTGGTTGGTAACCAGGGATGTAATTGCAGGAATCGTCTTGCTGCTACCCCAGTTCTTTGTGCCTTTCCACACTCTGAGCTCTAAGAGGGATTTTTTTGCTGATGGTGGAAAACCCAGATGTGATTTATTTCATCCAGGCTGCTGGCTGTGCTGGAGCAGAACCTGGAGCTGGCTGGAGCAAAGTGCCATCGTTGGAGCTGCCCTGGGGCTCTGCTCAGCTCATCCCATTTATAAATATTGAGGTCAGGCAGCTCCCTGATGCCTTTTAGCAGCAGGGAGAGGCAGAGCAGCTGGATGCAGCCACCTTTCCTTATTTCTCTGCAGAAATTCCCATTTCCTGGGTGAACAGTTGGGGTTGGTGATCTTAGAGGTATTTTCCTATTCCTCCAAATAATTCTTGGAGTCTAGAAGTGCAATCCATAGTAAGAAAGCTGCAGTGATCTGTTGTGGGAGCCTTTCCCTCTTGCTTCAGCTCTCCCCACCTCCTGGCCAGTTGATTTGGGGAGCTTTAGGATCTGGACATGGTCAGCGGGGTTGCCTGTGCCATGGCTCTCTCCTTCCCTAGGTTTTAAATTGCTGAGGGACAGGGATTATTTTTTTTCCCACACCAAAGCATTTTTTCTGCCAAGAGGGAGCTTGGTCTCCTTTGTTTTGCCATAAAATCCCAGCTTTATGTCTCCACCCAGGCCAGCCCAGGAATGGAGATGGTTAAACAACACACAGGCCCATTCTGTTTCTAAGGAAGGCTCCCTGATCCTCAGGTGTTGAAAAAACACCCTCAGTCTTGAAAATAGACTCTCAGAGGGCTGTGACAGACAATCAAGCAGCACATCTTCCACAGACCATCTGCCTGGCTCCTGCTGGCTGAATCATTTTCCTGGGAGACTGCACTGGAGAGCAGGGGGTGCATGGAGGCTGCCTCTGCCTGTCCCAAAAGAAGGGGTCAGGGGAAGCACTCTGATGGATCTGCAGCCTTCAAAGGATTAACTGAGGTCCTGGGGCTGGAGCTGCAAAGCCAGATGGCATTCCCAGGCTGTGGCTTGAGGAAGGGTGAGCCTGAGGTGATCCAGGACAAAGCCAGCTTGTGCTGGGCATGAATTGCCACATTCTTGTCCCTCCAGAGCAGATGCTGCTGAGTGCATTCCCTTCCTCCTTTCTGAACAGATCCTGCTCGCCTGGCTCCTGCTCTGGCCTTGTCACCCTTTGGGGACCATTTTGGCTGTGGTGTGATGGATGGCACAGCCTGTGCCCATGCCCTGGTGGGGCAGGACACCAGCCCTGTCCTGCACTGCTTCCCCAAACCCTTCTGTCAGTGTGAGTTCCGAAGGGTGATGGCAGAGCTCGTTACAAATTCACTTCTCAAACAGCCAGCAATTTCCCTCCCCCTTTCTTTTCTTCTCCAAATTACTCAGCGCTCATCATGCTGAATTAATCCAAGTGGCAGTTTATCCTTTGTAAATTAAATATTAGGGCAGGGTGTAGTCATTCACAGTGACTAACAACCCAGCACAGGCTCCCGGCACTCTGCTATGCAGCAAATATATTCCCATTTTCTGATGGGCTTTAAACCCCTGATGTCTGCCAAGGCTGTGGTGGCCACAGGAAGCTCATGGCTGGTTTTGGGGTCCACCCAAAGCAGCACAGGTACCTTGTGACTGCTCCATGGAGCAGGTGTCCTGAGATCCCTGTGGGGTGGACACAGCTGGTGTCCAACACTTGGTATGGGATCACAATTGCTTCTCCAAATCTTTGGTGATGCTTGAGCCACAGCACCGTGACCTCTTGGCACATAGGTCTGAGCCATCCTTGATCCTGGATTTGCATCTCTGCAAGGGCTTTTATTCTGCTCCCAGTCCTGTTGATGTTGCCTGGCCCATGGGGGGATGCTGGAGATGGAGACCATCCCCCCAAAACGAGCCCATCCACCATCACCAGCAGGACACAGCTGCTGGGGACTGAGAAGGTCCTGGGAAGAGAAGCTTTGCAGCCTCTTTTAATATTCTTTCTGTCTTGGGGGCAGAGCAAGAATAGACATTTGGGATGCATTATTATTGCATTGGAGTTTCATTGAATGCTGTTTATTATTTTCAGATGCAATAAACCAAGCTGTGGAACCCATGAGACCGAAGGGTCAAAATATCCTTCAAGCAAATCCCTGCCGAGCTGTGGCCCCACTAATTATCCCAGATTGTCTACAAGCCCATGGCAATTAAAACCTAATTACGCCAAGTTCTCCTGTCACCACGGGTAAAACTGCCCCACTTGTTAATAGCAAGGAAACCCCAGCTCAAGGAGGATGAGGAATGAGGCAAAGATTCTCTTCAAATATTGATGTATTTCCCTTGGCAAAATCAGATGTGTCAGCTCAACAGGTATTTTATCAACTTATATTGGCATTGTCCATGTTGTCTCAGGGATTGGCAGAACTCACCCTGGGCAGGAGGGATGAGTCTGAGGCTGCAGAATTAAAAAAAAAAAAAAAAAAAAGTTTTGAGGGGAATAAAAAAAAAAACTTCAAAAGTTGACTGCTGTTTTGTGTATTATGGGGAGGGATGGAAATGGAATCCCATGGGAGAGCAAGGTGGCCTGATATGGGGCATTCCTGTGGTGAGGAGTAATTCATTCTCAGGAAAAATAAAAATACTTAATATTAGTTGATGATTTTAAGCAAAGCCATCCCCAGGGCGTTTGTGTGTCATCTCATGATGGCTTGAGAGTAATCTCATGGGATTTCCAGCGCAATCTTATGGGGTTTCAATGCGGGAACAGTGCAAATCCCCTGACTCCGTATAAATCTCCAGCAGGATGAGTTTTGCCCACGCACCCCAAAATTTGCTGTGAGCCAGTTTTGGCGGGTTTTGGGTCGGGGTTTGCCTTGGGAGGGGCTGCCCCCAGCCCCGTGACTTTTGGGGGTCCGAAGGGCACGGGACCAGCCTCTCCCGTGCGGGGCCGAGGGACCGCGCGCCTCCAGCTCCCGGGATGCTCTTCCCCTCCCTCCCTCCTTCCTCCTCCTCCTCCTCCCTCCGCCGCCCATCCCGCGCTGTGCGCAAGCGTGTCCGCCCCCCGCCCGCCCTCCGGGCCGGCCCCGCATCCCGCGCCCACCCCCCGCATCCCCGGCCGCGCCGGCCCCCCCGCGCTCCCCATGGTGAGTCCGCAGCCGGGGTCCCCTCCCGGTCCCCTCGGGTCCCCCCGGGTCCGGAGCGGGGCTGCGAGTCGGGGGTGTTGAGCACGGGGCGGGAAGCGAAGCCCCCGGTGTTTTTTGGGGGGCTGGGGGGCTCGGAGGGCGCGGGGCAGGGCAGGGGCTGTGCCCGCCTGGCAGCTCCCGGGCAGGGCTGGCAGCGGGGTGCGCGCTGGGGGGGTGGGGGTGCTCCCCTTCACCCCAGCTCGGACCCCCCCCGAGCATCCCACGCCTTTGGCATCGGTGTCCTGGCGAGCGCGGAACATGGGAAAGGGAGAAAGCGGCTTTATTTCTACGTTTTGTGGGTTTTGGAAAAATAATCATTATGATTATTTTTCTAATTAGCGCGATTAATCAGCGCCTGAAGTGTGAGTGTGGGCAGCGGCGAGAGGAAAACCTCCGCTCTCCCAGTGCCCTTCCATCTGCTGTCTCCCCATTCCTGGCAAAACAAACCCCCTCATCCCGCCGGGAAAAGACGGCCTTTGGCATCGCTCCTGCCCGCGGCCGCTCCCGGGGCGGGAGATCCCACCCGAGAGCCCCGGGAAGACAGAGAGGGTCTGGCATGTCCCCATAGCACGGGTGGGCTCCTTGCGATGGGTCTGGGTGAGCGGAATGCCCAGGAGCCGGGGTGAGGAAGGGAAAATCCGCCCGGAGGCCCTGGGAGGGGAGGACGTGCCCCGTGTGCCGCTCAGGACGGCATCGCTGCCGTGCGGAACGGGCTGAGGAGCATTTGTGGAGTGGTCCGAGCCTCTTTTCCCATCCCTCAGCATCCTCTGACTGGTGGGTGGGTGTGCTGCAGTGATCCCAAAGGGGCAGGAGGGGTCCCTGCTGGTCCCCCACCCAGGGCTGGTGTGGACAGAGCTGCTGGCAGCGGGATCTGGGCATGTTTGTGCAGGATAAACCCTGTCTCGTCCCCCTCCGTGTGCCTGGAGCCCTCTTCTCCCACGGGACAGGATTGCTTCCAGGCAGGGATGAGGATGCTTGCCTGAGACCAGCAGGACAGGACCAGCTGGACCTTTCCCCATTGATCTTTTCATGTCAGGTCTTTGCAGGGTGAGCCAGTGGTGTTTTATTGTTCTGGGGAGTGGAGAACAAAGGAAAGTTCTTCCTCTGGGTGTTTTTTTTGTGTTCCTCAGCTCGGACACCATCTCTCCTGGTGGATCAGTAGGGTGATGCCTGGTGGGTTAATGCTGGCTGCTTGGCAAGTCTGATCTGAATCTCTTGTGAGATGAGCTGAATAAAGCCTTGTGGTGGAACTTTTCGGGAAGCTCTGCTGAATTTCCCTGTGTTTTCTGCTGGGCTCTCCCTCTGGATGCTCCTGGAGGCAGGTGATGGATTGCCCAGGCTTTGCCAGCTGTCTCTGAGGCCAGAACCTGGGATCTGTGGTGGAACTGATGGTTTAGGTGTCCTCTTCCTACCCCTGATGTGTCCAACGTTTAACGAGCTCCTCGTGTTGCTGTAAGCTGTAGGATGGGATCAGCATGCTTTGCTGGACTCTCCCTAACCCCTGCCCCTAATTGTCTGCATCATTAGAGGGCTGCTTGCCCATCCAGCTTCAGGCAGGGAGTTAATAGCAGCTGCTCCAGCAAGGCACCGAATTCTGGGAAATAATGTATCTGCAAATGTAAATACAAAAGGAGGAACTGTGTGGATACTGATTTTAAGTGATGTCCACTATGGAGATGTGCAAGTAGGGTGTGTTCCACATCTGGGGTTGGAGCATCTTCCTGGAGGATCCACCCTGGAGGGAAAACATCCATTTGGAACTCTGGAGCGGCTGTACTCATGTCTACAAGTCTGTATTTTTATAGCTTGTGTCATCCCCATTCTTGCAACCAGCATCAGAGGTGGATGCCAGGCTGCAGGATGTGGGAATGCTGAGACCAGTGCCCTCCCCATGCCTGTGTTCAGGGGTTTTCAGCTGGCAGCAATCCTCAGGTTGAGTCCTGCTAATTAATTATTTGGCAATATCTCTAAATCCCATGTATTCTGTTGCTTATTCTCTTTGATGAAGTGATGGTCCCATTGCTTTAGCTTCGAATATTCCAGAGCTGATGCAGGCTGGCAGCCTGGAATCTGCTTCTCCGCAGCTTTCCCTATTGTAATTTTTTTTAAAGATTTATGTTATGTTATTTTTCCCCTTGCATTTTTTTCCTCTGGATGTAGCATGATGGCTGTGTAAGGAGAGGGATGTAGTCCTGTTCCTGCATCCTGGATTCACTGGGATCCCTCTGGGATCTCATCCTGCTTTACCCATTCCAGGCTGGCAGCCCCACATACTCTGCCCCCTGGTTCCCTTGCACGAGTGGTTTTGGTTTTGCAGTGAGGAAAGGAAATTATTTGATGCTTTCATGATGCTCGTTGCAACTTCTGGTTCTCTTTTTTTTTTTTTTTTGGTTACTTTCTTAAGTTCCTGTCACTTTACTTTCACACTTCTCTGTCTTCCAGCTGTAATCCTCGTGTTTATTGAGCTTTTTCTAGGAAAACGCTGTGTCTTCTTGGGAGGGAAGAGGAAAAAAACCCAATACTTGCTAATCTCTTGCTTTTCCAGCTGCTGACCCCTTGCATGTGACTGGGGTTGGGCTGGAAAGTTTCCTTGGAGGAAGGAGAATGGTTTTTCCGTTCCCTGACAGCTAAAGGAGCCGCTCTCCATCCTGCTTTTCCTTCGGGCTGGCGGATGCTCGCAGCGGTTTCGGGCTGGCGCAGGCTGCGGCCGCTCTCCAGGATGTGTTTTGCCGCCTGCCGGAGTCCCCGGAGCCGCGGCCGCTGCTCCCGGCCCGGGCCGGGCACGGCCCCGCCGGGGAGGTGCGTGCGAGCGGGGCCGGGCTGGGGCCGGGCTGCGGGATGGGGCCGGAGCAGCGAGCCGGGGATGGGGCAGGAGCACAGCGGGGCTGCAGTCTGCCCGTCCCGCGGGGATCCGCCCGTCCCGCGGGGATCTGCCCGTCCCGCGGGGATCCGCCCGTCCCGCGGGGATCTGCCCTGCGTGGATTGCTCTGCTGGGATGTCCAGCGAAGGTGGGTTTGGCCAACTGCTGCTCCCTGTCCCTTGACACAGGGGAGACTGGAAGGGGCTGGGGACTCCCCCCACTGGGTCAGCTCCTTGTGGAGGACTGCTCGGTCCAAGCTAGGCTGGCGATCTCCATCGGCTTTTCCGTGCCATCTTGAGGATGCTGGGATGCTCCTGGACCATCATGGGATGCAGTCTGTGCTGGCAGGGGATGCTCGGATGTGGGATGCAGTGCTCCCAAGGGATGGATGGTGCAGTGCTGAAGGAAGACTGCTGACACCACGCCAGAAGTTAGATCCACAAATCCATGGAAGGATTTCTGAGCCATTTTGGAGTTTTGGTTTTTTTTATTGCAAGTCAGAACAACCCTAAATCACCAAACCACGTCCGGATATGACCATGCAGGAAGCTGGTTCCCTCACCCCTGTTTTTTGTAGGGTTAAAAACACATATCTGTGCTGAAGTTGGTTCTTCTCTTTAATCCTGGGTCTGTGAAGGAGGCTTTAACCTGAGCTCACGCCGTTGGAATTCCCTGCTGCGCCAGGGAGAGGCTCCTTGCCTTCAATCGCTTCCAGATGCCATTCCTGGTCCGGCTCTTCCCCTTGCAAAATGTCTCCCCCAGCCCGCCGAAGTTTTCCCGGCCGGATTCGACATCCCGATATCCGGCCAGGCTGTGTAAGCCGAGCCTTAATTTTTTAACCAGAGCCCGATGCCAGTGGCGGGAGGTTGGAACTCACCCGCGGTGTTGCACAAGCCGGAGCCCCGGGAGGATCCTCCGGCCGGGTTTGAGCTGCTTGCGACATCGGGTGGTTCTTAAATTTCTTTTAAAATGGAGGTAAATGAGCTGGGATGGAGTTTGGGGTTTGGGATCCCTTGCTGAGCCCTCTGCCCTCATTGCCAATGGGGCAGAGCTTCGCTCAGCCCCAGAGTGGCAGGAAACTGAGGCAGGAGAGTGCTGAGCAAGAGCTGAGGAGTCTGAAATGCTGCTCTGGGGCTTTGCTGATGCTGAGTGCACCCAGCCAGCCCAGCACCCCCACCGTGGGAGTAAAACACCCCTGGGTGGGCAGTGAACCCCCAGCACAGCAGCTCTGTGGCTCTTGGGCTCATCTGACCCCCCTGGCTTCTGTTCTGTGGGTGAGATTTTGTGGCATGAGGATGGATCAGACCTGTCTGTGTTGGGAATGGAGCAAAGCACTGAAGCACTGAGGGGAAAAATGAGGTGGAAAGTGAGAAGTGAGGGAGAAAAATTCAGAGGGGGGGATGCAAGTGAATTTAGGGGATGCAGGACTGAACAGGACTAGGTTGTGGGAAGTGGGGTGGTGTCAGAAATGAAGGGCAGTGAGGGGCTTTAGGGGTTAAATGTGGTGCTGCCTTTGAACAAGGCATCAGGAGCAATGCCAAGGGCTGGGAATTCCTCGGGCCCATCCCTGTGCGATCACCAATGCTGCTTCCAAACCAAAAAATAGACGGGGGAAAAAAAAAAAAAGAATCACAAAGAACTTTCTGTTCGGGCATATTCGGGCTCAACAGGTTTTGCTCCCGGGCGAGGTCTGGCATTTGGGGTGGGGGAACTGAGGGCGGCTGTCAGAGCAACAAAAAGATGTAATTTTTCCTCAGAAATCTTACCCCGGGCTCCTTTTCCACTGCCTTTTTTCTTGTGGGGTGACGGCAGCCCTCAAGGGCTTGGGTGGTGCAGGCAGCGTGGGAAGGGTGGGCAGCTCCTGATGAAGGGCTGGGGGAGCTGGGGGGATTTTCAGTTAAAATATGGATGAACACAAGGTTTTGGAGCCCTGACACCTCAGCATGTGCCCCAGGACCAGGTCCCACTGCCAAAGCCCTGTGTCCCCCACACATTTTGCTTCTTCTGCATCCTGGTGGTCCATTGGCATTTGCCCTGGAGCTGGGGCTTCCCCGGCCCCTTTGCTGCCTAATTAACAACGTTGCTGGATAATCTCCCCTGCATTTACAAGTTAAATCGACAGATTATCTGTATTATGCAAACGCAGCTTTAAATCTTAATTATTTATTTGCATGGGGTGTCTGGAAATCAGCAGCACTAAGCCTGGGGATGCTGTTCTCTTGGAAGTGCAGACTGGTGCTAGGAAATGAACCTAAAGTAGGCTTTTTTTGGTGTGGTGGGTGATGCTCAACACCCCAGCTTGGGAATATGTCTATTTTTTCCTTTAATTTTTTTTGGGGTGGGGGGTGGTTGTTGAGGGAGGTTCATCCTTAAATAGCGGTGGTTTATTTTTAGGTCGGTCGCTGCTTTGGATAATCCGGCTTGGCTGGGCAGCTTTGCTTTTTTTCCCATTCTCAGGGATTTGATAGAAATAGGTTTATTAAATTATTTTATTTTTAATAAAATAGTTTAATAAATTTAATAAATTATTAATATAAATAAAGCAACACAGGGTTGAAGGGTGGGGGTTCTGCTGGTGGTTGCCCTTTTGTGCTGTCCTGGACAGGGAGCATCCACTGGGATGACCATTAGTGAAACCTCTTCCCAAAGTGTAGTTCCCACACTGGAATTACAACTTAGGCTCGGCCAGAGGATGGTTGGGAAGCAGCTGGATTATCTCCCATTAAATACTTGCTGAATGAATAAGCTGCTGGTCCCGGGGCCACAGCGACTGGGGTGACGTGAGGGATGTGCCGGGCTTGGAAACACCTTGCTCCTGCCAGCTGGAGACGTTTTCTCTGGAGGAGGATGAGCTCACCTGGGTTTTATTCCCCTCCCAGCCTGGCTTTTGCTCTCTCCCCCCTCGGGAGGTAATTTTAACCGAGGGAGGCTGGCGCCGGCGATGGAGCACCGAGGGACGGACGGACGGACGGCTGCCTCCCCGCAGGTCTGGTGGGAGACTCCTCTCCATCTCCCCCTCCCTCATTTTAACAGCCCTGGGGAGATTCGGTCCTCTGTGGGGAGGACGGTGGCAGGAGGAATTTGGAGGCTCATCCCTGCCCTGTGTGTGTCCCCTCCTGCCTTTGGAATATCCATTCCTGAGGATGCCGAGCCCCTCCAAGGGCCGGTTCTGGCTGGCTTTAGCCTTTAGCACAGGAAGGGATGTGCCCACTGGGTTTTTGCTTTCTTTTGCTCAAAGCCATGAGCATCCCGGAGGGAGGTGCTGGGGAGTGGGCAGAAGCTGCATCTCCTGCCTTTTTCCTCCTCAGATTTGGAAATTATTATTTAAAGAAACTGATAGGCAGGAGAGGAAACTGAGGCCAGCAACATGGCTGGAGAAGGAAAGGAGCAAAATCCAGCTTGTTCAGGGCTTCTTGAGGGGTCTGGGATCTGTGACATTTGTTTCCTGCTGGGATCAGCTGGCGGATGGGTTGAGCTGCCTGTGGCTCCTGACCTGGTGGACGCTGGAACCGTGATGGGACTTTGCTGGATCTTGGGCTGGGGACGACCATGACCATGGGCTCATGGCGGAGAAACCACTTGGGCGGCTGGAAAACAACCCCGGGAAGAGCAGCAGCAATCCAACTCCCAGCTATTCCAGTCGAGCTGGAAAGACCAGCTTAGTGCAAGACCTGGGATCCACCAGGATCCTGCCTGGCTGATGTGCTTTAAGGTATCGCAGTCTCCTGCTCACCCAGGGCTGCAGGATCCTCCTGGAACCCCCAGGCAGCTCTGAACCTCCTCATCCTCATTTCCACGGGCAGGGGCTGATGCTGTGCCATGAAGTGCTTTAGCAGGAGCTCCCCAGGGAGAGTTTAACCTTGTTAGTGGATCCTATAATTCACAGCTCCAAATGAAAAGGCTCTGTGTCAGATGCAGCAGTGTTGGATGCTCTGGTGGATTCAGGGCTTCTGGAAAGACCCTGGTGCCAAAGGTGAATTTTGTGGCCTCAAGTGCATTTGGTTTGGCTGCTGGTTGCCCTGAGCCCTTGGGATTAATTGTCCCTCCAAGGCAAACAGCGATGGAAGGAGGAAGAGAAGGTTCTTTGGGCGGAGAGGGAAGGTGTGACACTGGGATGGAGCCATCCCTGTCATCCCAGGGCATGTTCAGAAAGCACGAGAAGAATCCATGAGAAACCTTCTCAGGCTCCCGGGTGGTTTCCATCCCCACCCCTCAGACAAGGATGTAGCCCTCTTTGTTAAATTAATGGGGTATTAAGAGAGGAGCATGCTGTGGGGAAGGCTTGCACCTCTCTCATCTCTGCTTTTTCTAGCTGGAGGAGATGGAGAGAGGTGAGGAAACCTCTGGCCCTTCAGAGCTGTCCCTTGGAAGCACCTTCCCTGCCAGGGCTTAAGGAGCAGCTGACAGAGAGAGGCTTGTGTTCCTCACCTGCATCTCTGTTTCTGGCGCCGAAATGAGCTGACATTCCCTCTCACGTGTTTTTTTGGGGGGAGCCGTGGCTCCCACCACACTCCTTCCATGCCAGGGGCACAGGGAGAGGGGCGAAGCTGCTGCCCTGGGCTAACTGGGATAGCAGTGGGCTCAATCCACTGCCTGCCTCGTTTTCCCCTGCCTGGGAGCATGACCCGGGATGCAGAGCAGAGCCTTTCTCTGACAGGCAGCACGGCAGCAGGGCTTCTGTGCGTGGCGTGGTTTCTCGGCAGGGCTTTTCCTCCCCCAAATCATAAGGATATTACAGTGCTGGGCTAGCATGTGCAGTTTGGAGAGTTTTGGGGGAAAAGATGCCAGAGGTGCGGGAGTAAGGAGCGTTCTCTACGCAGGAGGGCAGGAAAGCTGCATTCCCCTTTCCCTGGGAGAGGGCACCGCTCCATCTCGTGGGGTCTTCCTAAAAGTCCGAGTGAGTCACGGCAGGGGATTTCGGTGTGAAAGGCCAAGGGATGTTGGGAAGAGCTGCGGCGGGGTCTGCGCTGCGATCGGCCACACCTCCTCCTTAAGGAGCGGCGGGAGCCCGGTGCCGGCCGAGAGGGAAGGCTTCTCGGAGCTGGGAGGCTTTCCGGAGGTGGGAGGCTTTCCGGAGGTGGGAGGCTTTCCGCAGAGCTCACACCTCCCTGCAGCCCGTGCCCGCTGCCCTGGGGCCGGCGCCGCCCGGCGCTCCGGGCTGCCCTGCCCGGGGATGCGCAGCCACCCGTGCATCCTCCGGAGGCGCCTGGCTGCCCTGGCTGCAGCCCTGAGGATGTTCTCCCTTCTCCTCTCCTAGGGGAAGAGAGGACGGCCGCGTAGATCCCGCCGAGCTCCCGCCTGCCCCGCCTGGACCGAGAGGACGGGCCGTAAGTAGCCGTGACTTGCTGCCAGCGAATCCCCGCCCTGCTGGGACTGGCTTCAGCCTCTCCCGCCGCTGGGGATGCAGGAAAAGGGCTCCTTGGGATGGGAATTCTCCTCCCTGCGTGGGTTAACGGAGCACTGAGGTGATGCTGGGGGTGCAAAGTGATGGACCGGGTTATTTGCTGGGAGCTTCTCCCTGTAAGTGAGAGACAAGAGCAGAGAAAAACCCAGGGGATTTGGGACTGGCCAAATCAGGCTGTGGGGTTGTTCTGGGGGTTCCGCTCCTCTGAATGAGGTTCAAAACAGGAAACAGAGAAACCACAGGGCCAAGATTGCACGTAAGCCTTGCAATGGGGAGGCAACGGCAGGCAGCTTCTGAGCCCCAAGAGGGGACCCCAGAGTCAAAAGCCATTGGGAGCAGGAACTCCCTGAAGGATAACTCAGCCCTGGAGCTTGATATCCCTTGATTTCCCACCCCTTTTCCCAGAAGAGTTGGGGCATTGCTTGGCTTTGGGTTGGGGATGGGCTGGAGCATCTCTGTGGTTTAGTTTTCACCTTCCAGAACTGTAAGGGAGTGGTGCTCCTGGTGGGTGTTCTGCCTGCAGAGCGGGGAGAGGCTGCCTGCACCCTGCTGCACCTCACCTGCACCCTGCCTGCACCCCAGCTCACTGCCTCCCCCTTTCTGCTGCTTTTTGGGGGGATGTAGCCCAAAACACGGGCTTAAAGCTGGGTTGCCAAAGCGGCTTTTGCTGTTGCTGCTGCATCCCTGGGTGATCCCTGAGGATGGAGATACCGGAGAGTAAACACGGCACCGGGGTGAGCGTGGCAGCAAAGGGGGGCTGGACAGGGCAGGTAGGAGAAGGGTGTGCCTGGATCGATGTCAGGGGATCAGGAATGAAATCCAGCAGGATTATCACTGCCCTCATCTCCTTAGCAGGGGCTTGTCAGCCCATGGGTGGCCCTGCTCTCTTCAGCAGCTCGGCCATAACCTCCAGAGTGTAGCAAGCTGCATACAGCAAGAAAAGGTCTTTATTTTAGTGTTTTAAATAGCAAAAGAGTGATTAAACCTATATAATAAAAATAATAATATGTAGTCTCTAACATTGTAGCTTAACTGTAGCCCTGTAACTCTGTGATGGCCCGGGGTTACCCCAGAGCAGTGAGGTAAACAGGTACACCCACATAGCTGGTGGTCTGGGGCTGTAGGAAGGGATTTTTGTCCCATCCCTTTGTTTTTTCTGCTGCATGGATTGAAAAAGACATGGAGGGATAGGAGAGGATGGACCCAGGGCTGGTCTGAATCGCTCTGGAGCGCATTAAAGCCAGCAGTGCCATGGGAAGGCAGAAGCAGCTTGGATTTATCCTGAGGACCTGCCACTGTAGAAATACTTGCTGTACCTGAGCGTATTTGCTGTTGCCACCTTCAGAATTGCAGCCTGGTCATGGGTAAATGTTTTGTTAAGACTCACATGCCAACGAGGGCTTGTTTCCCCTATCGTAAATCTTTGGCTGGATTATTGTGTGCTTGGGATACCATGGTAAAGGAAACTCTCCGAGTAAGAGGCAATTAAGATTCCTTTAAAGATTCCTTTAAAGTGACTCGCAGGGCTCTTAAAATAGGATAGATGTGGGTATCAGTGCACAGGCTGGGCTGGCTCCACACCCTCTGTGGGGTTGTGCCCAGTGTCCAGTGGAGCTGATTTTTGCAGTGCTGTGCTCTCATGACCCTCTTCATGCCCCCAGCCCACGGCACTGCAGCTCCAGCTCTTGACGTTGCTCTGCTCTGTGGTTTTTGGCATCCCTTGCCCCCTCCCCGCATCCCCTTGGCACCCCTCTTTCCCTGCCATGCAACATCTCTTGGAGGGGGCTCAGACCAGATCTCAGCTGCCTTTTGGGCCTGCAGCGGTGGTTGTTGCGATCCCACAAGGATTTTCTCCCCAGCATGGAAAAAAAACCTCCCTGAGCACCGGGAGCTTGCAGCGACCGGGGCGAGGAAGATCTGGGGTGCCAGGCTGGGGATTTGGGTGTCTTTGATGCTCTGCCAAGCCCAGGCAGTGGATCCTGTCCCTGCGGGATGGCCCCCGGCCGCCTCCCAGGTTGCGCTCAGGCTGCGGCAGGCGCGGGTTGTGCCGGGGCAGGGCGCGGCGTGGGGGCGATCCCGGCCCTGCCGCGTCTGGAACACCCGCGGGACGGGCCTTGGAACATCCCGGAGCTCTAAACTGCTTCTGTGGGGGACATTGCTGTCCTCCAGGGAGCACTGGATCTGCCCTGCTGGTTCCTGAAAGCTCTGTGTGCCTGGAAAGCTCGGGAGGGATGGTGTGGCTGGGACTGAAGGGGTCTGTGCTGGCCTGGCTGTCTGTCTGTCTGTCTGTCTCCCTTTGGTTCCCGCTGCTGAGGGTGCATCCCTTCCTCGGGTGCTATCCAACTCTCCTCCAGTTAAAAATAAAGGCATGTTTTTTTGGGATAAACTGTCAGAGATGCTTATTTTTCAGTGAGCATCCTTCTTAGCCAGGGAAGCTGGACCAGGCAGTGGGTGGCTCCGTGTCCCGTGGCCATGTGGGATGGGACGGTGGGAGCACAGGAGAGGTGTCCTTGCCTCGTGTCATGCTTTTCCCAATCCACAGGTTACCATGGGAACATAAAAGTACTAAGCCTGCTGGTCCATGATGCTTTGCCAGGATGGCCTGGGATCACCATCCATCCATGCTGGGATGGTGTGGGGGAATTTATAACCACTCCCCACCTCCGTCCTTGTTCCATGCCTTTAAATTTCTTTTCCCCCTTTTTTTGGCTGGGAGCAGCTTGGCAGGTGCTGCCTTCCACTTTGTGGATTGACATGCCTTAAATCTGGAAATGCTGAAGCCATTGAGGCCATGGGGGGAGATGGGAATGGGTGGATGGAGATACAGGGATGAACCTCTCTGAGTTTCCCCCCTGGCAGGAAGGTCAGTCTGTATGGCTGTTCTGGCATCTCCCAGGGGACAGGGTGAAACAGGGAGGCAAAACGCTGCTCCAGAGGCAGACAGGGAAACTCCACGAGGCTTGGACATGAGCTGCCTCTGCAGCATCCTGGGATGGGGCTTTCCCAGAACACAGGGTGGGGAAGGGAGTGGGAGATGGGGAATGGGCCATGGGGCTTTTGGATCCTTGGTGCAGCGATAATTGCAGCCTGCGGTGCTGTGGGGGCGCATCCTGCAACATCAAAGAAGGGCTTTTCCAGTCACTTCTTCCAGGTGTGGGGAGCTGGATCCAGCTGGGACTTTCCCCCCAGCTTCAGGGCTTGGTGGGGCAGGCAATGCCCTGGAACAGGCCTGGGGGAGCGAGGGTTGATCCCAGCGAGTGCTGAGCCTCTCCCTGCCGGGCAGGGATGCTGCAGCGCAGGATCCAGGGAGGGTGTTGTGGTGAGGGGTCTGTGTTGGGGGATCTGAGGATGCTGTGATGGGACAGGGATGTTGTGGGGGCACTGAGGATGCTGTGGTGGGACAGGGATTCTCAGGGAGGCTCGAAGGATGCTGTGGGGGCTTGGAGGATCCTATGATGGGATGATGATGCCAGTGGGAAGGAACTCTGAGGACATTGTGGAGAGCCAGGGATGCTGCAGAAACAGGGATATTGCAGGACTGGGGATGCTGTGGGAGGGCTCTGAGGATGCTGTGAGACCAAGTTGCCATGGGGTGCTCTGAGGATTCTGTGATGGGACAGGGATACTCAGAGGGCACTGGGGATGCTGTGATGGGACAGGGATACTCAGGGAACTCTGAGAATGCTGTGACAGGACAGGGATGTTGCAGAGGGCTCTGAAGGTGCTGTGATGGGACAGGGATGCTGCAGGCTCTGAGCATGCTGCAAGACTGGGGATGCTGTGGGGACCAGCAGGACCCTTTGGCATCGCTCCCTCCAGCAACCCTCCAAGGAGGACACAGGACCTGGCTCAGGGCATTCAGCTGCTTTCAGCAGCTGCTCTGCTTTGGGCTGTGGATCTGGCAGGGCTGTGGGGAGCTTGAGCTCATTCCAGAGGCACCATGGGTGCGGGGGCAGCGGGTGTGCTCTGTTTTGCTCCGCATTCCCTGATCGCTTCACTAAACAACGTTCCTTCTCCTCAGGGATTATAAGCCGTGTTTGCCTTAGATAAATTTTGCATCAGGCCCAGCTTGTGCATACAAGCCTGGGAAAAGATCATAAAGCTGTCAAAAAATATTATTTAAAAAAAGCTGGTATGTAAAGGCAAACATTGTGGGCAGAGCAGATTTTCCCAGTGCTTTCACTGGTGGAAGGGTGGAAGGGGTGAAGTGTGCTTGGTTGGGTGTCTTGGCACCCAAGGATGAAGCTGGGGGTGAATTTGGTACTAAAATCAGGTTCTGATGCTCAGCAATTTCCCAGCCCTGGGCAAACAGGGGTACTCAGGCCCCCCAGGAGCAAACCCAGCCTCCAGCTGAGGCAGTGGATTTCCCCTTGGGGCTTTTGTGGCCAGTTTCACTAAGAACAGAACTCCCCAGGAAGCACAAGTTGCTTTTTATCTTCTCCTAATTTTACTTTTCCCAAGCAATTGTAATATGTAAAGGGGTGAGACCCCCCTGTGCCTTCTCCCTGTGTTGCTTCCACGTGTGAAGACCCAGCTGTAGGTTTCATCTTCCCAGGCAGGAGGGGCTTGTTGAGCTGGAAATACGGATGCAGGGTGAGAGCCAGTTGGGGTGGGGGGTTGATTCCCTTTTCTAGAGCCCCCAGAAAGGGGGAGGCACAGTTATCCATGTTTTACAAAGGAGAAGTGGTTCAGAAGGAGGTGCTTTACCAGGGCACCACTTCACCTGCCCCATCCCTCTGCTGTCAAATGGACATAATTTTCTTTTTCTAGTGTCCTGTCCTGTTGCTTTTAGTGTGGTTTAATTGTCCTTAATTGCCTTTTAATTGCCCTTCCTGCCCTTTTTAATTAATTGCTCTCCTGCCCTTTTAACTTCAGAAGCCCGTGACAGGGAAGGGAAGAGCCTGGCTCTTGTGGGACCATCTTTGGTCCCATTTCTCCTCGTTCTTGATACACTTTTGCCCCCAGACCTGGTGTTCCTGGCTGGCTGAGGCCGTGGCCCTGCCGGGTGTTTGGTAGGTGTCAGGTTTGTGAGTGGCACTTCCTTGGGCAGGGAGGGGGTGCGATGGGTGCCCTCCCTTGGCAGGTGGGTAATCCCTGGAGGCTTTGATGGGCAGGCTCTGACTGAGGGACTGTTTGCATCGCCCAGCCCCGCGTGCACCTTTCCCCTTGGCTGGCATTCAGCACCGAGACGTGGCTGGTCAGAGCCGGGAGGAGCTCAGCTACCAGGGGCAAAGCCAGCCCAGCTCTGAGCCTGGCTTAGAGCGGGATTCACCCTGGGAGCAAAGCCTCCCCTGTACCCCAAAGCTCCTCCCTGCTGGTAAGTTCATTTTCCGTCCTTGCCGTGTCCTGGTGGGAAGGGATGAGCCGATCCTGGGATGGCTCCAGCCGCGGCTCTTTGCTCCTTATTCCAGGAGCGAGGGGTTTCAGAGGAGCACTAAAGTGTCCCTGCTTCCCTGGGCAGTGTTTGAGTGGGCACTAAGCTCTGACACTTCCTTTCCCCAGGCCGGGATGGGTGGATCCAAGGCACTGGAGGTTCCCCAAGTACGTGATGCTCTTTGGTTTGATCCTGCTCGGCTGCTCCTGTCCTTTCTGACTGGCTCTGTGGTGGCACGTTGGACTTTGTTGGTGCCAGGTGGATCCTTAAGCTGGGTTTAAAGTCTCTGCCATGGGATTTTGTGGCTGAAACCCCACTGGGGGCTTGTTTTTCCTCTCTAATTAATTTTTTTTTTCCTTTGGCCTCTAACCTGTAGGGCTGAAGCTCCTTGGGAAGTGCCGCTTGCTTGGCTTTGATAAGCTCTCTAAACCAACCTTTTGGCAGCAAAGAAATGTGAATTTAAATAAATAAATCCTTTGGGAAACCCTTGCATCTGCTTGTCTGCAGCTGCAGATGGGCAAGCAGGGGGTGGTGCCTCTTGGATGGGGTTTTAGGGTCAGCTCTGATGGGTTTTCCCTGTTTTCCTGCTGCAGGTGACCAGCCACGATGAGAGCTCCGGCCCCTGCCTGATCCCTTTCCTGCTGATAAAAATGATCAACAAGTCTCGTGAGTCCCCCGGGGATCCCATCTGCCTCTGTCCAAGCAGGGATGGGGAGCCTGGGGAATTTGCATTTGGAGTTCTGGGGGTTGGATGCTGCTTTGCTGTGGTTGCAGTTGAGTGATGGAGTGTTGGGGTATCACAGAAGGTCGCAGTGGGGAGGGTGAGTTTGGGGACCTTGATCTCTGGGCTTGGGCACCTGGAACCCCTTGGACTTTGTTGCACAGATATGGGGTGGAGGCACACAGAAAAAGTAATGTTTGCCTAGGCTTTGATGAAAAGCAGGCAGGAGGAAACAGAAACGTCACAGTGGTTTTTAAGCCTGGGACAAAAGCACCTGACTCATCCTAGAGCCGCTCCTCTCCGGGCCGTGGTGCCAGCCCAGCCTGCTCCCTGAGGAGAAGGCTCTGCCATCCTGGGTCCAGCTAGGGATGCTGTGGGACCCCACAGGCAATCATCTAAACCCCGTGGCTGACATTGGTTTGTCTCTCCCCCTCCCCTCTGGGCTTGCAGGAGGGAAGATACTCGGGGTGCTGGCGCTGTTTCTGGTGATGGTTTGGTACTCGATCTACCGGGAAGACAGGTACACACAGCTGTGAGTGCTTCTTATTCAAGTTCAAAGGACCTCCTGCCCTTTCCCTCACTCCCGGGAGGCAGCTGCTTCCTGCCCATCCCTTACAGGGATGCCAGAGCATGGCAGATTCCCTGGATCCGAGGGACTGGGGAGCTGGCAGCATCCTCGGCTGCTGCTGGAGAATGGGGGACACAAGCGAGGCTCCCCCTTGGTGTGTGGTGGTGGTTGGGCTCTCTGGGGTTTTTTTTGCAAATGCTGGTGCTTTTCTGAGCCCGGGAGGATGGGAAAGCCCTGCTCTCTTCCCTGAGAGATGGGAAAAGTGGAGTGTGAGGTTCATGAGCAGAGCAAGAGAGACCTCTTCTGATGCGAGGCTGCAAGCCCAGCAGAGAAATGCCCATGCAGTGCCGGCCTTAAATCCGGCTGGAAATCTCTCTCACAGCGTGAATCCCACGTGGGGATGCCTGGGGATGCCGAGCCCCTTTCGCCAGGAGGGGGCTGCAGAGGAACAGGCATAATTTGATTTAATTAACCTCTTCCTTTACAGCTTTTATTTCCCTGTGCAAGAAAACAACAAGACAACGTGTCCCCTTGGGGAGGTGGAAAAGAAAGCGGCGCAGCTCATCGGGAAGTGAGTTTTGGGGCTGGGAGCAGGCACTGGGGGGATGCAGAGGCAGGACCCCCCTCCCTGTGCTATCCCTGATCCCAGTCTCACTGACCCTTTGCTCCTTGGCAGCTACACGAGGGACCACCCGCTGTTCTTGCAGCTGAAGGACTATTTTTGGGTGAAGACGCCGTCGCTCTACGAGCTGCCCTACGGCACCAAGGGAAGTGGTAAGTGTGACAGTGCTCTGTGGGATCTGTCTGTCCATCCTGCTGCTGCTCCTGGAGTTTCAACTTCCCTTTTCCTAAAGACATCTGCAGGATGATTTTGTTGGGGGTTTTTCCCAAGCTATTTTCTTGGTTTTTAGACTCTGCAGTGCCTATTTCCTCACCCTGGGTGCACATGGTGCCTCTAAAAGAGTTTAGTGTGGGCCAGGTTTTACTAAGCCCCAGAGACAGATTATCTGCTTGAAATTTGGATTAACAGTAGGAGCAAATTTGGCAGGGATGGGGCAGCATTCAGAGTGTTGTACCAGGCAGGAGCTGCCTTCCTCATCTTCCTCACCCTGTCCTTGCCCTTGCTTTGCAGAAGACGTCCTGCTGCGCCTGCTGTCCATCACCCACTACTCCCTGCCTGAGAGCATCCAGAGGTAACACTGGGGTGGGTTTAGGGGCTTTTCTCTCTTTTTCTTCATCATTGCTCTCTTGGGGGTGGTTGCAATTTATCTGTTGTGGGCCCGGGATTTGGCAAAATGAACCTCTGCAGCCCAGGGGTGGTGGATGGAGCATGGGAAGGTTTGGAGACTGGACAACACCAGGTTTAACCTCCCCGGGGGTTCAAATCGCCCCAGTTTTGGAGCAGGTCTGGTTGAGACAGGGTTTTCTCCCACAGCCTCAAGTGCCGGAGGTGTGCCGTGGTGGGCAACGGCCACCGGCTCCGCAACAGCTCCATGGGGGACACCATCAACACCTACGACGTGGTGATCAGGTACAGCCCCGGCCCAGCGCTCCCTCCCCAGGGCCCCCGCGGCTGGGGCTGACCCCTGTGATGTCCCAAAGGCTGAACAACGCCCCGGTGCATGGCTATGAGCAGGACGTGGGCTCCAAGACCACCATGCGCCTCTTCTACCCCGAGTCAGCCCACTTCGACCCCCGGGCCGAGAACAACCCCGACACGCTGCTGGTGCTCGTGCCCTTCAAGCCCATGGACTTCCAGTGGATGGAGGCCATCCTTAACGACAAGAAGAGGGTGAGTGTGGTGGGGAACCAAGCCCAACCTCTCCCTGGCTGCTCCAGACCCCAGCTGTCATGCCACCCCACCCTTGGGGACATCTGGGCTCTTGCAGGTTCGGAAAGGGTTTTGGAAACAGCCCCCATTGATCTGGGACGCCAACCCGGAGCAAGTGCGCGTCCTCAATCCCTACTACATGGAAGTGACTGCTGCTAAACTGCTCAACCTCCCCATGAAGCAACCACGGAAGATCAAACAGGTAAAGGGTGGGGATGGCCAGTCACCCTGCACACCCTGAGGGGGGGCAGCCTCTCCCTGTGCAGCTCCCTGAAGGCTGTGGCTCTCTGTCCCCCAGAAGCCCACCACAGGGCTGCTGGCCATCACCCTGGCACTGCACTTCTGTGACCTGGTGCACATCGCGGGCTTTGGCTACCCCGATTCGGCCAACAAGAAGCAAACCATCCACTACTACGAACAGATCACGCTCAAGTCCATGGCTGTAAGTGTTTGCCCCACAGTTTTGTCCCTGTTCCCCCCACTTTTCCCCCAGGAGGGGGATGGCAGCCCAGGGGAGCAGTGCCAGGATGCTGAATGGTGTGGGAGGCTCTTCCCTCTCACTCCCCTCCCATGATGAAGGCTGAAGTCCACTGTTGGATGGTCATCCTCCAACTTCTCTTGGTACTGAATGTCTTTGGAGGCACAGAGAGTTGGATCCATCCCCAGTTTATGTGTGAGGAGAAGAGCTCGTGGACAGGGGGATTGGCTGGGGAGAGTTCCATCCCTGCTTTTGGGGGGCTGAAGTCCCTTCTGGTGGGGTGGGCAAAGTGGAGGGTGGGAAGGTGTGAGGGCTGGAAGGAAAATGTGTGGCCCCTGCTCACCAGCCTCTGGTGTCACCCCCTGCTCCCTGTCCTGCAGGCGTCGGAGCACAACGTGTCCCACGAGGCCGTGGCCATCAAGCGGATGCTGGAGCTGGGACTCGTCAGGAACCTCACCTACTTCTGAGGGCGGCGGGGCCGTGCAGGGACACCGTCCCCAGGGCGAGGAGACACCGTCCCCAGGACGAGGAGACACCGTCCCCTTCAGCGAGGGGACGCCGTCCTGTGCAGCGAGGGGACGCTGTGCCGGCATGGCTGGAGTGACGAGGGCAGAGCATCGTTGTCACCGCCGCCACCACGGCCCGGGACTCCTGGAGCAGGGCCGGGCTGGGGGCCGCGCTGGACCGCGGGTGCCGGGGTGGGGCAGCTCTGGGGGTGCAGGGGGCCCGGCGGGGCCGTGGCCCAGCGCCTTTTCTACTGACGCACTGAAGCTACCGAGGACTTGGAGGGGGTTTTTGGGGTAGGGGGTCCTCCCTCCCAGCGGGCCTGAGGGGGTGAGCCAGGGCAGGAGCCCTTGCCCTGGACGTTCTCTTTCCCTTAATTCCCTCATACACTGACGAGGGCCCTGCTGAGGGGCTGATTTTGGGGTCCTAGCCCCTCCCCGCCCAGGGAATGGGAGTCTTTGGAGGCTAATGTTGCCTCCTCCCTGCCCTGGACCTCCCCCCAAATATTTAATTACCTCCCTTTTTTTTTTTTTTAATTTCCTTTTTTACTTGGCGGCCCTGTCCTGTGCCTTAGTGCTGGCGTAGGGACTCGTCCTCACAGCCCCCCTGGGTGGGGGCACCCTGAGGTGCTTGGCTTCAGGGTCTGCCAGGGCCCTTTGGTGGTGCAGATTAATTTAATTAATTTAAATGCTTATTTATGGTGGAGCCATCACCCAGGGCCCACATGCCACTGGTGTCAGGGACAAGGGGCCTTGGGTGGGCTGGTGTTTGCTTGGCTCCAGGGGTGGGCATTTGGGATGTCCTCCCACCATGGAGGGGTTGACTGGTGCCTTCTCCCTGCTGGTGTAGGGTCCCCTCTGCCCCCGTGGGGCTGCAGGTGTTGGGGGGACCCATGGATGGGGGTGTTGGGGCTCATGCTGGCACCCAATAAAGTCCTGGTGAGGCTGGGATGGGCTGGGTGCTCCTGGGGCATGGTGGGGGGGTGTGAGGGAGTTTTGGGGCTGTGAGATGCAGGGAGGGTGGCCTCTCCCCATGCCCTTGTGTCCCCGCATCCCCTTACCTGTTGTGACGCCCCATCTCCTGGCTCCCACGCTGGGGTTGTGGGGTGCCCCAGCTGCCCCGTGCCTCAGTTTCCCTCAACCACCGGCCATTTCTGCCCCATGGGGCTTGCCCCAGCAGGCCGTGGCACACCCAGGCTCCCGGCCAGGTGTGTGCCGGGGCAGAGTGCCAGGGAAGCCGATGTCCCCGCGGGGTGGCCATCAGCCCAGGCGTGCCACGAGAAACACCTCTTGTATTGACCGCGGTGCCGCGATACAGCGTGGAGAGGCCCTTCCCGGGGAGTCCCTGTCCCGCCGCTGTCCCCCACCTCCTGCCCCCTCGGCGGGACCCCCCGACCCCCCGACACGGACTCTATAAGTATGGACACCGAACACCACGAAGGAAAGGGAGGAGCCGGGGGCAGAGGGCAGCGGGGCGCGGGGGCGAGCGGCTGGGGGTGCGGGTGGGGCCGGGGCCGCCCCCAGCCCCGCGGGGGGAGCGGCTCCCCGGGGCTCAGCGCGTCCTCGGCGGGGTTGTGCTTAGCGTGTGCCAGGGAGGGGGGATGCTCGGCCGGTCCCCTGCCCCGCAGCCCCGCTCCGGGGGGCTGGATCCGGCTCTTCCCACGGCCGCTGCCTCTGTCCGAGCGCGGAGCCCACGCCGAGGGTCCCGAGAGTCCCGGAGGGGCTCAAACGTGCGTCTGCATCCGCCTCTGCAGGGGCCGGCTGGGGTCTGAGTTTTGGGAAGACGACTGGGAGTGGTGGGAGGAGGATGCGGAGGCCTTGCTGGCCTTGTCGAACTGCACGTAGCCGTCCTGCTTGCCGCTGCTGCTGATGCTGCTGTCGCACTGGGTGTCGAGGAAGGAGCTGCTGTCGCTCATGGAGCCGCGCTGGAACTCGCGCTCGCACAGCTCGATGGAGCTGCTGCCCATGCCCAGCACGAAGCGCTGGCTGTAGTCGTAGAGGCGGCTCTGCCCGCTCAGGGTGCTGTAGATGTTGGTGAAGGACATGCCCGTGGGCACGCGCTGCTTGCCGGCCGGGCGCAGGTCAGCCGGGCAGCCCGACAGCGAGATGGTCGGGGTGGAGTGGTGCTCCTTGAAGGTGTTCACGCTGTAGTAGCCGTTGGTGGGGTCCTGGGCAGTGGGAGAAGCAGGGCAGGTTGGTGGTGGCATCCCTGGTACCGTGGCATTTGGGGTGCCCACCCTGCCCATCCACCCAGGACATGGGAGACTTAACAGAATCATGGAATATGCTGAGCTGGAAGAGACCCACAAGGACCATCCAGTCCATCTCCCAGCCCTGCACATACCCCGCAACACTCCCACCCTGTGCCTTAGAGCGTTGTCCAAACACTCCTGGAGCTCTGGCAGCCTCGGGGCTGTGCCCATTCCCTGGGCAATGCCCAGCACCCTCTGGAGGATGAACCTTTGCCTGATCTCCAGCCTGCCCTGCCCTGGCCCAGCTCCAGCTGCTCTCTCAGGTCCTGTTGCTGGTCACAGAGAGCAGAGATCGGAGCTCTCCCTCAGGAAGAAGCTGCAAACCCTCATGTGTCTCCCCTTGATCTCCTCCAGGCTGAACAAGCCAAGTCACCTCAGCCACTCCTCATATGAGCCCTCCAGACCCTTCCCCATTTTCATAGCCCCCCTTTGGAGGACACCAAACCATCCAGCAATGTCCTCTTGTGCCACCAGTGAATTCCAATCTGTTCAGCCCCCTCCAGGCCAGGACACAAGTGTCCCTTGCACGCCACTGTCCTGGCACCACACCTTCGTGTTAGCCCTAAGAGCTGCTGGGGTCACAAAACAGTGCCAGCATGCCAGAGCCTCTCCCTGCACAGGGACAGCCCTCTGGGACAGGCCACCACCAGGGACATGGCCCAGGGACAGAGTGCTGGGTGAGGCATGGGCTGGTTCTGCCCGGTGGGCACGGGGAGGGTTCCCAGCACCCCGGGGTGCAGCCCCTCTGCCAGGAGGAACGGGGGGACCCCAGGATCCACCTCACCTTCAGGTTTTGAAACTCCTTCTCCTCCTCCTTGAGCACCTCGAGCTGCTTCAGCACCGAGTCCTGCTGGAACTCCCCCCGGTCCATCTGGGAAGGGACACAGGCAGGGTCAGCATCCCAGCACGGCCTGGCCCAGCGCTCCCCATCGCCCCCAGGCCTTGTGGGGCGAGCCCACATCCATCATCAGCCCCAGGGCACCGGGAAGCTGCCACCAGCTCCATTCAAGGACTTCCCCAGGGGGTCCCAGCAGTGTCTGAGGGCGGATTCCCAAAAGCCACACAATTCCCTGGGTTACAGATTGTTTTTCCCTGTTTAGGACAGAAAAAGGCAGGCTGGTGCAGAAAACGAATTATTTACCCTGATGAGGGCTGGGGCTGCACCCTCCTGCCCAAAGCAACACCCCCAAAATCGCCTGTTTTTTTTTTTTTTTGTTTCCCTTCTTTTCATCCTTTCCTCCTCAGCTGAACTCGGCCGCCTCATTAGTTTTCCTTTGAAGGCTGGCTGTGATCGGGGGGAGGCGGAGAGGAGGGGCAAGGTGCACATTAATTACACCACAGCTTTAATTACCCTTCCTTCAGCACGCGGGGCTGTGCAGGAAGCAGGATAATTACCAACCAATTTCTCAGTTGTCTTTTTTTAGCTTCTCCCGTATTCACCGGACGCCTCCAGCACGGCTTCTCTGGGATCACAGCCCCACATCAGCCCCAAAATCCCTTTTTATTGCCCAAATTCTCTCCTCTTTAAGATGGTAAGTGGCTGTGGAAATTCACCCCGCGGCACTTGCTGTTCATCTCCCGAAAGCCTTTGATGTGGCTGTTAAAGGCAATAAATTAAAGTACCTGAGTTTTCCTAGGGAAAAGAAAGCCTGTATCAGCCATTGATTTACCAGGATAAATACAAGTGTCGCCGAGGATTAAACGAGTGCAGCTAAAATGGGACGTGGAGGGTTTTTTTGCTCTGCCAGCCCCGGCGACCCCCTGGATCCTCTAAAGCATCTCTGCAAAGGCAGACTGGGGCTGTTAACCCTTATCGGAAGGGTTTAACAGGCCCCAGCTCTGAATGAAACGGGAAAATCACTTCTCCTCCTTGGATTTTTTTTTTTTTTTGGTATTGCCGTGGATCACGCAGGGCCAGGTCCAGAGGCGGAGAGGGGAGAAGGGAGGTGGGAACCAAGGGAACAATTCCACTGTGACCAAACCTCCCTGAAATTAATGTCGGGTTTGATGGGGTGTTTTAAGCCATTTTGTTTAAGCCATTTATTTTATTTAAGCCATTGAAGGGATGGTGGGGATGATCCAGGTACTGGGATGCTCCTTAAGCTCCGTGGGGACCCTGCCTGTCCCCGACGCTCTGAATTCGGCTGCACCGCGTGGATTTGGGGACTGCAGGGAGTCTCCACACGAGGTCCACAAAGCGCCTTCACCGAACCTCCAACTCCCCCATTACAGCCGGTCATTAACGTCAACTTTATTAAAGTTTTACACCGTTAATAAGTGGGCGGTAGGATTCTCGTTAGTGTGAGTTCCTCTTTGCCATCACTGAGTCAGCACCGGGAAGGGACCGACCTTAAGTTCACTCCATCACCAATATTAACGGGGATTATGAAGGGGGAGAAGGAAACTGATGGAAAAGGAGACCAGAGATGTCTGACTGCCCTGGCATGGGATGCCCCAGCGTCATTCCTGGACGTTTTTTCCAGAGCCACCCTTTCTCCAGCCGGGAGACAGCACCAACATGCTCCGAGCCCTTCAGATGGCTGGGGATCCACCCGCCTGTCACAGCCACGGGCCCACCATCCCCTCCTGCCAGGACTTCATCCTGCCTGGCACTGCCAGGCGCCAGCAGCCCTCCCCATCCCCAAACAGCGGGGCAGGTGGGGTGCCAAGTGGGATGCCAAGTCCTGCCCATCCCCAAACCCCGCCGGTGCCTCCTGGAGCAGGGATGTGACAAACTGCATCCCTGCATCCCTGCATCGCTGCATCCCTGACCGCCACCGCCTCGGTTTCCCCTCTGCAGAAGGCAGGGAGCCTCTCCAGGCCCTGAGGCATCACCTCAGGCTGGCAGTGCCGGCTCCCCCGCCCGGGAGCGCCTTCCCAGGGTCCCGGAGCGCCGGGGAACGCCGGCTGGAAGCAGCGGGCAGCGCCGTGCCCCTCTCCCGCCTTTCACGCCACCAAATGAAGCCTCTGAGATGGAGAATCCGACAGGATATTAAATTCTTGGCTTTCATTAGTGGACACAATATGTTTTTGAAAATGCTGCTTCAGGTTCCTGAGTATCCTCCAGACCCGGCGGGCTCGCAGTGCCTCCCCCGCCTCGCTCCAGGTTTAATTACAATATTTCCGGCTGGTTGGGTAATTGGATGCCACCCGGCAGCACTTGTGCGGGCCAGACGTTACCAGGGTGAGGGACGCTGGTGACGATTCTCCAACAGCGGCTTCCTCTGCTCCCGGGGAGGGAACAAGCCCATGAATAAAAAACCCCTCTGGGAATTCCCAGCTCGATAAAGATTTATCACCTTCAAACAGCGGCTCTGGCCTCGGTCGCCCGGCGCTGCCAGCTCCCGCTGGGTGGGTGTGGGTGATCACCAGAGGAGAAGCTGCCTGCCTTGTCCCGCCTCTCCCCAGGATCCTGCTTTGGGATGGGCTGGAGGGGCCGCTGGAGGGAGGGATGTTCCCCGAGCCTCCCGGGCGAGGCTGGATGTCGTGGAGCCCGGCTCCAGTTGAGAGCCGGTCTGACAGCTCAGGGCTGCCGGTGCTCCCCAGGGTGGCCACGGGGCACACGGAACACGACCCAGCCCGCGGGCACGGGGGAAGGCAGAGAAAGGGGCAGAGAAAGGGGCAGAGAAAGGGGCAGAGAAAGGGAGGCTGTGCCCGCTGGGCTGCAGGTAGGAAGGAGCCTCGCCCAGAATGGAAATTCTGCTTCTTTGATTTTTCCTCTTCCACCTGTCTGGAAAAGGTGTCTGGCGCTGATCACCTGTGAACAAACTAGAAATAGCCCTTGGAGCAGAGGGATGGGTTAAAGGAGACAGGGAAAGATAAACCTATCACTGGATTGATTATTTTGACTGCTCCACTCCAAATATGAACCACAGGTGATGCCTGGGTCTGCCTGGCCACAGTGGGGCATGAATGATCCAGGAGGGATGAAGGATGCAGGGAAGGAGATCTCCGGGATGCCCCTGCCCTGCCTGCCTGTCACTTTGGGATGGTCTCTGACTGCTCATGGCTCCTTTGGGATTATCAGCCCCATTTCACGGGTGGGGAGGCACGGGATGCGATCAGCCAGGAACAAACCCAGCCACGGGAAGGGAGGAGGAGGAGGCTGTGCTCTTCATCTCCCTCCTCACAGCCTGCAGCTGCCGTGCCCATGCGATGCCCGCAGGAGGGACAAGGCGGCTGTTGCGGTTTATTTTCCCCAGGATCAAACCCTTTGGCAGGCTCTTTTGCCTGCAGCCACTCGAGCTGGCAGCCTTTTCCCTGCCCGTGGGCACTGCTGGCGGAACAGCTCTCGGAGCAGGGGGTGGGAACGCCGCTGAGGCAATGTGAGCATATGCAAATCAGCCAGCGTGACGCGTATCCTAAGGTGTTAATGAGTTTATAGATGCATGAATAATGACTTGTGAAAAGCACGGTGAGCTGCCGAGGTCACAGATGGCTGGAGAATGACAAAACAGCGTTTGTGGGGACAGAGTCACGCTGGCACCCTGCGGCCAGGACGCTCGGGCAGGGACACGGGGACACCGAGCACAAAGGCACATCCAGGCGCTGAGGATCCTGAACTCAGCAGGAGCGGGTCAGGCTGTGCTGCAGTCACGGGCTCGGCCGAGAGGCGGGGTTGGGATGGAGAACAGCGAGGAGCGGCTTGCCAGCGTGGCTGCTCCTCGTTAACATCCACACTAATGACCCCGAGCCCCGGGCGCGGCAGTGACACTCACAGCTGCTACTGAGCTGCAGGGTGAGATGAGCACTGCTGAGGGCGAGGAGATCGTCTCGAGGGATGGAGATCTCACAGCACGCTCGGAAAAGGCAAATGGGGGAGCAGAGGGAATAATGCTGGCACTGGGAGGAGGGAGAGCTGGAAAATCCCGGGGTGAGGGGAGGGAGGTGCTGGGCACTGCCCTCCTCCTCCTGCTAAAGAGTCTCATTGCTCCTCACCAGCAAGGGGAAGTCTTTTACTTGATCCTTCATTTCATTGACAAAGTTGGGACATTTTATCAGGAGCTGTTTGGCATCCAAGGCTGGTGTCTGATGCCCACACCAGCTGCTGGACACAGCAAAGGTGTGGATGAAGGACAGAGGGGGTCTCTGCAGACTCTGAGGAGAGAAGGAATTGGGGAGTATTTCCTGCTTGCTGAGGGCAGATGAGGGTGAGGAGGCTCTGATCCAGGCAGGGAGGGGGCTTTGATGCCTTCTCCCTGCAGGTAGGATGTCCCAGCTGTCCCAAACCCTGCCAGCACCAGGGTCAGAGATCATGGACCACCTCTTCCAGCTCCTGAACGGCGCTGATCCAATGATGTCATTTCCAACTGCTGTATTTTCAGGAAAAATGTCTGGATTTGGCCAAGAAAGGGGAAGAATTGCCCTCTTCTAGTCCAGCCAGGCTGTGAGTCTCTGTTGTGTCACATCTGAAAGTGCTCAGCTTTAGTGTGAATCCTGTTCACACTTACACAGTTCCATTGTGCTGTGACCAAACCACCTCTCACCAGTCTGGCTGATAAACCAGAAGAGCTCCACAACCTCTCCCTGTAAGGCATTTTTTCCCAGCTCTCAAACAAATATTGTCATTTTTTCTGCACCATTTCCACCCTGCCAGAATCCTCATTGCAACATGCCCAGCACAGCTCTGCTCCCAGCCTCACCAAGGCACAAGCTGATGTGAAATCACCCCCTGGCTCCTGAAAATAACCTAAGAAAGTTCCCAGGATGTCCCCCAAGATCCTCTGCTTGAGCTCCCACCACCATCCTCTTCCTTGTTCATTCAGAGTGGTAAATGTTCTCTTCTGCTGGGGCTTCGTGTGTGCTTCCAGCCTGGTCTGGAGTGGGATTTGGGATGATCCCAGATGCCCCTGTGGGAGCCAGATCTGGGCTTGGCACTGCTGATCACACAGATCATGTACAGGGTCCCATGGATAGAAAACTCCTCATTTCCCTTCATCCCAGCAGATTGCTCCAAACCAACCCCAGCCTCCTCTGCCCTTCCAGCCCTACAAATTCCACCATGCAGATTTCTCAGGGCAAAGCCCTACTGGGAATGAAGAGTCCTTGCACAGGAACCTCCGTGGTGCTGGGATAAGTTGCCAGATCTCCACCTCCTCCTGCCTCATTGTTTGGAGGCTGTCTGGCTGTCTAAATACTCTGGCAATCCTGACAATTTCAACAAGCAATTCCACCCACTCTACGATGATCAGCCTTGCCTTCCCACCAGGCATTCATGGAACAGCTTTTGCAGGCAGGACGTACAAGTGCTGCCCAAAAAAATTGAGATTTAGAGGAGGAAAAAAATCTCCCAGCAGCCTAGAAAGCAACCACTGGCTTCTTCAATCTCTTTCCCCTTTCCCATGTGCTTTTTTATCTCCGTTTCTTTTTCAGGATTCTTTGCCATTTTTCAGCTTCTATTTGCCACCAGCAGTGAAGCCAAAGCAAACTGGGGCTGAGCCACAGAGTGGTGAGGATGCACCAGCATCAGGGCGCATTTCCCAGATCCCAGCCATCCACCTCTTGCCCTGCCCGTGTCCGTCGGTCCCCGCGGGGGAAGGCAGTGGCCTCGGGAAGGTGACAGCTCCGCGGTGTCACAGCCCCAGTGCAGGCTGGCCCCACGCCCCGGGGCTGCCGCAGGAGCCTGCAGCCCTCGCTGGGAGCCCAGCTGGGTTTCGCCTCGTGCTCGCCCCTCGTGTGTCTCCCTGCCCTCTGCAGCTTTCCAGGTGTGAGGCGGCAAATTTGCTTTGCAATTAGCCCGGCGGGCAGATGGGCCGCTGCAATAAACCCCTAGCAGCTCTCCCTCCTCATTAGCCGAGCTTCACTCCAGGGGTTTTTATGGCAAGAGAATGCGGATCTCGAGAGCAGGGTTTTTGGAAGAGCATCTTTGCCTTGAGTGGTAATTACGGGGCTGAACGACACGCGTCTGGGCTCGTTACCATCAAACTTTGCCCGGAGCAATGGCTTGGGGAGAGGAAGGAATTCCTTACCATCAGCTGCTTGATGGTCGGGTGCTCCTCCGCCTCCCTGCCCGAGGCCGGCTCCTTGTGCACGATCTCCACTCGGATATCGTTCTTGGCAGAAACCACACCCTTGAGATCTGGGAAAAGAGGGAGATGGACAAGGGGCTTAGTCCGAGCTTCTGCAGGGACATGACTGAGGACCCCCGGCAGCACCTGAGAAAATAAACCCGGCTCAGCAAGCCCACTGGAGAGCTGGAGGAGCAATATTTGCCTTGCCAGAAGGCATGGACAGCTCAGACTCCTGCAGGAATTCCCTTTGGAGCTCAGCTGGCCTCTGCCACGCTCACGGTGCTGTTACCAGGGGCTGGGCTGCAGCAGAACTGCTCCCACAGGGGCTGAAATCGCTGTCCAGCCTGCTGATCCGTAGGAAATACTGCTCCTGAGGGACGGAGCAGCTCTGCCCCGGCTCTGGGAACCCCTGAGAAAAGCCTCCCCCAGTCTGCAGTGCAGACAACACAGGGAAAAGGCCAAGCAATGAGCACAGATGTAACCAGGGACGGTTTTATCATCTCCAGGCAGCCTGGAAATGACAATGAGAGAAGAGAGAAACATTCCTGGAGAGACTCCGTGCCTTCCCTGAAGGTGTCAGGCGTGCTTTGAACAAGTCACTTTAGCAGAAGCAAACCGCGGACGCGGAGCAGCGGGAGCAGAACGGCGGCGCAAAGCCGAGATGAAAAGCAGAGATGGAGGCAAATCTGAGCAGCGAGACCTCAACAGCTTTGAAGCCGTCCCCCAGCCACGGACCTGGCTCTCACCTCCCAGGATGGCTGTGCCAGCCCTCCCAGACCCAAAAACTGCCTTGAGCCAGTGGTTTGTCAGATCTAGCTCCAGCTGACGGATCCACAGCGCCCTGCCAAGCCAGGATTGCGGGGATCAGTCCAGAAAAGGCTGGACCCCCGGGAGTTTTATCTCTAAACCAGACTGGATGATGTAACTGACACCAGCTCGAAGCTCTGTCCTTGAATTCATCTCTCCCAGCCCTCCCTGTCCTCCACCTGCAGCCCCCAGGCCTGTCCAAGTCTCAGGGCACAAGGCAAAGCCTTTCCCTGGGAAGTTACTACAGTTTCTTTTTTTAATGTTGTCCTGCTGGGACCACGTTCCTGGCGCTGGAGCCTCTGTCTTTAATCACAAGGAGATGCTAATCAGTGTCTTGCAGCTCCTCTCCCAGGAGTGTTCCCCCTCAAATAACTCTGGGCTGTTAAGTCACTGAAGATATAACAACAGATGCACAATAAATTTTTTCTTTTCCAGAGCCTCCAGTCTCAGTGTGTCTGCACCTGGTCTTTTTTTTTTTTTTTTTTTTTTTTCTGCATTTTCCCAAAACACGGTCAGGAACTGCCTCCCCCATTGCTGTTAGCTGTGGCTGGTGGCTGGGTTGGGAGATTCCTTCTCCAGAGTTACTGCTGGGTCACTGTGTCCCCTCGACACAACAGCTCCTGCAGCCTGCACCAGGTTGTGGTTATAAATGATGGCACAACGCTCCAGTATTTGTCTTGGGAGAGGAATCTGAAGTCATCCTGGCAGGAAATGAGTCCTTCTCCTGCTATCCAAGTGCTCTGTCAGTCCCATCATTCCCGAGCTGATCTCTGTAATAACTCTGCACATGGCACACCATTAACAGTGATGAAATTCCTTTCCTCACCTTGCAGCCTGGTGTTCCCACCCTCCTGCCACTGGAGACAGTGGCCACAGCATTCAGCTGGCATCAGCACCTCAAAACTGGGGTAAAAGCCCATCCACCTGGCAGAGTTCTGCACCCTGAGTGTCCCTGGGCTCTGGTTCAGCTCCAGTTCCCCCCAAACCCAAGGAGAGACTGTTTTGGCAGCTTCCAGTGGCTTTTAGAGCCAGGTGAAGGGGAACTGAGTGGTCTCAGTGCCACCAGCACCCCATGCATGGATCTCAGGCTGGGGAATGTCACCTGCACTCTGGATTTGCTGCTGTCCCCAGCTGGTCTGGCTCTTCCCTTCCCACAAGGTTTTGGGGAGGCAAGGGAGATCAGGGCAGGGATCTTCACTGATCCCTTGGGTGATCTCTTACTTATTCTGATCCCCAAGTGAAATGGCAAAGAAGCATTGTAGGAGCACAGGGACCCCTGTCCTGGCCTGGGGATGCTGCTGACCTCTCCCCAGGGAATCACACTGCCAGGGGAGCAGCAGAGCAGGGAACACTCCCAGGCCCAGCAGCCTCTGGTGTATTGGAGACCCAAAAACCTTTTCTAAATGGGATAGCACCAGAGAAAAGGGGCTTCAAACCCTGCCACCATGTCCCCAGTGCCTTCTTTCCAGAACCTGTCTTCCCAGTCCTGATGAGGAAAATGCTTCTTCTTCTTGATTTACCGATGGGATAGATAACACAAGGCATTTGGCTGGGATGGCCTTGTCCCCTCTTGGCTTTCCCCTTGAAGAGCAGCCCATCCTTGCATGCCTCCAGCTTGTGAGGGTCTAAATCCTGGCGTTTCCACCACGTCTGGGATCTGTTGTCATGGCATTCCTGTGAAATTGTGTGTCCTGTAAAGAGCCCTGCACCATCTGGTTCCATCAAACGAGAGGGAAATAATGAACCACACGCTCTCAGTTTCTCTGAAGGATGGGGCTTGGGGAAAAAACAGCCCACGGCCATGGGAACATGGCTTGGCCCTGCTTCCTTCAGGTGCTTGCATTGTCTCTTGCTGCCAAATGACACCAAACTTGCCTGGTCATGGGTGCTGTCCATCAGCAATCCTTCCCAAAAAAGCAAGATAAATTACTTCCCCTGTTTAATTCATTAATTCTTGCTAATGGAGGCTGTGAGAGTTCAAAAAAAAAGGGATAAAACAGGGAGAGGCATCATTATCACGCTGAAAATTAAACACATTTCTGCAGTGGGGGGTTGTGTGTCCTTACTGAATCCAGAAGCAGCCTGGTGTCTTTGATGGCTTTGTAAACCATCAAGGGGGGGAAAATAAAAGAACAACAACTGGGTTTTCTGGCACACACGTGAGGAGTTTGGCATCCTGGAATCCGTACCACGCGTCTCGCGAGCCGGGAGCAGCGCCAAGGATCTCCTCCTCTCCCCAGAGGCTTGGAATGCTCTAGACAATCACACTCTTCTGCCTCCAGCTTTGGTGCCTTTTCACGGAGCCAACAATCCTTCTTTAATTTCCCGGTATCTTTTTAATGAGGCCAAACAATGCTGCACTGCTTCCTGCTCCTCCTCCTCTACCTGCGTCTCTAATGTCACTTTAACTTGTATTCCCACTGCAGCCACACTCCAGAAGGCACAAGTCCCATGAAAAACCCCTCTGCTGGCTGTCATTCCTGCCAGGAATATGCATGTCAGGAAAATTGGAATTAAAACAGAAGCAGAACTGTGGAGGGTTTTTAAGCACTGATATGGCACAGTGAGGATGCCTCTCCCTCCTGTACCTCAGGATTTCTCCAAGGGAGGGATTAAGAGGTCCCCTGCACACCTCCTGAGCTGCTAAGAGGGATCAGCAGTTACCCTGGCATGTCTTCCATAAACGCTTCCCTTTTCCCACCGGGCTGCTGGTTGCAGCAAACCCTTGGTAGGCCAACAGGAGAAGCAGCTTGTGTGGAGAAGTAAATCCAGTAAATCGTGTCGGCAAACTCAGGCTCCGGTTTCTCCCTGCTCCACCCCCTCCCCGGAGTTCTCCCCCCAGCCCTCCCAGAGGGGTGCAGCCTGTGGGTGACACTTACTCCTCTGGGAGCGGGCGCAGCAGAAGGCGACGATGGTGGCCATCAGCACCAGGAACGCCACGCCGGCCCCCACGGCCACCCCGATGATCACCGCCATCGGCACCGACTCTGCAAGAGCAAGGAGAGCAGGCGTGAAGCTGCCTGAAGGTCACAGAGGGGGCTTTTCCCCCAGCGACCCACCCCTGGCTACTGGCAAGAGGCTCAGTGATGAGCCCGGGGAGGGTTTTGGGGCCTCCTTCCCTGCTCCCCCATCCCTGCGTGGTGACGTCAGCACGGGCTGCCCGTGGGATGCTGCAGGTTGTACAGCCCTGCTCCTTCTGTGCCTCAGTTTACCCTGGGGGAGCCAGAGGAGCGGATTAGCAACTGCTCTTGTTAGTGCCCTGTGGGTTAATGGATGAGCTTCTCTAAAGGATGAAGTGCAAAAGAAGACTGTGTGTTAATATTACAAAGAAAGAGAAATGGCATCCGAGCAGGCTGATGGATGACTTAACCCAAGTCATCATTCACAGCCCCTCCCTATGTTATATCCCAATTTCCTGCCTTCTCCTGTGGCTTATCAACTGTCATCTTTCCAAAATTCCTGAGGGTGTTACAAAGACTGGGACAGGAGGGATGGCCCATGCTGGGGCTGAGCACTGCGGGGTGGGATGTGTGGGAGGCAGAGCACCCTCACATCCTTCTGCCTACAAGAACTTTGTCACCAAATTCCCGGGAGGCATTTTGGGCTGTGGCTCAGGCAGCAAAGCTGATTTATCTACGCAGGCCCTGGCAGCAGCTGTGAGGTGTAGGGAGGGTGGAATGGGAAATCACATTTTTGGTGAGAGGGTCAGATTTGGAGCCCAAAGCCTTTTCATCTCCCTGCTCTGTCTCTCCAGTTCCTGCAGACACAGCTCTGCCTTTACAGTGAATGTTGGGTTGGATTACGGAGGGGCAGTGATGGGAGCACTCACTGTAGGACACCACAGCTGTGGGTACCACAAATTGCCCTCCTTGGCTGGGATGATAAAGCTCCATCCCAAAGACCCTCTCCCCTAAAGCTGCAGGTATCTCTAGGTCCCCATTCCTTCTCTTTCTAAACACTCTGTAGGATCCTGTGAACCAAAAGGGGGATAACCCTGTCTGGGATGGCCAGATAAGGTGGGTGAGTGTGTCCTCAAAAATTCCCTGGACACCTCCTTGGAAGGTGTTTTCTCCTTGGAGGCCTTGCCTTGGAAATGGATGGGATGAATTTATGGAAAATGTATTCAGAGAGGTGGTTCTCCTCAGAGGTCTGTGCAGATGGGGGCAGGAATGCTGCTGGACCCTGGGGACACAGGGGGTGACCCTGCTGAGAAGCAAAGCCCAGGGATTGTCACTTGACTGGGTGATACAGGAACCATTTCCCATTGCCCACAGGTGTGGAGCTGGGGGTGGGCACGAATTTCATCCTGGACCTGACACCACAGATCTCACCTGTGCCCTTCATCCTTCCCAAGGGGGACACACCCCTGCTGGTGGGACTGGGGACAGTTCTCATTCCACCAGCATCCACTGTGTAGTCAGCAGAGGGTGTAATCCTTGTTTACCTGTCCCAAATGGGACAGGGGGGTTCTAAAGCCACTTCATGGTACCCTTAAGCTATGGCTGTGGGTCCTGAGCCCTGATTTGGGAGCTGCAGGGTGATAAACATGTGGTGCTGATTGAGTTTAGGCTCTGCTCACACTTGATCAAAATAGAACTGATGTGGCTTGGCCATGGATTTCCTGCTTGGGCCTGCTGGTCCCTTGATGTGTCACATGTCACCCAAGCTGGGCCACTGGTGGCATGACTCAGGTGGCACTGAACCAATCCACCACCAAACCTCTGGGAGTGCCCAGGTGGTGAAAAGGCAAATCCCCTCAGCCCTCTGCAGGAGCTCAGGGAACAGCTGCAGCAGCTGCCCCAAGAAGCTCACCCTAAAATCAGCATCCCCCAACCCAGCAGCTGAGCCATGGCACAAAGAAAACAGGAGTCACTGAGGCCACCTGCTAGGCACTGCTCCTGCCAACAGTGGTAGCTCCTCACGGGACTTTTTCAGCCTTCCCAGGGGAATATGGAGCAAGGGGCTGGAGAGACAGGAGCCTGGAGAGCCTGGGAGGGCTGGCTGGCTCTCAGCTCTGGGGAATGGGATCTGCAGGGCAGAGCTCAGAGAGAAGCAGGTGGTGATGGGGATGAAGAGGATGAAGAACCATGCAGGGAATGGGGTGGGGAGAATGTCCAGGGCTCTCCTGGGCTGGGATAAGGTAACTGCAAAGGGGCTGTGACAGAATGGTGGGCATGGTAAACTCTCCTGCAGGGGTGGGTGAGCTGAGGGAGGGGCAGATTGCTGGCTCCCCCAGGAATTCTGCTCTGGGGCACAGGATGAGGAACCACAAGGGCAGCACATCCTGCAGATCTGCCACAAGATCCATCCAGACCTGCTCTGGTGCCAATGGATGCTGGCCATCACTCTCTCGCTATGCTGAGTCAAACTGACGTCTGCAAATGACCCTGGAAACATGTACTTTTCCCTCGTTGTTTTTGTCCCAAAGTAGCACTCTGTGGGACTTCTGCAACATTTTAAACATGGCTGAGCAACAGCATCCCCCTTCCAGTGACTGGGGAGCTGGGGCAAAGAAAGTGCTGCTTTGCAGAGTGGGTCGGTGGCACAGGGGGACTGGACCACTCCAGCTTCCCAGTCCTGCCCCAGTCACTGCCCTGCAGCTTCCCTGCACCCCTTCCTGCCCTGCCTGCCCTCTGGAAAGCTGCCGGGCCAGGAGGAGGACGCTGGGCCCTCAGGTGTGGAGATGGCTGGGGACAATTCACATTCACCGTCAGCTCATGATTTCCATACCTGCTTGAATACCAGCTCCTGATTTCATTTCCGTACCTGTTTGAAAATAAAGCAAGTGTCCACAGCCTTGCACAGCCCACGCGCCCACCGCCGCCTGCCTGAGCGCTCAGCCCTCTGCTCTGGGGCTGGCCCCGTGAAGGGACCCTGTGCTGTCCCCCTGGCCTGGGCAGGGCTGTCCCCTGGGCCACCCTGTGCTGTCCCCCTGGCCTGGGCAGGGCTGTCCCCTGGGCCACCCTGCGCTGTCCCCCTGGCCTGGGCAGGGCTGTCCCCTGGGCCACCCTGCGCTGTCATGTCCCCTGGGCCACCCTGCACTGTCCCCTGGCCCAGGCAGAGCTGTCCCTGTGCCACCCTGCGCTGTCATGTCCCCTGGGCCACCCTGCACTGTCCCCTGGCCCAGGCAGAGCTGTCCCTGTGCCACCCTGTGCTGTCATGTCCCCTGTGCCACCCTGTGCTGTCCCCTGGCCCGGGCAGGGCTGTCCACTCTCCTGGCCAGCAGGGACGCCTGGATGTGAGCTCGGCTGCCCGGCACCCTCCGCCGGGACCCAGGCTCGCCGCCGAGCACTCCTGCTGACTGGCAGACGACCTGGAAAAACCACTGGCTCTGTTTGCATTGGAAGAAGCCCAAGGCTAATTTTAAGGGGTTCATTTAGCTCTGATTTAATCTGGACGCCAGCCTTGCCTATAAATCACGGCTTAATGAGAACAATCCACCTGCCTGCCCTGGCATTTAATAAAATAGAGGAGAACTGGAGCTCCTCCAGGAGCTGAGCATTCCTCACAGCTAAGCCTTCTCCCTCCCCTGCTGTGGAGAGCCCCGAGAGTGGAATTTCCCTGGCCATCCCCTGGGAATTGCTGGGTGTGCGAGCCCAGCCCTGTGTGACATGCTGGCATTGTGGCTGGTGGCCAGGATAGAGAGTTGCCACCAGTCCAAATGCCTTCCTGCGCTCACTCCCATCACCGTGGAGCAGTGGGCTCTGCTGGGAGCAGCCACTCCTGTCTCTCCAAGGCCATAAATGATCCTCCAGCCTGGGCAGTGACATCACCTTGTACTGTGGGACAGGGAGCAAGGGGTGCAGGATCAGCCCGTGCCCTCTGGCTTTAGCAGGACAGGTAAAAGCAGGAATACCTTACCAGGGCTTGTCCCTGCTCCTGCCCCTTCACCAAGATCATGTGCCCTAAGGATGCAATCCTACATGTGCCCTAAGGATGCAATCCTACATGTGCCCTAAGGATGCAATCCTACAGCTAGCACAGCTGGAGCCTTGTCACCGTCCTTCCTAATTGCCTCTTTGGCATCCCAAGAGCTCTCCTGAGCACCTCCTGCCTGTCACAGCGTGTCCCCACTCTCACACCCGGCCAGGCGCTAATTCCCGCTGCCCAGCAGCCCCAGCAGCTCCCAGCAGTGCCCACCTTGCTCCTTGAGCCGGATGATCTCCGTGTCGGAGCCGAAGCTGTTCCAGGCCGTGCAGTTGTAGATGGTTTGGAAATCAGCCCTGACGATGTTGCTGATGGTCAGTGTGGAGATCACCCCCTCGTCTGTGCTCACCGTCTCCACCGTGTAGCGCCCGGAGGTCCCAGACTCCAGAACGTTCTCCTTCCAGGACCAAGCCTGCCGAGAGAGAGAGGGGTGATGTCTCTGTCTCTCTGGGAGCCCCCCAGGAACCCTGGCTGTGGGGGACAGTGGGGGGACAGCCCCGACAGTGGGGGACACTCTCTCGTGCCCTGAGGGTTCCGAAGGCAGCCAGGCTCGTCGCCTTTGCAGCAGAGGAGACGCTAGAGACATTGGTAGAGGATGAAAGGGCCAACTCTTAACAGGGGTTAATCCAAGGTTTTATTCTGAGCTCCTGGGAGCTCCCACACCTCAGGGGGCCTCCTGCTCAGAGCACCTGGGAGAGGAGCCAAGATTACATTTTAAAGGGAGGTGTGAACCAAAAAGTAGATAATTTTGATGACCAATAAAGAAACCTCAGGGATGAACACTTAGGGAATGGATACTTGGGGTAGTGTATGGGGTAGCACTTGGGAGGTTGACCCCTGACCTCTGACTAATCACTCAATGACCTGGACTGAAAGTTCTAGATAGAAGGAATGGGATGCTGAGTGATTGACAGAGACCCAGGGCAGGGATTTGGGGATGATCTCAACAAAGGAGAGGGACTACACTGATAAAGGGAGGGGTAAACCTTTTGGGAAAAATGGTTTATAAAATAAGGGGACACAAAACCAAAACCATTACAAAGTACAAGGGTGAGCCCGGGGCAGCCCGGGGTGCTCCAGGCCCCCGCCGTGCCCAGGGTGATACTCACAATCCGGTCTGGCGGCGGAGTGCTGCGGATGAAGCACTTGATCTGCCCCTTCTGGCCGTGCAGGGCGTGCTGGGTCTGCGTGCTGGAGATTATGGGGGGCCCTGTGGAGACACAAGAGGCTGCTGGCACCCCATGGGACTGCTGGGGATGGGGGGTGTTAGGGGAGCCCTGGATGGGTGTTGGGGTCCATCTCTGAAGGGCAGGGGTGGAGAAACAGCCCCATCACCTCCTGTGATGGAGGACATTGAGTGGAGGCTTTGGGCTCTGCTGGGTTTTTGCAAAGGCCCCACAAAGCACCAGGGTCCCCCATCTCTGTACCCCAGTCCCTGGTGTAAAGGGTCCTGCTCCTATTTCCTTGGTGAGCCTGGCCCCTGAGAAGGGCTGTTTGCTGCAGGAGCAAAGCAGGATCCCATCCCACCTGGTGTTCCTCTTCTGTGCCCTCCCAGATTCATTAAGCAACCACTAAACTAATTGCTCTCCAGGACATTAAGGAAGATGTGGTGGAGGAGTTTCTGCTGGAAAACCTCGACGCCCATCAGCTGGGCTCTCCTGTGCCATGTGGGTCATGAAAGGAGCTGAGGAGAGAGGGTAGGAAAGGCTCTTCCTGAGCCAAACACCAGCTTGGGAGGGAGATGTCCTTGTCCTGCCTTGGTGAACGTCGTTTGATTGGGAGAAAAGGGATGGGAGAGGAGAGTGTGTGGTGTGTCCCTCACTCTTCTAACAGCCCTGATGGCCCCAGGGGAGCAGCACATGAGCTGGGATCCTAATTGCTGCTTATTAACCTCCTTAATTAAAGCAGATTTGCATTTCCATGAGTGGCTTGCTGCTGGCAGAAGAGAAAACGGCAACAACTGGGCTGCAGGGCAGGGAGAGAGGGATGGCAGGGGCTGTCAGAACTCCCCCTGCTCCAGCTCTGGAACTTTGGGTCTTCACTTGGGGTTGCCATGCGTGATTTGGAGTACGTCACTGAGTTTATCAGTAGTACAGCCTTGTGGATTTTTTTCCCATTTCCCTCACCTCTCTGCCCTGCTCCTTCAAAAAAAGTCTTAGGGATTTGGAGTAAAGTGGGAAGAAACATTTGCCTGGGTATTCCTGCCTGACTCTCATCCAAATCACCCATTTATAAATTTTATGGATGCACAAAAATGTCCCAAAATGCTAAATCCTTCATGGATTTCATTTGTACATACAGCTGCCTTTTGGAACTGTCCCAATAACCCCTTCCTGCACCAAACTTGCACATTACCCACACACTTCCCACTGAGGCACAGCTCTGTCCCTGGTCCCTTTCACTGCTCCAAGGGGAGATGGATGGAAAACAAGCTCATTGTAGCACAATTCACTGACCAGTGCCCACGGTTCTGGCAGCTCAGGAAATTACTACTGGAAGGGAGCTGCCATCAACATCAGGAATAGCAGGAGCTGGGCGTGAAGGTCAGGACTTGTTTTGCTGTAATGGACATAGCAGTACGGTAGTGGAGACTTGTGCCCTTTTTGATCAAAGAGGGAAAAAAAAAAAGACACTTTGTTGTGTTTTTCTCTCTAAATGCTCAAGATGTTGTTCTAGGCACGATCCCAAGGTGTGAGCTCTTGTTTATCCATTGCTGAAAGCTCAGCTTTCCCAAGGGTCTCAGTGGAGGTGACTCCTTGCTTTGCCTGAGGAGCCTGCTGAGGCCATTGATGCTCCTGCCCACCTGATGATTCCAAAGCCAGCAGAGGCAAGAGCAGTGATGGGATCTGCAGGACAGACCTAAACAGTAATAAAAAGAACCATCTCCTCTCCATTTTGATGGTTGTATGTTACTTATAAATTCTGGAAGTGCTCCAAGACTGGGTGATGCTAGAGAAAAATGGCTTAATAATCATTAAAAGGATCATTTTCCCCAAGGCGAGTGGATTTTAAATGGCACAAATGCCAATGGCTTTGGCTTCTATTATTGCTTCAGGAGTTCAGAGTAGAAGGCTTATCATCATGATAATAGTGGATGACTAAAGACTATTTGTGAGATGAACATGCCCAGAAATAATAGCATGAAGTTGCAGCCTCTTCGCATTCAGGGCTGGTGTTTGATTCTCCACCAGGCTCTGGCTCCTTATGAAAGCTGCCAATCTCCAGCTTGGCATTCAGCGCCGAGTGTGAGACAGCCCACAGGCAGGGAAAAGGCTCTAAGCAATGTTGCTATGGATATAAATGATGGAGCTATTGGTGGAGGTTATTTTTAGCACCTCGGTGCCAATTTATTTGTGAGGTCCTGGCGGCTCACACAAAAGAGAAGTCTGAGGTGGAAGCCTTCAGGAATGAAAGGATGGGATGGCCTTGGCTTCTCCAGTCTGCTTGAGTCCATCTGAACCTTTCTCCCAGGCACTCAAAATGATTTGGCAGGAGAGTTTTGTTTAACTCCTTGCTTCCTGCAGAAGTCCTGGGATGGCTGGTTCTGCCTGGTATTGCAAAGGAACACCACAGACTGATTTGGGTTGGAAAAGACTTTAAAACCCATCTCCTTCCAGATCTCCTACCTTGGGCAGAGACACCTCCCACCAGGTCAGGTTGTTCCAAGCTGGCCTTGAGCATTTCCTGACACCACGATGTGCTCCTGACCAAGCAGGGCGGCAGCTCAGCCCCTGCCCTGCTCCCAGCTCTCAGGCATGCCCAGCTTCCTCTTTGGGGTGAATCCCAGGCTAATTACATCCTAAATTAGTCACCTGGAGCTGTCCAGCCCTTCCAACAAACCTCTCTTGCAGAACAAGGTGGGCAGGGGTGGTGGTCCCTGCTCAGCAGCCCCTGCCAAGCCCGGGTGGTGCAGTGACCGAGGGGCTGCTGCTGATCTGCCTGTGAAGGTGACCTTGGGGTGCTTCTGCTGGGGTGGGACTGTGACCAGGCTGGGTGCAGTCAAGAGCATTGAGAGGCTTTGGCTGTAAATCCAGCTGCTGCTGATTTATGATGGCACCAAGTTCCTCCCTCCCCTCGAGCCTCTGCTGCTCTGGCCCGGCCAAATGCTGCTGCTTTGCATAATCCTCCTTCCCACTCACCAGGCTCTGAATCCTATCTGCTTCCTTGCAGGCTGGTGGCCTTGGCTCTGCCATGGGATTGGGCTGCTCTGTAACCACAGCCCTCTCTGATGAGGCTGGGTGGGGAGGGCAGAGGATGCTCTCCTACTCACCATCATCATGCCATGATTTTGGATAATTTTGGGAATGGATGGGCTGGGTGGGACCACAGGCTCAGAGTGGGCCGGGTGATCCCTCAGTTGGGATCTCTGTGCTCGGTGGGATGGATCAGCCCCCTAAAAGTCCAGGTGCCCTGATCAGGAGCAGTGCAGCCAGCCCAGAACACAAATTCTCAATGCCTGATTTTTCTGTGACAGAGGGAGGCATCTGGTAATAATAGACAATTTTATCACCCTCTGGATTTAAAATCACTTCAAAATGTGAGGCATTCAACTTCTCCCTTGAATTACATCAGAACAGGCTTCCAGCAGAATTCATTAGCTGGATTAGGCACACTGTGCTGTGCTCTGCAGCTGGAACGCTGCTCCTGCTGCAGGAGAGGCTGCCAAGCCCTGCTTCTTGGTGGATGTGGGAGTGCTGCTCAGGGGCTCAGTTCTCCTCTCCTGGAGGGCCAGGTGAGCATCCTGACCTGGAGGTGTGGGGTTCTCCCTTGGTCCAATACCTGCAGTGACATGTCCCAGTGTTGTCACCTTCGGGGTGCACCAAGCCCCTGGCAGCACTTCCCATGGGATGGGATGTGCAGGCAGTCAGCTCCTGGCAGATGCTCAAGGCTGAGCAGTGAACCCCATGCATGGATTTCATTTGCTCCCCATCAGTTTCCCCAGGCATAAGCTGGAGGAAAAAAACAAAAGTAGCTGGAGGGAAACTTTTCCAGCCAGTGCTGCACACTCCAAATGTCCCGAGCCTGTGGGGAGCTCTGCTCTGCTCTCAGGGCATCCCTGTGCCTGGTAGGTGTCAGGAAAGGAGCATGTTCTTCGTGCTAATTTGTTGCTTTGTTTTCCATGAGCTCATTTAATTGTAATTAAAACCCAGCAGCTGCTGGGGAAGGAGACTGAAGGCACCGAGGAGCTGAGTCCAAGTCGAGGGAGTGGTTGGTTTTCAGCCCCTGCTGCTTGGCTTCCTTTTCCAGGATTATAGAAACCTGGAAGAGTTTGGGTGGGAAGTGACCTTTAAAGGTCATCCAGTCCAACCCCCTGCCATGGCAGGGACATCTTCACCTCGATCAGGTTGCTCAGAGCCGTGTCCTTGAATGATTCCAGGGAACTGGGGCATCCACCGTCTGCATTATCTGTGTTTGAAATCAATGCTTGCCTGAGCTGCCTCCTGCTTATGTTCTTCTCTTGTGACAGTGAGGGGGGAGTGAAACCTGCCAGTTTGTCAGGTGAGAGACAATGCAAAATTCATCCTCTGCTTACACCATTTGCAGCCTGCCTGGCTCTTTCCCTGCCTTATTTATGCTGAAATTTGTTACCAGCTGCTGCAAGGTCCTGGCCAGGGCATCACTAAACTCCAGAGACGTGGCTGTGAGTGCAGGGCACATCCTGACACGGTGCTGGATGAGCCCCAAGCAGCCATGGAGGTATCCTGACAGCAATCCTGACAGGAATCCTGGCAGGAGTGTTCACAAGTATCCTCACAGGAATCCTCACAGCTATCCTCATGTGGGTTGCAGAGTGTGATTAGGCTGCTGGTCTTGGATCCAGACTCAATTCCCAGCTCTCCAGGTGTACAATAGAGACAACAGCATTCTCCGACCTTGCAAGGGTTTTGCAAGATTAATCTATTAAAGATTTAAAGCTGCCAGCTCCCAACTACTCAATAAACCCCTGTTGATAATAAGGAACTGTGTGGGGCTGAGCAAATGTTGATTTTTTTTTTGTTTTAACTTGAGCATTTCCAGGCAAAATAATGCAAAAATCCACTTTACTCCAATTGCCTGGATCTCCGATCCAACTGGGGGTGGGATTTGCTCCAAAAGGAAGTATCTGAGGGGATAATTTAGGAACAGGAGTTGTCAGAGCAACAGGATCAAGGCAGGAAGGGAATGGGGATAGGGAATGAATGGTGGAAGGGAAGCAGGAAGGAATGGCAGAAGGGAAACAGGAGGGAATGAATGGTGGAAGGGGAGCAGGAGGGAATGAATGGCAAATGGGAAGCAGGAAGGAATGGCAGAAGGGAAGAAGGAAGGAATGGCAGAAGGAGAGCAGGAGGGAAGGAATGCAGAGGGGGAGCTAGAAGGAATGGCAGAAGAGGAGCAGGAAAGAATGGTGGAAGCAAAGCCGGAAGGAATAAATGGCAAATGGGAAGCATAAGGGAAGGAACGGTAGAGGGGCAGCAGGAGGGAATGGCAGAGGGGCAGCAGGAGGGCAGGGATGGCAGAGGGGCAGCAGGAAGGCAGGGATAGCAGAGGGGCAGCAGGAGGGAATGGCAGAGGGGCAGCAGGAGGGCAGGAGGGGCAGAGGGGCAGCAGGAGGGCAGGGATGGCAGAGGGGCAGCAGGAGGGCAGGGATGGCAGAGGGGAGGCAGGAGGGAATGGCAGAGGGCAGCAGGAGGGCAGGGATGGCAGAGGGGCAGCAGGAGGGAATGGCAGAGGGCAGCAGGAGGGAATGGCAGAGGGGCAGCAGGAGGGCAGGAATGGCAGAGGGGCAGCAGGAGGGCAGGGATGGCAGAGGGCAGCAGGAGGGCAGGGATGGCAGAGGGCAGCAGGAAGGCAGGAATGGCAGAGGGCAGCAGGAAGGCAGGAATGGCAGAGGGCAGCAGGAAGGCAGGGATGGCAGAGGGCAGCAGGAGGGCAGGGATGGCAGAGGGGCAGCAGGAGGGCAGGGATGGCAGAGGGCAGCAGGAGGGCAGGAATGGCACAGGGGCAGCAGGAAGGCAGGAATGGCAGAGGGCAGCAGGAGGGCAGGGATGGCAGAGGGCAGCAGGAGGGCAGGGATGGCAGAGGGGCAGCAGGAGGGCAGGGATGGCAGAGGGCAGCAGGAGGGAATGGCAGAGGGCAGCAGGAGGGCAGGGATGGCAGAGGGCAGCAGGAGGGAATGGCAGAGGGCAGCAGGAGGGCAGGGATGGCAGAGGGCAGCAGGAGGGAATGGCAGAGGGCAGCAGGAGGGCAGGAATGGCACAGGGGCAGCAGGAAGGCAGGAATGGCAGAGGGCAGCAGGAGGGCAGGAATGGCAGAGGGCAGCAGGAGGGCAGGAATGGCAGAGGGGCAGCAGGAGGGAATGGCAGAGGGCAGCAGGAGGGCAGGGATGGCAGAGGGCAGCAGGAGGGCAGGAATGGCAGAGGGCAGCAGGAAGGCAGGGATGGCAGAGGGCAGCAGGAGGGCAGGAATGGCAGAGGGCAGCAGGAAGGCAGGAATGGCAGAGGGGCAGCAGGAGGGCAGGAATGGCAGAGGGCAGCAGGAGGGCAGGGATGGCAGAGGGCAGCAGGAGGGAATGGCAGAGGGCAGCAGGAGGGCAGGGATGGCAGAGGGCAGCAGGAGGGAATGGCAGAGGGCAGCAGGAGGGCAGGGATGGCAGAGGGCAGCAGGAGGGCAGGGATGGCAGAGGGCAGCAGGAGGGCAGGAATGGCAGAGGGCAGCAGGAGGGCAGGAATGGCAGAGGGCAGCAGGAGGGCAGGAATGGCAGAGGGCAGCAGGAAGGCAGGAATGGCAGAGGGCAGCAGGAGGGCAGGGATGGCAGAGGGCAGCAGGAGGGCAGGGATGGCAGAGGGCAGCAGGAGGGCAGGGATGGCAGAGGGCAGCAGGAGGGCAGGGATGGCAGAGGGGCAGCAGGAGGGCAGGGATGGCAGAGGGCAGCAGGAGGGCAGGAATGGCAGAGGGCAGCAGGAGGGCAGGAATGGCAGAGGGCAGCAGGAGGTACCGTTGACGGTGAGCGTCACCTCCCGCTCCCCCGCGCCCACCCGCGGCACCACGGCTCTGCACACGTATTTCCCGGCGTCTTCCTGGCGGACTGACTTCAGGACCAGCTTGTTCTCATTGCTCAGCACCTGAAAGAGAGGAGGGGGGCTTTCAGGTGGGCCATGAGAAGTTACAGACAAAACAAATGACCTGAGTTACAAGAGCTGAGTCACCAGCTCCTCAGCATCCTTGGGAAAGCCAAGTGGATGAGCCCAAAGTCTGGCATTGCATGGAAATATCACTTACTGCTGTTGCCCAAAGACTAAAGAAACACCACAGGTGTTTTGGGGTGAAATTAGAAATCCTCTTCTTATTAATTTGAACTTTCACAAACTCCAGTTTTGCAATTTTGGTGGCTTCAGTGACACAGGCAGAAAAACCTCAGAGAGAACCGCACTCCACACTTGCACCTCCACATTCACAGGCACAAGGGAGGCTGCTGGGATTGACTCAGGGATTTTAAGCCCAGAAGTGGTGACAGAGGTGGCAGACACCTTGGAACAGGGTCTGGGTACCCAGGGAAATCTCAGCTGGCCCTGGCCATCCCCCTGCTATGGACTGGCTGACTGTTGCTCCCCTGCCCTGCTGTGCAATAAGCAGTTTTATCAAACCTGGAAAAGCACAGAAGCTGAGGGATCTGGCTGAGGCTGTCAGCAGGATCTTGGCACTGCTGGGTTTGAAAAAAAAACCCATGGCAGATCTCAAACAGAGACTGGTTTCTGGAGCAAACTCCTCCAGTTGCCCTTGGCCTTCTCCCCCAGGGCTCTGTAGGTCACAGCCCATCAGCTCTCTTCTTCCTCAGCTGGGTGAGCCTCTGGCTCTGCTGCTCCCACAGCTCCAGGAATCAGCACTGATGCAGTGGTTGGATGTGGATCTGGGTTTCTCTGTAGCAAGGTGGGGGTCTCAGCCCTAACCTGGCATGAGGCAGAGGCACAGAGGGTCAGATCCCTTTTAAACCCACTGTGTTAGCATCGATTGCAAGTTAGCCATAAAAACACCTGTGTTTACTTGGCCTCAACCTCTCTTTGGTCTCTGACTTGCTTCCTTTTTGTGAAAAAAGGAGAAAAGAAGGCAGTCTTGAGGGACTTCAACCTGGTTCTGAAAACAGACGGGCTGGGGAAGAAGCAGCCATGATCTCAGATCCCACTGGGATTGCTGGGTGCTGATGACTTTACAAAGCAGCATCCTCTGCCATCCTCCGCCAGGATCCCTCTGGGGAGGTGGAGGTGGCTCTGGTGACCAGCATAACCATCTCTGCTGGGCTGCATCAGCTGGAGGGTCTGTCCTGAAGTCACAGAATTGTGGAATTGTTTGGCTTGGAAGAGACCTCAAACACCTCAAACACATCTCATTCCAATCCCCTGCCATGGGCAGGGACACCTTCCCCTATCCAGGGTTCCCCCTATTCCAGGCTGCCCCATCCAGCCTGGCCTTGGGCACTGCCAGGGATCCAGGGGCAGCCACAGCTGCTCTGGCACCCTGTGCCAGGGCCTGCCCCCCTCACAGGGAACAATTCCTAATTCCCAATATCCCACCCATCCCTCCCTCCCCTCTGGCAGTGGGAGCCATTCCCTGTGTCCTGTCCCTCCATTCCTTGTCCCCAGTCCCTCTCCAGCTCTCCTGAAGCCCCTTTATGCCCTGCAAGGGGCTCTGAGCTCTCCCTGGAGCATTTCCTTCTCATGCCTGGAAACCTCCATCTCTCCTACCCTGGCTCCAGTCCTGGAGCATCTCCCTGGCCTCCTCAGGCTCACTCCAGCAGCTCCATGTCCTTCTGAAGTTGGGACAGAACTTCAGAAGAGCTGGGCACAGCACTGCAGGGGTCTCATAAGGGCATAGTGGAAGGGCAGAATCCTCTCCTTCATTCTGCTCCAAGAAGTTCCAATGTGATGGAACTCAGCTGGAGAGAGGCAGATAAAAAGGGAGAAGGGGGCTGTGCCTGGGCACTGCTGGATAGCAAAGGCAAGCCCTGATGGGGGCTGGACTGGAGCAGGAGGGTGAGGCAGCCCTTGCTCCCAGCTCCTGCAGCAGAACAACAATCTGTGTGTGAGAGCCTGCAGTGATAACTAAGAGAAACAGCCACAGCAGCTGTGGGAAGGGAAGCCACCCAGGAACTACTGACCCACTGGGATTCCTTTGCTGATTCAAGCCATCAGCTCTCCCGTCTTCCCAGGAGACGGCCTTCACCAAGGCCATTATGGTTTGGAAAAAGCAGCCCAGCAGTTAATGCCTCAGTGTCCCCAGAGGAGGGAGGACTCAGCCCCTCCGCGGGGGTCCAGCTCTCCAGTTACAGCCTTGAGCTGGAACAGCAGTGTTCCCCCATGCACAGATCTGCCCAGGTGGAGCTGGGAGATGCGTTTCAAACCCAAACCTGTGCGTGTTTCTGAATGAGTTTCACATCTCAGCCCTCCTTTAGCTTTTTCCTGTGGCTTTGCTCAGCCCTCCTGGCTGTAAGGAGGGATCAGAGCATCTCCTGCTTCCCAGCCTGACTGAGCTGTGATTATGATTGGCAAAGCTCAGGATTTTCAGCACAAAAGAGACGTGGAGAAGTCTGCTGGGACAGATCCACACTCCTTCCTGGAGCAGGCTCCAGCTGACTGCAGGGAGTGCTGGGGTGAACATGTAGGGGTGTGAGATCCCAGGCCTGGGGGGCAGAAAGGTCCATCCCAGGAAGGACCATCCCATGCAGGTCCATCCCATGAAGGTCTATCCCAGAAAGGACCATCCCAGGAATGTCCATCCCATGAAGGTCCCTCCCATGAAGGTCCATCCCACACAGACCATCCCAGAAGGCTCCACAAGCAGGGGAATTGCAGAACTGCTCCCATCAGCAAGGTGTTAAGTGTTGCTCTGGTTCAACCCTGCTGTCCATCGTCACTAAATGAATTCCCCCACTCTTAGGACCCCTTTGCATTTGGAGGAGCCGGCATTCATCAGCCAGGAGCTCCCTGGCCAGGCAGGTTCTGCTCCATGGGAAGGGTCCTGCAGCCCCCCGTGCCCTGGACGTGCCCCTGCCCCAGCAGCTCTTACCACGCCCGAGCCTCTCTTCATCCAGACGATGGTGAGGGAGGGGTTCCCAGTCCAGGCACAGTTGAACACGGCGTCCGAGCCCAGGTCAACCAGGAGGGACTGCGGCTCCGTGGCCATCCTGGGCCCAACTGCACAGAGCAAACTGGAGTTACTGCCAGCGACGGGCTAGCCAGCCAGACACCCCCAAACCAAACCGGTCACAGGAGCAGTGCTGGATCCTGATGGGCCCCAAACAAAGAAAAGCCTCAGGCAGGTGCCTGCTGCAGCTCCAGAGGGACCAGCTTCCCAGTGACCACCCCGCGAGCTCACGAGGAGATCACAGCATTTCCAGAGCATTTAGAAAACGTGAGCTGCAGGAGAGCCCAGCAAGTCCTGCCACCCTGGGCAAGTCAGACTGAGCTCTGTCTGCTTCTGCTGATTCCCAGCAGCTCTGCTGAGCCTGGAACTGAAGCCAACAGGTTACTCACAGTAGACATCCACGGTCCTGCTGATGTTTGTGCTGCCCAGAGCATTGGTGACCTCGCAGGAGACGGGCTCAAAGAAGAACGTGTGGTCCACGATGGTTTCGTAGAAGTCACCGGAGGCTTCCTTTATAACCTGGCCTTTCTTTGCCCACCTGTTGAAGAAAACAGAGCATTGTTGTGGTGCAGTTCTGTGTCTCTTGCCATGTCCACGTGCAGCTGTCACAGTGCTGGGGCAGCACGCCCAGAGTGGCCCTGACTTCAGAAGGAACATCAACTTGTTCTCAGCATCGTCCCCTTCCGTGGGGATTTAGGGACTACAGCCACAGAGAGGAGAGGAGCCATCAGAGAGATGTGTACCTGTACCCCTACAGAAACCTTTCCAAAAGAAACCAACATTCTATTACCCTGTTTCCCTGGGAACACACCTCATTTTTTAGGATTGTGAAGGACTTCAGTGATGGGAGGAATGGGACATGGAGGGTGTCCACTTGATGGGGAATGACAGTCCCTTCCTGAAGGCTTGCTAACAACACTGCTGGTCCACATCAAAACCACTAAAAACATTTTCTGCTGCCCCCTGCTTTGGCCCTTTTCTTCTTTTTTATTTTTTTTTTCTTTCCTCAGTCAAAGAGAACTTTATCCCTTTAAGGCAGCTGAAATAACATTTCCCGAAAAGCCAAGCTGGCATTTGCAACACTGCAAGTTGCAAATTGTCTTGGAGAACAAGCTGTCAACTCAGCACTTGAATTAAGCCCTGTTTGCCAAACAATGAGCAAATGTGACCTAATGGGGCACCATCTGGCAACCTGCCACTGGGGAACGGGTGGGAAAGGCGGGAGATGCTGTCAGGCGGCGTGAAGCTCCAGCCACTCTTTGGGGAAGGGAAAAAAAGCCTGGGAAAAAACCATATAATAATCCCCCCCCAAACAACTGACAGGTAAATTGGAGGGAAGAGGGTTTCTCTGAGGAGTCTCTGCCTTGTTGTTTTGGGGCTGCCCTTCTGGTTGTGCTGGATGGGTTGGGAAAGATGCAGGCACCTGGAGCTGGCTCTGGAGAGAGGAAGGAGCCGCAGAGGCTCTCCCCACACGGGGTCAGTGGGGGGCTTTGGGGAAAGCTGTCCCCTCCAAGGCAAGCAGCATCTGCTCCTGGTCCTCCCAGCAGTCTCCTGCTTCCCTCTGCCTGTTCCTGTCACTCTGCCATGGCTCCCCACTGCTTCAATGCTGCCCCAAAGGCGGCCAAGGACAACTGGAGTTGCAGGGAGCTCCTGCTGAAGGTCCATAGGCACTGACGTGCCTCAGTGGGGCTGGAGAGAGAGCGGAATGCTGGTCCCTGCCAGGCTGGAGAACACCCTGAGTGCTGCCAGAGCCAATTCCCCGAGCACCTGCTGCTGTGAACCTCAGTGCCTCCTGCCAGTGACCTGCTCAGCCTCCCCCGTGGTGACACAGCGCTCCGAGAGCTGTTCCCAGGGGATGGAAGTGATTTGTATGCTCTGACCTGCCCTCGCCTTCCATTTATCTTCACATTTCTAACAGATGCTGACTGGCCACTTCAGCTTCCCTCCCCTGCCTCCCTCGCCTCCCCCTCCAATAATTAATCAGGAGATGCCGGTTTTATTTCTAGGGCTGCACTTCGTGTGTTAATGAGGGAGGTCCCATATGGAAAATCCTGCACAAACGGAGCCTTCCAGGTGCTGCTCCGAAGGTCTGAATGGGCAGCGGTGCTTTGGTGACGCCCTTCTCTTCCCGGAGGGATTGCAGCCCAAGCCAAGCAGCTCATCCAGGCAAGGCTGACCTCAGCATCCTGCTTCCCTGCCTCCCGACGGATCCGCCTTGCCCTGCTGCCTCCCTGCCACAGGAACGCTGCTGCCCGCTGTGGGAGGCATCTGCCACAGGGGATGGGGCAGCAGAGGGACAGGGGCATCTGCCACAGCTCTGGCACCTGTGCCCAAAGCCTAGCACAGCCTGTGGGGTGGAGAGGAGACATGCTCCTGACATCTCCTGTTTGGTTTGCTGGTCCAAAAGACCTGAACTCCTACCTCAGGAACTGCAGATGGAAGGAAGGAAGGAAGGAAGGAAGGAAGGAAGGAAGGAAGGAAGGAAGGAAGGAAGGAAGGAAGGAAGGAAGGAAGGAAGGAAGGAAGGAAGGAAGGAAGGAAGGAAGGAAGGAAGGAAGGAAGGAAGGAAGGAAGGAAGGAAGGAAGGAAGGAAGGAAGGAAGGAAGGAAGGAAGGAAGGAAGGAAGGAAGGAAGGAAGGAAGGAAGGAAGGAAGGGTGACAGGGAAACTCCAGCTGGTGAATGGGGAAATGCCCCATGCTCTTTGTCGGGAATATTTCTGCTCCATTAAGCTCCTTTTACAACTTTGTCCTTGTAGAGATTCCCAGCCACGAGCAATTTTCCAGCCTCTGGAGGGTCTTGTTCTGCTCCTCAGGTGCTCAAGGGAGGCAGCAGGTACATGAAGCCATTCTTTCAGCAGTCAATGGGACAGGGTGTGGCAACAAACTTCTGGGACAATCCAGAGCTTCTCTTGTTCCAGGCACTTCCCTGGTTATTTTGCACAAATCCACCTTCCCTGCTGTGCAAAGGACAAGAAGGAGGCTTCGAGATGAGGACAAAAGTGACTTGTGGGATCACGTCCTTGCACCTGCCTGCAGTTCATCCTCCCAACATTCCCAGAGAGCACCAGGAATTGGAACCAGATAGAGAAGTGTCTGGAGGTGGGTTTGAGCTGGGCAGAGCTCAGATGAGATCCTTCTGGATGTTGCAAAACAGAGAACAAGGTTTCCAAGAGCTGTTTGACATGGCAGCTGCTTGGGAAAACACTTCCCAACAACCGTGGCATGGTGCTTTATGGATTTGTTCAAAACCCATCGCTGCTGCAAAACTGGATTTCCTGATGTGTCACAAACAACAATTTTTCATGCTTCAGCAGAGATCAAGGTTCTTGCTCCAGTTTTCCAAGGCTTAACATGGCTAAATCAATGTGGCTGAACGAGCAGTATGGATCTTTTATAATGTCAAATTGGTTTTTAATAATGGCAGCTGATAACCCTCTTGTAAAGCTTCCCGTGATGAGCTCGTGGACAGCCAGAAGGCAACTTACTGAGGGTTTCAACGAGCCCATAACGTGCCTTGCTCACCTATTAACCATTCAGTTGTTATTTATAAACAGAAACCAAATAAAATGGAGCAGAGAAGAGGGGAGGATGCTCCTGCAGCCCCATCCACCACCTCCACTGCTGAAGCTCTCTGATTTCCTCCTGTCTCTGTGGCTGTACTGCAGCAAGCCTGGCTCCCAGCCAGGGCTCCTGGTCCTGCCAGCCTGGAGATCAGGGGCTCCTTTCATTTATGTTGTTCCCTTGAAGGTATTTATAGATTGCAAATATGCCACTCAGGGTCTTTTCCAGACTATATAAATTTACCTGTTTCAGTCTCTCCTGGGATGACTTGGCCACTAACTCGCCTGCCACTGCTGGTGCTGATTGTCATCCTTGGCCAGACTCCACTGCAGGGGCAGGGCTGGGCAGGGGAGGGCTGAGGTCTGCCCGTGGGGACCCTGCCCACAGGACCTGTTTCTGTGACTGCCTTGGGCTCTCCAGGCTGAAGGGGAGCACAGGCAGAGGGGATGCTGTGGGACCTCTCCCAGTGCCCCTGTGGCTCTTGCGTGGTCCCCACAGGGTGACTGTGGGGGGGTATTCAATTCCTGCCCTCTACCACTGACAGACACCTTTGGAGTACTCAGCCCTAAATTCACTCTGATCCCACCATCCCATTTCAAATCACCAGTGCAGATCATATAATCAGAATCCCAGAAGGGTTTGTGTTGGAAGTGACCTTAAAGCTCATCTTGTCCCATGGGCAGGGACACCTTCCTCTATCCCAGGTATCTCCAAACCCTGTCCAGCCTGGCCTTGGGCACTGCCAGGGATCCAGGGGCAGCCACAGCTGCTCTGGGCACCCTGTGCCAGGGCCTGCCCACCCTCACAGGGAACAATTCCTAATTCCCAATATCCCATCCACCCCTGCCCTCTGGCAGTGGGAGCCATTCCCTGTGTCCTGTCCCTCCATTCCTTGTCCCCAGTCCCTCTCCAGCTCTCCTGGAGCCCCTTCAGGCCCTGGAAGGGCTCTGGCTCTCCCTGAAGCCTTGTCTTCTCATGCCTGGATACCCCCAGCTCTCCCAGCCTGGCTCCAGGGCAGAGATGTGCACATTTTCTCATCTTCATTTCTTTTCACCGAGCACCATCTCAGTCTGTGTCCCCAGATGAGCATTTCTTCCCCTGTGGGCTGGGTTTCATTCTGTTGTTTCCTTTCTCATATTTCTAATGTGCTTTTGTTTTCCTCTGGCTTTTCTGGAGGGAGTACCAGGTGCCTCCCAATTCAGTATCTTCTGCAAATTGAATTTGCTCGGGTGATGGAAGAAAACAAATTTCAACCAGGAAAGAGATATTTTGATCCAAGTTTCAAAGGGGTTATTACAGTCAGCACTGAAAACCGGTGATTAAAGAATGAACAAAAAATAGAATACCTGCAGTGAGTCCTTTTAACACTGAAGAGGGAGGGAAGAACTTTTCTAAGGAGACATTCTTCAGGGAGATAGCATTTCTCTGACTCCATCGATTGCTTCCCAGCTAAGAGTACACACAAGCAAATAAGAGAGGACAGTCTGGGATTTGTCAGCTCCTAAACAACTCTGGGGCTTTGTTTTGGTTTTCATGTCTTACTGTTTTTCCTTCTGCTGCTCTGGTTTCTGAAGGAAACCTTCCCCAAGCTGGGATGGCACGCCTGTGCCTCTTGCCGGGCTCTCGGTGGGATGCTCAGCTGTCTCCTTCTCACAAGGGGTTTTACCCGGCACTTCCATCCCTTTTTTCCATGAATTCTGTTTCTGGCTGGGCTGCCAGGCTGGTGGATTTCCCGAAGAGCTCCCCATGCCCCCAGTGAGAGCACAGCAAAGCCCACAGGGTGTCAGTCTGTGGATTGCTAACATCCCTGCTCACGAGCACTTCATCCCTGCCCACGCTCACCTGAGCGAACACCTCCCTCTGTCTGCCCTACAAGGGCTTGTAATCCTTCAACACCCAGCGTGGGAACAAACTCCTGACTTCCCAGCCCTGGCAAAGCTGTAGGACTCAACAAAATCTTCTTTAGAAAGGTCTCCATCAGGCCACGGCTCCTTAGAGCAGCACAGGACTCCTGGGGTTAACAGGGGCTGCTGGGGCTCTCTGGGCTCTGAAACGCCCATCCAGCACTGCACAAATCCACCCTGCAGGTTCTGAGGGAGGATTTCGGAGCTGCCAGCAGCTCTGAACCAGCACTCCTGGCAGCGAGGCTGCTCTGGTGGCGAATAACCCGGGGAAGTGGAGTGTGTCGTCGGTTTTAATTAACAATGCAAAATAAAGTGCTTGCTTGCCATATAAATCGTGTTTACTAAGAATTACTTAAAATGGATAAATATTTTCTTGGACGCATTTTAATTGCTTAATAAAAGTACCAAGAACACCCACAAATACCTTAAATAAATGCATGGCTCAGGGAAAGAATTAATTAACATTTCATTCCTGGGAATGGCTATTAATTGCTACAAATTGCTCAGAGAATGGGGTTTGTTGCTTTATTGCCAGCAGTGCCTTCAGTTCCTAGGGTGTGCTGTGACAGTCCCCTCCTCTCACCCTCACAGGAGAGCTGTCCCCAGCAGGATGCCCTGAGCACCACCCCAAATCCCCCGAGGCCCCAGAGCCTTGGTAACCTCCACGGGGAGGAGGTGCTGTTTTGAGGCTGACATTCTGGCCTCCTTTGGAGGTCCAAAGGGGACAGGGACAATGGATGGCTCCTGCTAGTGCCGGCCTTGTGAGGAATGATGGAGTGAGGTTCCCAGCCCGAGCGGTGTCGCGGTGCCCCCTGCGCGGCTGCGGCGTGATGCATCGCGCAAATTATTTCTTTATTACGGGTAAATTTTCATAATGGTGATGTATGGGGTTGTTCCTCTTCTCCCTGCCTAATGAAGACGTGTGGGGCTTGTGTGGCTCCTCCGCCTCCCCCTCTGAGCGTGGGGTCATTTATCAGCAGCAGGCCCTGGGTAACCTCTCCCCATCTGAATTACACGGCTGCTCCTTCCAGCTTGGGTTTCATCCAGCTCACAGCCCTGAGGATTCTGGCTGAGGCTTGCCTGGCCCTCGAGCACGGGGGCTGGGGTGTGGAATCACAGAGCCAGGGAATTGTTTGGGAAAAGAGCTCTGAGATCATCAGTGCAGCTGCTGACCCAGCAGTGCCACGGCCACACTAACCCTGGGCTGTCCCTAAGCACCACCACCACACGGTTTCTTGAACACCTCCAGGGACGGTGATGCCATCACTGCCCTGGGCAGCCCGTGCCAATCCCTAACAACTTTTTCCATAAAAAATCTTCTCTAATATCCAACCTAAACCTGACCTAGGGCAACTTGAGGCCATTTCCTCTTGTCCTGTCGGCTGTCCCCTCCTGTCAGGAGTTGTGCAGAGCCAGAAGGCCCCCCCTGAGCCTCCTTTTCCCCATGCTGAGCCCCTTTCTCAGTTCCCTCAGCCTCTCCTGGTGCTCCAGCCCCTTCCTAGCTCCATTCCCTTCTCTGGACATGCTCGAGTACCTCAATGTCTTTTTTGTAGTGAGGGGCCCAAAACTGGACACAGGATTTGAGATGTGGCCTTGTCTGTGCTGACTAGAGGGGAAGAAAGCACATGGACAGGTATTTCCTTGTGTATTGTATCTCCTGTACCTGAGGAAATGTTTCCAGGCCTCCAGCTCCCATCCTGACCAACCTCCAGGCACACACAGCTGCTGCAGTGATCACCTCTTCCCAAACCTTTCTATCCCAATTTAGGGATCTTGGCTCCACCACGAAGTGAACCTTGAGTTCTAATGGTGGAAATGCCGCAGCTCAGATGCAGAGATGCCAACTTTGCTCATCTCCTTCTGCCTATTTTTTAAAATTTTATTTTTAAAAACAAATAAACAGGGAGAAAGATTGCAACCTTTCCCCAAATTTCAGACTTTTACCCCTAACAAGGACATGTTTGGTGTCTGATTGCGCTCACCACGATGCAGCAGTTGCTGCTACTGGGTTTGGATTGTTTTTAAACACTCCGGGATTTTGATGATAATAATAACACCTCACTGCAGAGGAAAATTCTGGCTTGATTTTCCATCTCATCTCGGCTCCAGTGCTCCCACTCCTGCCAAGCCAGGAGGCTGGGATAAGCCTGATTGCTCATCAGCTGCAGTCTTCAAGGGCGGTGCCTGGATTTTGCATCTCCTCCTCACCATCAGCAGGTCCCGTGGGTGGGGAAAATCCATGAGGGGCTACTCAGAGCTCCCCAAATCACACCTGAAGATGTTCAGTGAGAGTTCAGCTCTGAGGAGAGCATTGGGGTACAGGAGGAGAGATTATCAGGGACACCCAGGGGTCAGGTCTGTGCTGCCCAAGGCACAGGAACTGAAAGAAATGGGGTGAGAAGGTTTCTCTCTCCCAGGTGAGACAATTAAAGCCATGTCACCAGTCCATGCACCCACCGTGGTTCATTTTGGGTGAGAAACCAATCAAAACAGCCTTTCTCTCAGCACAGTGATTGGAACAAACTGGCTGCAGAAGCGAGAGGGAGAAGTAAACAAAGCTGTTAACTTGTCAATGACTTGACTGATCAACCGTGGGGAATAGTTGGAGAGGGCTGATGAGCCGTGCAGGTAATCAATGGACCGGCGCTGCTGGGGCTGCAGCTGGGCTGCACAGAGCTCCAGAGACACCCAGGGGCCTCAGAGCCCCCAGGCAGGGCTTGGCCAGGGCATGGTGGGGATAAAACCTGCCCAGACGTGCACGTGCACCCCAGTGTGTGCAGAGCAGAGCAGACCCATGAGGATTACTGTGCTGGATTTAGCAGCAGGGATGGTGTCCTGGGTTGTAAGATATGGTTTGGGGGATTCTATTCACCATCTGTCAGAGGTGGGGCAGTTATCTTCTGTTCATAGGGCAGTTTTCTTTATCTCTCCCACAGCCAATCCTCCCTCCAGCAGATCTCTGCTGTCCATGGCCACTGAGTGTCCCTGCAGGGCTGATCAAATTCCAGCATCCCATGGGGAGGTGCTCCGCCCAGGGCAGGAGCCAAGCATTCCTACCTGGATACAATCTGAGCCTGGAACAGCACAGCAGCCTTTGCCCACTGCATGCCCAGAGGAGCAGCTTTCTCCTGCCCTGCATTCCCAGAGGAGCAGCTTTCTCCTGCCCTGCATTCCCAGAGGAAGAGCAGGCCCATCTCCACAGCCCTGGAGCTGCAGAGGAAAACTCCCCCCTTGTGCAGGATCCCTGCTCCAGCAGAAGCACAGCTGGCACTGCAGGAGGGCTGAGCCCCCATGGGATGGGACTGTGCCACCACCCTGACCCACAGGCTGCCAGGTTGTGTTCTGACCTGTCAGCCCTTTTTTTTGTTTGTTTGTACTATTGCATTTGTGTTTTTAGTTTTCCTATTAAAGAACTGTTATCCATATTCCATTATCTTTGGCTGAGATCTCCTTAATTTCAAAATTACAATAATTCAGAGGGAGAAGGTTTACATTTTCCATTTCAAGGAAGGCTCCTGCCTTGCTTAGTAGACACCTGGCTTTTCAAAACAAGGCACACGGGGTGGCCAAAGCCCATCCCATTGTGTCCTCCTGTCTCCTTCCCTGCACTAGGAGCTGGGAAGGACCCTCATCCCTCCCCTGGAAGGAAACCAGAGAGACCCTGCTGGAAAAGCTGGAAAAGCTGCCACTGTTTCAAAGGGAAACCATTAAACTTCATGGACTGGATGATTCCTTCTGCAAATGGAGCTGTTTTTGTGACAGATCAAAACACAATGCAGATGCTTTAGATGTGCTGTTTTAACCCTGCTGTTTAAAATGCCCCCTCCTCCTCCACCCCATCACATGAGAGAGCTGAGCACCTGTCCCCATTAATCCCTGTTTGGCATTTCTCTTGCCACTCTGGGTGTTTTTCTGCCCCCCCCCTCACAAATTCACCCTCTTTCACAAGAACTCATTTTCCCTCTAAGGAGGGCACTTTACATTTAAGAATCTTTGGCCCCAGTGTCATGGAATCATATGAAAATTGTACTTCCCCCCCACGTTAAATTATGAATATTAAATTCCTCATTTTAATGCATGTGGAGAAAGCTTAAAACCATTCAGATTATGACAGCCAGCTGCCAAAACTGCTTATCCTGGGGAAATACTGGGGATGTGAGTCACCTCCAGTCCTGGATGAGCTTGGAGGTGTCACCTCTCCTCGGGGAGTTCTTTACCCCTTTGGCAGTGATGCTGCATTTCATTTTTCCTGCCTACATCATCTTGACTTGCCCTGCCACACAATAGACATGACTAATAGCTTAACTATTATTTTGGGTAATCCAATTTCATCACGTGGTTTGTGTTTTCTCAAATAGTTTAACAGGATTAGTCCTTTCTGGGGTCTTCCTACCCCACTCCACCCCCGTAGCAGAATGTCTTTAGCCAGATTTATGGATGCTGGCATGTTGAGGAGCTAATTCTCTGCTGTGTTTATCCTCCTCCTCAGTGCAAAGTGAATCTTAGTGCTGTGAGGCTGCTCAAACTTGCCTTTTCCTCTGTTCCAGTTCTTATTTTCCACCTGTGCTTGAGGCCTTTGCAACTTTACACCTCGATGTGCAATTCCTTTGAGATTGGCAGGAAAAAAGACAATGGGGAATGGAGACAGAAACTCACAGGTCCTCATCAGCATAAGAAAGCTGCTGCTTGGGGATCTTGAAAGTGGTGCTGGGCTGGGACCTGATGTTCCAGATCACTGGAGCTGCCAAATCCACACATTTCAGGGCAGAAATGATTGGCACAGGAGGCAGGAATAGCTTGTGCCTTTCTGCACATGGAACTCTTGCAACAGAGAGTTGCTGGGTGTCTGGGTCTTCTCCAAGGATTTTCTTTTTCTTGGCTGGCTCCTAAAGCCCTTCTGAGGCTTTGACCTGGTCCTGAGTTCGGGATGTTTTCAAGGGCTTTGTGGTTTGATCTCTGCAGCATGAGAGGGTCTGCCCTCTCTCTGGCATGGCAAGAGGAGACAGACCTCAGGCCAAGTTTATATTGACTCTTCAAGGATGGTGGCCAACCTTGGGCATGTCAAGCAGCCCAGGCAATGCTTTGAGCTACCAAAAATGGTGCCCACCAGCCTGAGCAGGCTCTGTCTGAATTTCCAGCCCCAGCAGTGCCCCTAAAGCTCCTCCTTCCCTATGACAGCCACTATTCCCATCTCATCACTCAGGCTTGTTCCTTGTGCTGTGTCTGACTCCTGGCACGTCCTCAGGTTGGTGTGAGGCACAGCTCCTTCTCTGGCAGGTTCCCTGGCCTGCCCTGCCAGAACAGTTAATTATTCAGGGCTCAACTGTGTCTAGATCAGATGGTTCACATTAGCATTATCAACAGGATATCAGGTTCACGTTAGGATTATCAACAGAGGCAGCAGAGTCACACAGGTGAGATGGGCTGGGCCCTCATTTTGTGGGAATCTCCTCACAGAAGATGCCAAGGGCAGGGATTTCTGTGTAAGGAACTTGGATTTCTGCTGGCTGGAGTGTGAGCAGCTTGGGGATCTGGCAAGTCATGAGGAGGAATAATAAAAATCCAAAATGTTCCCTCGTGCTAATGCAAACACACAGGCAGCTCACAGGGGAGTAGAATAAAGCTAGGAGTTCACCAAGAGATCTGTTCATCTTTTCAGTATGAAATTCATCAATGGAATCACAGAATTGCTCAGTTTGGAAAAGATTTCCAAGGTCATTGAGTCTGGGCGTTACTTGGCACTGCCAAGGCCACCACTAACCTGTGTCCCCAAGTGACACAGCTACACACCTTCCACATCCCTCCAGGGATGGGGACTCCACCACTGCCCTGGGAAGACTGTGCCAGGGCTGTTCAACCTTTTTGGGGAAGAAATTGTTCCTAAGATCCAATATAAACCTCTGCTGGTGTGACATGAGACTGTTTGTTCTTATTCTATTACTTGTTATTTGAGACAAGCAACCAACCCTCACCTCACTACAAGCTCCTTTCAAGCAGCTGCAGAGAGCAATAATGTCTCTGAGCCTCCTTTTTTCAGCTGAAACAATCCCAGCTCCCTCAGCCATCCATCGGTTCATCCATCCATCGGTTCATCCATCCATCCATCCATCCATCCATCCATCCATCCATCCATCCATCCATCCATCCATCGGTTCATCCATCCATCCATCCATCCATCCATCCATCCATCCATCCATCCATCCATCCATCCATCCATCCATCCATCCATCCCCAAAATTACGGTCAAGTCCTTCTTCTCTTGCATGCCCTTGACACCCTGGTACAACCCTGCCTTTCTCAGCCATGTCATGGGAACACAACCCAGTGTGGTTCTGTCCTGGTACAAGAGACTGACCCAAAGAGCTCTGTGATTATCTATCGACTTCTCCATAAAAGAGCATGAAACAGTATTTAAAAAAAAAAAAAAAGACATCTCCCAAAGTAGCACCATGAAGTTCTTCATTACCCACTTCAGTTACAAATTGGAGCTAAGCAATAAATGCTGGTTGATGCTTTCCAAACAACTTTCTAACCCAGAGACAGCACCCTGCCTTTTCTCTTTGCTTTAATATTTGCCAGCAGCTTCCAGAGCACAACAGAAAGCCAAGGGTATTTTTGAGACCTGAACAGGGTTACTCTCCAATTCCAGAACTCCTTTGGGGTCTCTCTGGGAGGGGGTGTGCAAGGGTAGGTGCTGTGTACCCCAAACAGTTGTGCCAAGCCAGGTGGGGAGGATGCTCAGGGTGCACAGCACATCCTTGGCACAGGTACCACAGGTTTGGGGAGGAAAGGCTCCCCTGCCCCAGCTCAGCCTGAGCCAGCTTGGCCCTTGCTTCTCTTTTTGCTGTTTCCTGATGAACTCAGCCTGCCCTCCCAGCTCCAGCTCGGCAGTGGATCCACATTCCAGCACTGAGCCCTCTGACTGCAGGGTCTGGTCACGGGTATGGGGGAGTCACCAGGACATGCTGTCCTGGAGGCCATGTGGGACCCCCTGGGTTTGTTGTCCCCTGGGACACCAGCACCCACTGGGTTTTCCCATTTTCCTGCCATGCCTGCAGGCCTACATTTTGCAGCTCTCCTGTCTGCTCTGCTGGCAGAGACATCTCCAAGGGTGACTTGGGGAAGGAGTCACATGAACAACAACTGATGCTGCTTCAGTCACCAAATCCTCACTGGTTTACTGGGGCAGAGACAGTGACAGAAGTAGATGCTCACAGATTTGTCCTCCATTTAAACACATCTCTAGCCCCCACAATCTGCAATAAAGGAGCAAAGAGGGAATCAAGGAGTGAAATCCCTTAGAACAGCTCCTGCAGGACTGTGGTGGGTGCCACCTCTGTCCCTATCCCACATCCTCCTTGCACACTCTGCTTCATCCTTCATGCCTCGCTCGTCCCTGGTCACATTCCTCCCTTTCTGGCAGAAAAGCCTCAAACAGAGCTGAAGGCCTCTTAAATCAACGTCTTTCCTGACTCAGAAGCTGTAAGAGGATTCATTATTTATGTGGCAGAAACACAAAAGCTTAGCATATTTTAAGCTGTCTGAAACAACTTCAAGGCAACTCTTCCTCTGTCTTCTTTTTTTTAACAAAACACATTGAGATGTCTCTGAACTGTGCAGCGGGGGGAAACTGTTTTTTTAATTCTAAAAGATAAAATAATATGTACAGACTGAGGGAGAGAATGAAAAACCCCCATGATCTAGCTTGGGATCACCAAGGAATGCCCATCAGGGGATGTTGCCTGTGAGGTGTTGGCATAATCCTTGGACAGACTCTGCTGTGACATGGCATTGATGTTATGGCAGTGGGAGAGGTCAAGGAGACAGCTCTGCCCCTTCACGAGCACATGCAGCCATATCCTTCAGAGGCAGGAGCAGAGGAGGTGCTGGGTGTCTTTTTTTCCCCTCTTTCTCCCCATTTTTACATTTTCAATTTAGTCACAGCATCTCTAATTTCCTTAGATCTGAAGCCACCTCGTGAGACTGGAAGGGAATGATATAGAAGAAAGATGAGGGGAAAAAAACCACCAGTAATCTTGTAAAAGTCAGTTTTGAAAAATCAATTTTCTTGTGTGACAAGATTTGCTTAAGGCTTTTCGTTCTGTGAAATCAGCCCATCATCCTGCGGGAACGCATGAAGGAAGTGGCAAGTGTGGTTTGGAATAACTCAGATTAAAGACTGCTAAATTAGGCACAAAAAGCTGCCACTTCTTGCAAAGGGAGAGGAGATCTGGCCAGAGGAGGCAGCGATGCTCCCTTCTGAATCTCATTCCCAGCTCCAGGAGCAAATCTTGAAGGAGAGGTGACTGACAAGGCTGGGAACACACAACCACAACCCTAAGGTCTGCTGGAATGAGATGGAGACAGGTTCACTCTAACCCTGGGAAAGAGCTGGAGCAGAGTTTGGAAATCTCACAATGCTGCTGCCTCCTGGGATGCTGGTGATCCTGTCTGGGATGGTGCTGAGCACCACCATGGGGCACCCCATGTTTCTGTGAGCTCCCCTGGAGCACCCAACCCCCTCTGGCAGCCCCACCATGGCAGAGGATCCATCCAGCCCCGGGCTGGCTGCTCCATCACTCTGCTCTGGTACCTTTCATCATCTCTGTGTCAGGGATGGTGCTCACCAGCACAAAGTGTTTTCCTTCCCCTGCCTTGCCCCCCCTCTATTCTCTCTCCTAATTAGTTCAAGCTGCCTCTGAACATCTCCCACCCGCTTGTTCCCATTACCTTGACAAGCCAGGGAATGGGAAGACAAATCTCCCTGTCCTCACACTCCATGAGTGAAGGCTCTTCCAACCCTGTCTTCCCATCTCTTGTGGGGTTCTCTCTCTCCGTGCCTTGGCAGAGCCCCCCCAGCAGCCCAGTCTCACTTCCCAGCTGCAGGGATAGTTATGCCTTTTATTTCACTTTATTTCCTTTTTCTAAAGCCTGTCTCTCCACCTGCCACCCAGCCATGCTCTGCTCCCTGTCACAGGGAGCTGGCAGATGGGGCTGATGCATCACGAAGGAGATCTGAAGAATTCATTTCCTGGTATTTTTTTTTCCCCCCAGCTTTCATTTTCACTTCAGAGCAAAGGTCCAGTTGTCTGGGAGGAAGCTACAAAGACAAACCCAGGCAGGAAAACAGAGATAGTCAGGAAAAATGTTACAGTGCCGATAACTTGAGACCTCGGTGTGCTTTGCATTTATTTCAACTCCCGCTTTAGCTGCATTTTGCTATGTCTATAAATTAGATTTATTCTGTTACTGCTGTGAAATGCCTGCGGGCCCCTTCCCCACTCCAGCTTCTCTTCCCTCCCCTGCCAAGTGTGGCCGCGGGAGGCAGCAGGAGAGGTGACAGCCCTGCCGAGGGACAGCATATGGGCTCGCAGCATCCTGCCGCCGGACAGACGGCAGCCTCGGCCACTGCAGCGGGAGAGAGCAGATGGGAGCAGGGGGAGGAGGGCAACCAAAACTGCATGCTGGCAGAAATGAGAACTTTCCCAAGCTGGACGGGAGGAGGGAGCTGGCTGTGGGGGGGAGAAGGTCCAAAGCGTGCCAAGAAATGGCAGCAAAACCAAAGTGACCATTCAGTTTCAAGATGCTGAAATGCCTCTGGTCTGGACCAGATGTTTGTTGAGCTGCTCCCCACCTCATCTCTCTGAGGACCCTTAGACTCTGCAGAAGCTCTTGTGGAGCTGCCCCAGATCATAGAATCCCAGAACAGTTTGGGTGGGAAGTACCTCAACGCTCATCTCATTCCAACACCTTCCACCAGACCAAGCTGCTCCAAGGCCCATCCAAACCAGCCTTGGAAGGGTCCCCGTGCAGTCCCCAGAGGAGAAGTCTGGGTGATTTTCCTGTGAGTGGGGCACTGAGTGCAATGAATGTGGACAAAAGTGCCTGTGCACCCACAGACTTCACACCTTGTCTGCAGCCACCGGGGTCCCGCAGCATTTCAAACCCTTGACAGTCCCTCTTAAATATTAAGCGAGGCGTGATTGGAATTTAATGAGTTAATATGGCAAATCCTCCTCCCTGGTTGTGGTCTTGGTGATGAGAAGCTCTGGGAATGCAAGGCATGAGGGGTTGGTCACTTTAATCCTGGGCCTTCCAGGAGCGGGCAGAGGAAAGCAAGGAACACAAAAACACACTAGCTCCCAGGAGACACTTTTCAAAGCCACCAGAATTGCATATTAAAATATATCCAGGTTTTATAGTGCCAGAAGAGGGAAAACAGCCCCTGCTCTGGCTTGGCTGGAGGCAGTGCCCATTAAATGGATCATTTGCCACTTCTCTCTCAAAAGTTGCCAATGAAATCATTGCCCTGAATCTCTGATCAGCTTCCCACGATCCAATAATCCCTTCTGGCCCTTACAGCCTATGGATGTGTGAATATATTCAGCTGACTGGAAGAGGTAGGGACAACTCTGGTGTCATGAAAGGATGTTGGACCCCAAACATGCCTTTCCCTGTCCTTTCACCCAGAACAGGGATCTGTGCACACCCAGAAGCTTGACTGACCAAGCAAAGAAGCAATGGAGACCTAGCTGGAACAGAGACATCTTGCTCCCACTGTCTGGGGTGATTTCTCCTTCTGCTCATCCAACCTTGCAGCAGCAAACAATTCCCATCGCTCTTCCTTCCCTAAGACCTGAATTCCTGGACTCTATTATAGATGTGGCTTCCTCATGCTTGGATGGGACAGGGCGCACCCATTCACGGGCCCAGCTCTCCTCACTGCCTAGGTGTGGGAGGCAGTTTTATTTCACCTTCACTTTTATCCTGCTAGGGATGGATCCCTGGGGGCAGACCTCTGGCATGGGAACAGGTCTGATCCCTGGGAAGTGAGTGTGAGGAATTAGGGATGGGATTCCCTCAGATTCCATGTGAATCAGTGATGTGGGAGGGGTGGGAACACCCTCAAATTTCATCAAGGGATGTTTAGATTGGATATTAGGAGACATTTCTTGACTAAAATGTGGCTCAGACACTTGAACAGACTGCCCAGGACAGGGGTGGAGTTCCCATCCTGGAGGAATTTAAAAGATGTGTGGATGTGGCACTTGGGGACATGGATTAGTGGTGGCCTTGGAAGTGCAGGTCACTCAATGATTTTAGAGGGTATTTCCAGCCTAATTGATTCTGTGATTCCACCACTTGCTGACCTTCATTCTGGGCTTCCCCCTCTGCCATAACCAGCCACTCAGGGTTGTCAGGGAATGTCTCTTGGCTGTTTCCCTGGGATTTGTTTTGGAGAAGCTGGGTCTGTGTGCTGAGCCCACGACTGACTGCTGATGGAAGTGCTCCTGGCAGCAAGTTTGTCCATCCAGCCTCATCCACTGGGGCAGGGAAAGTGCAATGATTCTGCCAAGCCAAGCAAGGGCTGACCAGCTGCTCACTCCCTCCTCCATTCCTCATCCCTTTGATAAGGCTTTCCCAGATTTCTGCTGCTTTTCCTGCTCTTTAAGCAATGCTGAGCCACGAGGGAGCTGGTTCAAGTGTCTGAGCAAACTTCCAAGCCGTTTCCAGCAAGACATGGGGTACATGCTCTTGGAGAACTTGACTCTCCCATGGGAGCTGAGGCATCTCATGAATAAATCTGGTGAGATGCCAGCAGGTCCCCAAATGGTGCAGACAAGGCTCAGAGGGTAAAGAGCAGCAAAGCTCTGTGGAGTTTGAACTTCTCCCCACGTTTCTCCAAACAAACTGTGGGAATATGTCTCCGTGGGAGGAATGCCTGCAAGATGCACAGTGTAAGGCAGGCAGGCCAAAGCACAGATGATGCACATTGAGATTTTCTCTTTCTCTCTCACAGCTCCTTGGTATCAGGTGAAATTTTTCTGTATCTACCTGAACCCATAAAATTCTGCCATTTTTTCCCCAAGGCCAGAACCCAAGGCACCCCAAACCTGTACCTGGGCATGTACGATCCTTGGAGACACCAGACCTACCAAAGGCACTTGGGCTTTTCATCCTTGTTTTCCTAAAGCTGGGTGGGAAATGCCTATCTGTGGAGAAGCTGCAGGAGCTGAACCAGGGAACTTTTCCCTGTTGTTGTCCCTTTGTTTTCCCTGGGCAAAGCCAGGGGGAAGCCAGGACACTGCCTCCCACCAGGTGTGTTCCAGCCCCAATGCCTTCAAAGAAAACCTCGTTAAGAAGCAGTTGAGTCTGGATTAATATTTGATGAGCGACACTGAGTTGCTGTTCAGAGATAAAACATTATTTACTGAGCAAGGGCTTTCCTGCCGGCCCTGAGCCAGCAAACAAACAGTGCTCAGGGGGAAGCACGTGGAGGTGAGGACAGGGGATGCTGTGGGATGGCTCTGAGCTTGGCTCAGCAGGTCCAGGGGGATGGTGGGGCTCAAGCCCTGAGCTGCAGCTGCCACTCACAAAGCTGTGATTTGGGCAGGCAGCAGCCTGGGCTACAGCCCAGCAGGGGTGGCTGGAACTTGCTTGGACTGCATTTGCTGTGATCCCTGTCTGGATGTGGGATGGGAAGAAGTGGGGCAGCACCATCCCTTGGGTAGCTGATAAATAAATGCCCCCCGGCTCCTCCTGACCTCTGCTCCTGCTGCAGCACCTGCTGGACCTTCTGCAACATCCCTCAGCTATTGCTCACAGCTGCTGTGCTCAACACCTTGCAGCAGCTGGGAGGGCTGTCTCCCTCTTCCCAGCTATGTCTGTGTGTCTGTCTGTCAGTCCCACACCTTCCTTTGGAAGTACACCTTCCCCAGAACTGCAGCTGGTGCTGGAGGCTGGCTGCACAGGTCTCCCTCTGCCACCAAAGATAACATTATTTGCAAAGGTCTCCGCCAGCCCTGGGGGTGAGAGCTCTGTGTGGATGCACAGAATGAGATTTGTATCACTGCCCTGCCTGCACCAGCTCCCCATCGCTCCACAAAAATAATCATCAGCCGAGGAGCCCGAAATGCTCAGGGACTCTGCCTCCTGCAATATTAAACCTTCCCATTTTCTTCTGCCACTTTAAAGATTCTCTTTCTTACTGCGAGTGATAAATAATAACAGCAAAAAAACACCCCACAGACACACAACAGACATCAAAAGCCACGAGAAGATTGGCAAATAGAGAGATCTGAAGGGAGCAAAGAGGAGGCCTGGTTGGGAGTCGGTTCACGTCGCCCTGACTTCTGTTGCTTTCCATTAATTTTACCCGCAATCGCAGGTAGCAGAACAACGGCGACAGCTAATTACTCTCCCTTTCCCTTTCCTGCCCATTTGCTTGCAGCAAAAGAAAGCCAGTAAATTCCCAAACTCCCCCCTCCCCATCCCAGACCTGTCCAGGAAGGTGCAGAGGCGCGAGGGAGGGGGTGCTGGGGTGGGATGTGGCCGGAGCTGTTTGCTGCTCCAGCCTGGCACCGGGATGCTCTGCCAGCAAACTGGCAGAGGCTGGCAGTGGCTCAAGGGAGGGGAGAGGAAAGGTTAGTGTGGCCCCCTACCACCCCTGGGACACCAGGGAGCCTCTCTGGGCTTCCAGCCTCATGTCTATGGTGCTAAAGCAGATGGGGACACATCCATGGGAGTGCTGCTGAGGAGCCCAGGTCCCACTGAGCCTTCTCCAAGTGGAGGATGCTGCACTGGCAACACACAAGGAGGTTTTGGTGAGCTGAGCTCCAAAGGGAACCTAGCAGAGGTGGGATAAACCCAGGCCAGATGGGGTATAAGACCCTACAGAAGCTGTAGGATGTGTCTGTGCAAAGCTTGCTGTATATGGAAGGAGGGAGAACATCCAAATGAGCAAACCCCTGCTGCCAGAGGGTTAATTCACCCCTGTGCCAGAACCTCCTGCTCAGGATCACTGTGACACCTCACCAGCCTCTGCCCTCCCCTTGCTTTTGGTGACACTGGCCTGTCCTGTGTCCAAAAGCGAGTGACAGCCCAAGTGACATCGTGGGCAAACAAACCTCCCTGGGGAAATGCTGCTCCTCGCCAGGAAACCTCTGCTGCCAGCGAGGGAGCGGGGCTGGGATTTCAGCTCCAGCCTCCTCAGCTAAGGAAAGGAGCTGTGCCTGCAGCACAGGACAGCCTGCCCCAGCCCTGCCTGCCTCCCACCATCATGAGATGCCAGCAGATTTTAGAGAAGAGAAATTCTTGCTTAGAAAATGCCACCGAGGCCAAAGATTTTGTGAAAATCTGTCAGTTTTGAGAAAATGCCATTAACCCTCTGCTTTCAGAAGAGAAGACAAGATGCAGGCTGTAACTTTCCACTCTGGCTCTGGGAGTGGATTGCTCCAAGGTCTCTTTTTCCAACCAGGTTTTTCTTGCATTAAAATCGACCTCTGTGTGATTACATAAGCAAGCATGAAGAAAACTTCCTAAGGAAAAAGCAGCTCAATTTAATCAAAACTATGTTCTCTATAGGGGCAGAGGGGCCTTTTCATCTCTCAGGAAATTGTGTTGAATTTTGTTTCTTTTCCTTTGCCCTCCTAACTAAGAGAATAGGAGGTCTGGGCTTAAAATCTTGGGTCAGCAGGACCATGGAGGTGGTTTAGTGGCTTCATCCTAACAGAGAGCCCAGTTCATGGATGCTTCCCAAAGGAACACCTGTGGGTGAGATATTTGACCTCATGTGCTTTTCCCAGGAAGAAAACCCAGGATGCAAACCCAGTGCAAAACCTGTGGCTCCTCAAAAACTCCAGCAAGGTGAAGCTTGCTGGTGTGTTGGTAGCAGGGATGGCCCTGTGAAGCTGGCTGTGGGTTTCTGGCCACAAAAGGGGATTTAGGTTGTTTAAACATTCTTCCTTCGTATTCAGAGTTATTTACTGACAAACATATTGGGGGAGATTAAAAATAAATACTGTCTGAAGATCTGGGATCTCTGTTCAAGCATGAGGGAAGCCATAGGAGATAGATCAGAGTGGTCCTCCCTAAGGACCAAAAAAAAACCAAACAAAAAGACCAAAACCCAAAAAACCCCCAAAAAACCATGTTCCTATTTTTTGGTGGTTTTTTGTTTTTGTTTTTGTTTTTGTTTTTGTTTTTAAGGCAGATTTAAGTTAATTTTCACCAGTGGTGGGGTCCTGAGTGAGCCTGGGGATGGCACCAAGCTCATGTTCTGCCTTCTCAAACCTCCAGATGTCTCAGTCCTGGGGCTTTACACGTCCCATCCTTCTCTCCTGGCCAGTGTCAAGGTGCAGGAGGCTCCTTGCTTGGATGACCCACTCCAGAGGGCTCCAAGCTTAAGTGCTGGAACATCTGCCACTTTTATATAGTGAAGAGCTTTGGGATCTTATGGAAGGGAAACAAATCCCCCCTCCATCAATCAGAGCCTTTAAGCAGAAGGAAGCCCCAGCGAGCACTGCTGAGCCCTGTTTGCTTGTCACAGTGGTAGGGAAAAAGCCTCGTGTGAAGTTTACATGCTAAGGCAACTCAAGAAATGAAAAATCCAAAGTGATTGAATTTGTCATGCCTCTTTTTTTCCCTGCCCAGAATCCTTTGTATGGGAAAGCATAGCCTGAAAAAACATGCAATTAGTTTTAAGAGTAAAATCCATCATGAAACGAATCCCAAAGCCATTTGAAGCAAAGTAGACTCATGGAGGCTCAGGGGACAGGAAGGGTGACAAGATCTGTGGCCTCAGGATGGGTGAGAAGAAAGGAAGAGGGCAGAGGGTGGCATTTGCAGCCGGAGGGGACAGCAAAAACCTGTGCTACCAAGATAGCAGCAAAGATGGGAGAGGAGTGCTGGATCCACCTCTGCTTGGTGGAGAAAAGCACTCAGCTTGGCTTGGGCATGGATCCCAAGGGTGGAAACAGCCAAGAGAAATCACAAAATGCCAAAATGGTTTGGGCTGGAAGGGACTTTAAAGCTCTTCTTGTTCCACCCCATGCCATGGGCAGGGACACCTTCCACTGTCCCAGGCTGCTCCAAGCCTCATCCAGCCTGGCCTGGGACACCCCCAGGGATCCAGGGGCAGCCACAGCTGCTCTGGGTACCCTGTGCCAGGGCCTGCCCACCCTCACAGGGAACAATTCCTCCCCAGTATCCCATCTAGCCCTGTCCCCTGGCAGTGGGAAGCTATTCTCCCTTGTCCAAAGTCCAAAGAAGTGGAAACCCTAGACTGGAGCCTTCCAGGCTGCTTCAGTGCCCAAGGGATCAGCCCAGCTGGGTTCAGGGATGATGTGGAAGGTTCCTTTGTTGAGAATCAGGCTGATGGAGCAGAGGTTTTGCCAGGGTCTTGCCACTGTCTGGTTCCTTGACCAGAGATGGTTGTTCTGCCTTGGACTGTACCAGAATCAGTCCTGGGGTAAGAACCATGTGGGTCCTTCACCCAGCCTGCCAGGCACTTTGTTTTCCTACCAGCTGTAAATATGAAACCAGGGCTATTTGTATCTTTGACATTAATTGACTTCTTGAATTAATAACTCTTCTGTGTAACCAGGAACACAATTACTGCTTTGTTGTGCTGATATCCAGCTGGAAGGGATAGTTCCTACCCGGAAACTTGATTGTACTAATTAAGCTGTACGAGCCTAACAGGAGGCAGGTCATGGTAACCTGTCCCCGGAGGTGCCTGCTGTTATTACCCATGGATGGTTGTGCACAGCCAGAATGGATGGTGAGCCTGGGCGTGCATGCTCAGGCCTTCCAGGCAGGAAGGTGAGTGGCTGATGGATGAGGCAGGACAGGGATGTACCTGGTTACACAAAGCTCTTCTCTCCCAAAGTGTGCTGACAGCCTGCTCCGCTTCCCAGACCCATATTTTGTCTGCTTAGACAAAAAAAAAAAAAAAAACCAAAACCCAAAAAAACAAACAAAAAAAAACCCAAAAGCCCCCAGAACAAACGAACGAACAAAACAAAACAAAACAAACCCCAAAAAAATAAAAAAAAAAAACCCAAAAAACCAAAAAAAAAACCACCCCAAAAAACTGTGATAGGAGGGGTGTTTTCTGATGCAGGAGGCCTCACACCTAAAGCCAAGGGCCCATGGCAGCGACTCTGCTCAGTGCAGAGCATCTTCTCTCCTGCCCATCAGTCCCTGGATGTGCACTCACAGAATCACAGAATCTCCTGAGCTGGGATGCATCCACAAGGGTCATTGAGTCCAGCCCCTGCCCCTGCACAGACCCCTCAACAATCCCACCCTGGGCATCCCTGGCAGTGCTGTCCAAAGGCTCCTGGGGCTCTGGCAGCCTCGGGGCCGTGCCCATTCCCTGGGGAGCCTGGGCAGTGCCAGCACCCTCTGGGGAGAGAACCTTTTCCTAAAATCCTAAACCTCCCCTGGCACAGCTCCAGCTGTTCCTTCAGATCCTTTCCCTGGTCACCAGAGAGAGGAGAGGACCCAGGGAGGCTCGTGGCTGGCAGGGACCCCATGCACTGCCTGCACCCCAGACCTCCCTCAGCAAAAAGTGACACATTTCCTGCTGCTCCAAATCTCCTCAAGCAGCTGTGCCCTGCTCCGAGCTCACCTCGTGCAGGGGCACTGCAGACTGCAGATGTGACCCCAGCCACTCAGGGAGAATGTCCCACTCAAGGAGATCCCATCCCCCGTGTCCCCTCACATCTCTGGCACCTGCACCTCTGCTCTGGCCCCTCCCGAGCTCAGCTGGGAGGGAGGGCACAGAGAGGCTTATGGTGGTTTCTTAAAGGGGACACGGAGATGGCGACAGAGCCTCTTTGTTCAAACCATAAAAGAGTGTGCAAAAAAAGGAGAGGAATTCTCCCATAATAGACTTTTCACTCAGCATGCATTGCTCATGATGCCCCCAAACAGATGGCTCTGCCAGCTCAGTGCCAGGCCTCTTAATCCCCTCCAGGTGCCCATGAATCCCTGACTGAGAAGCTGTAGAATGTGGCAGACAATGGTGAGTGGCAGAAGAGGAGCCTCTCAACGTGCAACAGCACCATCAAGGCCACAGTGGCACCAGGGAGCCACCAGAGTGGGGACAAGGACCCTGCCACAGCAGGGAGGGGGCTGGCTCCAGCCATGGCTTACGGGGGCAGCAGAGGCCCTGGGGACGAGCCACAGTGAGCACCAAGCAGGGAGAAACACGGGAGGAGGGGAAATGGCCACCGGAAACCACAGCCAGAGGTGCTGAGCTCTTCTGGGTCACCAGGAGTGCCACCTCACCTGTACTGGGTGACAGCAGGGTTGGCCTTGGCAGAGCAGTGGAACTTCACAGTGTTGTCCTCCAGCACGGGCTGCGGCTCCACGGACAGGTTCACCAGGGGTGGGTCTGCAAAGAGAGACAGGCCATGAGCAACCCAGGACAGCTGAGGCATCCCCTCCCTGCTGCCTGCCAGCTTATCAGGCTACAAAGCAAAGCTTGGCTGTAAGGAAGCCTGGCAAAAGCACTGAGACTCCTTGGTGCTGTGAGATCACAGAATCCCAGAATGGCTTGGGTTGGAAGGACCTTAAAGATCACCCAGTTCCACCCTACCATGGGCAGGGACACTTTCCACTAGACCAAGTTACTTCAAGTCCTGCCCAGCCTGGCCTTGAACACTTCCACCTCCTCTGGACAACCTGTGCCAGGGCCTCATCACCCTCACAGGGAGAATTTCTCCCTGAGATCTCACCTAACCCTGTCCTCTGGCAGTGGGAAGCTATTTTTCAGTTTAAAGCCATACAAGGTTTGTCAGACAGGCTGATGCCACGAACGCTGCTCTTCTCTTGAGGGGCTTCAGCGAATAAGACAGGAAGAGGAGCCACAGACACCATTTGATGTAACATTTCACTTGGAAAATGTGACTGCTGGCTCTGATTCTCATTTAAGGACATAAACTCGCCTGCTTTGAGACACTCCAGTTTAATATCTTGCTGTAAAACAATGATGTTTTGTCTATTCTCTAACTTTAAAGTGGCATTTCTGCTCTTTCATCAGCCTAATCATCTCTGCCAAGGCCTTACTGGTGTCACAGGCTGCTTCAGTCTTCCAACTGCTCCTCAGTTTCTCTCCTCCTTTCCACATGAGAAGCATCTAAATGCTTTAGCAACAAATAAAACTTAGGAATGAACCGATAAAAGCAAGCAGGAAATGGGTGAAATGTTCAGATGCAGAATATCCAGAGTTGTTTTAATTTTTCATGATGACTTCAGATTTAGGTTTTAAGCATGGGGCCTTATTTGAGGGCAAAAAGCAGAAAGAAATGGCTTTGTGGAGGGTTTTTTTGGAGCTTGAAGAACAAGCTGTCCCATGGCAGAGGGACTTGGGGCTCATCGACCCAGCTGAGGAGCTCTCCTGCCCTTGAGGTGGGAGTCTGCTGCACATATGCAAAAACAGATCCTAAAACAGGACATGTTACGTGTTCAGCTTTCCCTGCTGCCTCTCTCCTCTTCCAAGTGCCCAGCTGGAAAACAGGGAAAGGCTGCAGGTGACAGGGCAGGGGGGCAGAGAAGCTGGGTGGCACTGCCTGGGCCAGGGCACCTCCCTTGGCCCCAGGTGTGCTGGGGCATCCCGGAGCCCTGGGCTGGGTGTGGGGTCAGCACTGGGCACCCCCAGTGCTCGAGTTCCTGTGGAGCCACGGCTCCAGCCAAGCCCAAGGAGCGTCCTTGGTTTTCCAGGGATGGAAATGTCCCTGCTGGCCTCTCCCTCCAGCACAGCCAGGTCAGGTCCTGCTGGAGTGACCTGCTCAGTGCTGTGCTGGAGGCTGTGGGCTCCAGCTGGGCAAACTGGTGTGGGAACAGCCTCCACAGCAAGGCCGGGCTATTCCAGCCCTGCCAGGTGCCAGGTCAGCTCGGGGACAGCAGCGGAGGGTCAGAGGTGGCCTCGGCAGTGACCTTGGCTGGGCGGGAGGGGAGAAGGAAAGGCGGAGTCCCGGCAGCGCTCCAGAGCCTCCTTCTTCTCCACCCGTGGTATTTACCCAGCCGGAGCCTGGCTTTGTTGTGAGCAAAGCCACCTGCCTTCCTGATGGGAAATTATGACGGGGAAATTATAGGTATTTTCAATTTACCCTAATTTCATTTTAAAATGTGCAATTCAAATGACAATAAAGATGGGCGCAGTTGGGAATATAAATGAGCTTCCCTGACACAGCAGCCCAGAGATGTATAGCGGGCTCCTAATTCATTCCCAGGCATCCTGACACTTCCCTATTGTTAGACAACAACAGCTAATCACCTTCCTTTGTTAAGTATGAATCACACTTCTCTTTAGTAGCTTCCCCATTGTTTGATGGGTTAGGAGCTGTGCCTACGATTTACAGAGAGGAACCTCTTTGTATTAAAATGAGCCCGGCCCCCTCCTGCACTCAAAATAATAAAAAAATAAAATTAAAAAGACAAAAAAAAAAAAAAAAAAGCAAAGGAAATGAATTAAAGTCTTTGATCTCGCCTTTCAGAAATGGGATTGGGCTTTCGAGTGTTGTGGGTGCTGCGGATAGCGTGGGTTGTGTGTGCCACTGTGTTTCGGGGCACTTTAAAGGGAAAAAAGACACAAATTGTAACTCATCAGGATGTAATTCCACTCAGTTACAATTATAATTCCTGCCTGGCTTCTTGTAATGAATTTGAATGATGGAACGAGATAGAGCCAGCCCACAGGCGGCGGGAGCAGAGGGTGTGAGTGCTCATGCGGGTGCCGTGTCGCACCAGGACTGGCACTGGGATGGGCACCGGGGCCAGCATCACTCCTCAGCAGCCCTGCAGCCCCGGAGGCACCTTGGCAAACCCCTCAGCTCCCACTGCTCCCACTCAGCACCTCAGGAATGGCTGCAGGCTGAGCTCTGTGGGCTGCAGGCGCTGTGTTGGCACTTGCCTGCCAGGTGCAGATCCCTCTCCGTGCTCCTCTCCCCTGTGGACAAGCCCTTCCCAACCTCTTCACTGAGGCTAAGGTGCCACTTCAGCCCTGGGCTTTCCACTCCCCAGTGGGAAGCACAAAAGGGAATCAAACACTGCAAAGCTCCAAGGATAAACACAGCAGGAGACCCTCCAGCACAGCGATGTGCCCCTCATCACCCTCCACTTTCCTTCTCCTCCTCCCACCTCCTGCAAAAACATACAGATGCAGCCAAATCCCTTCTTGCTGTGACAAAAAAGGTGTAAAAATGAGCAACTGCACATGTGTGTGCAGAGGCTTGGAGCAATGGCTTTGGATAAGCAATAACCCTGCTCCTCCCCATCCCGGCACGCTGGGTGTGCATTTCCATGGAGCCACTGGGCTCCTGCAGTATAAATAGTTTATGGCATATCAAACTATTAAACATGATTTTAATCCCACTTGTGATGTTCGACGCATAACTCACAGGAGGCTGACTTTGATGTGGCTGGTGGAACGGAAATCACATTGAACAGATGTTCCAGCTGGAGCCGCTTAGTGTTTCCATTACAGAGCCTGCACCGGGGTTTTTTCCAGCTCTTTCCACCAACCCCCCTTTTTTTTTATATATTTGGGAGGGGAGGGTTTTATGACTCAGCTCTTTTATTGCTGCTATCATGGTCAGGCATGAGATTGACGGGACCCAACTTCAATTTTCCATCAGCTGAAAGAGGATAATCTCTCCCACCATGTACACACCCTTCCTAGGGATAACCTCCATCCTGGTGTTTCTCTACTGCCTGTGAGCATTCCTGGAGTTCTGTTGAGTTGCAGAAGAAAATGAAAGAAAACACTAGGAGTGATTTACCAGGCTGCTGCTTCCTGGGAAGGATTATTTTTGGTTTCCTGGGATTTTTTTGCAAGGCCACCTTTCAAACCATGCAGCTGGGTGATGTTTGCTATGCTGTGAATTCAACCTGCACTGCTGGAGGTGGAGAGTGCAGGGTCCAGGGGGATGCTGCAGCTCGTGCCAGGCTGGGAAGAGCTCCCCAGCCAACAGCTGCTGCCTGCTTTTCCTTATTCTTCCAGAAACCACTTCTTTCTCTCCCTGAGGTGTTGCTTCTCTGATACATATTGGAAGAAGACCCATGATTAGGTCTTCTCATAATTCCCTAGGGAAAAATGAGTGGTCCAGATATTTTTTGCTTAGGAAAAGCACCTTTAGCTCTTTGCAAAGTGAAAGTAGCTGGTTGTCTACAAGGCCGGGAGTGAGACCTCACCAGCTAAAGCTGGGTTAATAGTTGCACTTGATGATCTTAGAGGTCTTTTCCAACAATAATGATTCTTTTACTGGATGCAGTTAGAGCAGGATTTTGCATCCAGGTCAAAATCCATCCCACCTCAGCTTGGTTAATCCATCTTAGTATTTTTCTATCCCATCACCCATCCAGCTTTGGAAAATTGATATCCTCATTAGCTACCATTAAGAACAACATACTTTTAATAGCTGGGTAGAATATTACTGTTATTATATTCACAGCATGGAGAATTTTAATAGCTCAGAGTGGAAATTGGTGTTCTTTATCGGGTTTTTCTCTTTCCCAAGCAGATTCCATGTGGCTTGGGGATTCAGCTCACGTCTCCAGCCCACACTGTACTGCCCTGGTGTAATGATGTCTCTGCTCCACGTTGTTTGTGTGAGTGTGTCTCCAGCTATTGTAGCTGTTTGCTGGCTGTGAAATAACCCAAGCTATTATCTCATTTTATCTGCCCAGTTCTGTCAGGACATGCAGCCAGCAACCCAAGAGCTTGGTAATCTTCCGGCAGCAAAAGCTGGAAGTCTTAAATGGTGAATTTTCTGCTGTGCTTGAGTTTGTTCAGTTGAATTTGCCAGTTTTAATTGGTCTCTGGAAAGCAGCTGGCATGCTAATATTGAACATCCTGCTTTTGCAAGTCGTGGGTAAATACAGCTGCAGGAACTGGGTGTGTGAATGGAGCGTGGCTGGAAGGGGTTAGGAGGAACCCAAGAGCAATGGCTGCTGCAGAGGAGGAGGGAAGAGGCCTGGGAAATGTGAATTTTGGAAGAAGGCAGATTTTGCTCTGTAGATTTACAGTAAAGGGTGAATGGTAAAGCCCTGTCCCCTGAGGTGGTGACTGGCTCTGGCTTTGTGTCATGGGAGGGACACTGTCCTGATCAGGTGTCTCACAAAAAACATATCACTGAACTGCCTGTAAGTCTGGAAACACACAATTCTACACCAGAAATCCTAACAGGACTTATCTCTGCTACTGGCCATGACCAGAGGTGTTGCTTGCTCACCCAAACCCTCTGAGATCCCTCCCTGCTCCAAAGACCCCTGAGGGCCCGGATCAGGGCACAGTTGGGCCACCCAGAGCGTGGCAGCTGGTGCTGCTTTGCTCAGATCCATGGACATACAGGAAGCAGGATATCTCTGTAGCGTGGGTGTTCCTCAGGGAGCTTAGGGGTCATGAAATCTCCTGGCTGTGACTTCACACTTGATACATCAGTAAATCCCAGTAAGGAGAACCCCCCATGCTGCTCCTGCCTGGAGTCAGAGCGCTGCAGACAGCCCTGGCTGGAGAGGGCAGAGAGGACTGGGTGTCCCAGCAGCCAGAGGTGGCTCGGGCAGCTGTGCACTCACGCTGGATGTCAATGGTGACAGAGGTCTCCTTCCCGCTGGGAATGGCTTTGTTGGTGGCACGGCACACGATGCTCTCCCCGTTCTCGATGTCGGACGGGGCGATGAACAGGGTGCTCATGATGCTCTCCCTCTTGCCATCACGGAGGAGTGTCTGCCAGGGGAAACAGGGATGAGGAAAGTGCTGCAAATGAATCTGTAGAAAACTCTCAAAGCCTGACAGAAGGCTCACACAGTGTGCATCTGTATGTAAACCTTGAGATAAGACATGCTGATTTAGAAATGCCATGGAACAGGGCAGACATTGTTGAGAGAGAAATGGAACTAGAAACAAGTTTTAAAAGTGGCCTTACAAATAAGACTGGATACTTTGGAGAAATAGAGCTATGAAAGATGCATTGTAGTAGGACCTAAAAGGGGTAATTTTAGATGTTTGGCTTTAAGGCTTTTACAGCATGGTGTGGCAAATCTGATAGGTCAAGAAACGCTTATAGTGTATTGTAATTAGGAGATAGTTGCCTTCTGATTGTGCTGGCATGAATTATATCTATATTATTTCATCCTTCACATGAGACTGAAAACGGAATAAAAAGTTTTTAAAATGCCTCTCAGTTGCCCCATCTCTGGGTCAGAAAAGGGCCTAATCTGACAGAAAGGACTTTCTTGCTGGAGAGGGGCCCTTTCCCCATCCCCAGGCTCAATAAGAGCTTCTCAGCCAAACAGATTCCTGCAATAACAATTCCTCTGGCTGGAATCTGCCAAAAGCCTCAGGGGGAATAACAAAGACAAATTTCACTGCACTTCCCTGGGAATTGGGCTCTTAACTCCCATCTGCTTCCCTGCAGCCCTGCTGTGCCTAAGCCAGACAGGAAAGCTCCAGTGAGACATCTCACCCACCATCCCAGCAAAGAGGGAGCCAGAGGCAAATGGCTTTGTGACCTTGCTGGCATCTTCTGCCAGGTGAGTGCACAAAGCTGCCTGGGCTCTTCCCACAGCAGTGAGGTGATGCCAGCTGCCAGCAGCACAGACAGACCCTGGCCAAGGATCCTTGGCTGCTGTGCTGTGGTCTGGTCCAGCTTATGGTAAAGCATCACCTCTCAGGTGTTCACTGATGGGGGCCAGAGATCCAAACCCTGGTGGTGTCTTAGTGGTGAATTTGGCTGTGTATTCTATTCACCATCTGTCAGAGCTGGGGCAGTTATCTTCTGTTCATGGGGCAGTTTCTTTATCTCTCCCACAGCCAATCCTCCCTCCAGGAGATCTCTGCTGTCCATGGCCACTGAGTGTCCCTGCAGGGCTGATCAAATTCCAGCATCCCATGGGGAGATGCTCTGCCCAGGGCAGGAGCCAAGCATTCCTACCTGGATACAATCTGAGCCTGGAACAGCACAGCAGCCTTTGCCCACTGCATTCCCAGAGGAGCAGCTTTCTCCTGCCCTGCATTCCCAGAGGAAGAGCAGGCCCATCTCCAGCAGCCCTGGAGCTGCAGAGGAAAACTCCCCCCTTGTGCAGGATCCCTGCTCCAGCAGAAGCACAGCTGGCACTGCAGGAGGGCTGAGCCCCCATGGGATGGGGCTGTGCCACCACCCTGACCCACAGGGGGACAGGGCCTGTTCTGACTCTGGCAGAGTTGTTTTGTATTACTGCATTGTTTATTTTATTTTTATTTTCTTCCCTAATAAAGAATTGTTATTCGTATTCCCATATTTTTGGCTGAGATCCCCTTAATTTCAAAATTATTACAATTCGGAGGGAGGGGTTTACATTTTCCATTTCAGGGGAGGCTCCTGCCTTCCTTAGCAGACATCTGTCTGTTCAAACCAAGACAGGTGGTTACCAGCTCTGCTCGCTCAGCCTTGGCACTGTGCTTCTTCTCTGGATTTATCTGACTTCAGTGTGGTGCCCTGCTGTGCCTCTTTTGGGAGCACAGGAGCCTGGGAGTGCTTCCTTACCATCCCCTAATCCTCCTGCATGTTCTTACAGGAGGTCAGGTCACCCTGTAACCCTGACTTTGATAAGCTGAGCCCTCGGAGTTCTCAAGATGTTGTGTGGTTTTCAGTCTTTTAATCATTCTCCAACCTCTGACCTCTCTCTGGTTTATCCACAGTGGATTTTGGACCCTGTCAGGCAGTGTTTCCTTCTAAGTCTATATGTTCAAGTTTACTCCTCACAGTGTAAGACAGAACTTTACTGGGAGGTACACAGATGTCAGCAAGATGTGTGCATGTGGCACTTGGGGATATGGTTTAGTGGTGGCCTTGGCAGTTCTGGGGGAGTGGTTGGACTTGATTTTGGAGGGCTTTTCCAACCTAAATGATTCTTTGATTCCAAGACTCATGCTTTCCCTGGGTCATTGTGGCACAGCCTTCATGCACACAGGTTTGTGCCTCTCAAGCACATGAGACAAGGGATTATGCTGAGAAATTGTCACCACTATTAGCCCAGAATCCCAGAGTCATGAGGGTTGGAAAATCCCTCTGAGATGGAGTCCATCAATTTACCCAGCACTGACAGCACTGACCCACTAAACCACGTCCCTCTCCACCACATCCACAGGTTTTTGGAACACTTCCAGGGATGGGCAATCCACCACCATGCTGAGAGCCCGTTCCAATGGCTGAATACCTTTTCAGTAAAGAAATTTTCTCAATGTCCAGTCTAAACATCCCCTGGCACAATTTGAGTCCGTTTCCTCTCCACCTGTCCCTGCTCCCTGGGAGCTGTGCCCGACTCCTCCCAAGGCTCCCCCTCCTCTCAGGGAGTTGTGGAGAGCAAGAAGGTTCCCCTGAGCCTCTTCTTCTCCAGGCTGAGCCCCCACAGCTCCCTCAGACACTCCTGGTCCTCCAGCCCCTTCCCCAGCTCCGTTCCCACCTCTGGACAGAAGTGCAGGATGCTGCCCTGTCCTTGCTTTACTGTCACCCTGTGTGCTCTTCCTTTGGGGAACAAGACCCCAATTTTGGTGCTGGTGTTGAGGTGAACCCTGAGTCTGTGCAGAATTTCCCCTGTTTGAGGTTAACCTCCAAGTCCTGCAGGATCTTATAACGTTCCCTGTCCCCTTCAGTAGGGATCAGGGGGATTTCAGTCGGCTGTGGCTGTTCTGTGCTGCTTGGCTGGGATTGCAGGGGGCTGCACATGGATCATTTGGTGGACTGGAAATTCAGAGTAACAAAGAAATTATCACTCAGTGTGAATGGTTTCAGGCAGTCAGTAACTCAAACAGGACTTCTTTTTTGGCTGGCTAGAATATCTGGATCAAAGGAAAGCTGGGTTGTGTGTCAGTTCTCTTGAAAAAGCAGAAAAAGGCAAATTGATGAACTATTTTAAATGGAGCTTCAAAAGGGAAATGTTTCTAAGACCCCAAAAATCCAAACTTCCCACTCAAAAAAATGTCTAAAATTGTCCACTAGTTTTCTAAAGGCTGATTTTTTTTTTTTTTTTTTTAATGTGGAAAGGCCTCATGGAAACCTTCAGGAAGTCAGGAGAAAATGAGGTTCAGCTTCAGAAACAGAGTTTTCCTGACTCCAGGAGGAGGGAAGGATGCTTCCTCCCAGGCAGAACAGAGGTCCACTCCCTGCCCATCCCTGCCAACTGCTTAAAATGCCATGGAGACTCTGTGCTGTGGGAGATGGATCTGCAGCCTGGAAAACTCTGCTTTGGAAGGGAGTTTTGCTGGAAATATTTTAAAGATGGGCGTTCCTCCTTCTCTGCTCCCCACTGCTTGTGGGTCTGAAAGGGAGAGGGCTCAAAATTTGTCTCCTCAGGGCCAGGCAGCCCTGGAAGGGAAAGCTGGGGGCGAGGAGGATAAGCTGTGAACAACTGCATGTCAACAGCCTGGATTTTAATTAATTCCACTCCATTTGAGAGAGGGAGGGAGAGAGAGAGAGAGAGAGAGAGAGGGGTCAGTTCTCCCTGGCTCTAATTAGTGCTGCCTTTTGCATGGCAGGGAGGGAGTTGGGGCAGGTTCCCCCTGCTCACCCCGGCTGCAGGGAAGCAGCTCAGCTCCAGCAAGGAGGAGGAGGAATGGAGGGTGTTCTGCCTCCTCTGCTCTCCCCAGCAAATCAGGATATTGCTGGAATGAGGCTGGATGGACGCTGCACAGTGGCAGCTGAGGATGAAATGTTTATTAAAGATCTTTGGGAGCTCGAGGAATGGCTCTGACTGCCCACTTTGAAGTTTTGGCTGCAAACTGACCCATTTTAGGTTTCAGATTTTGCTGTTTAGAAAATTTCATTAAAACTGTCAAGTGTTACTGAATCTTTCACACTCACCAGCCATCAGGAGCCCATAAACAGGAGAACATTTGGGGTCCCATTCCCAGTGTGCTGCTGATTGCTCTTTGATTATTTCCTTCATGACCCAATAAAGATTTTCTGTCTAAATTAAAAAATGCCAAGAACCCTGACAATTTTTCATGGAAAGCTGCGGTTGGAGGAGGGGACAGATCTTACTGCAACCCCTTTGATCCAGAGCTTCTGCTGCAGAGCCAGAACCAGGGCTGGGTCACTGCCGCTGTACACAATATTAACACCACACCCAGGTGGGATTAACAGGTGATGACAACCTGTGAGAAGGTACAAAAAGCCAAATTCAGAGCAGAGCCCATTCTGGTGACATTTTGTGGCTTCTCATTGCATCCTGCTGACTGCTTTCCTCCCAGGCTCCCGAGTGGGAAGGGATGCAGGGTGAGAGTCTGAGCTCTGCAGAGGTGCTGCCCCAAATGCTTTGGGGCTGTGTGAAGTGTCACGCCTGGTAGCCTTTCACGAGCACAGGCCTTGTCCCAGCCCCATCCTGCCTCACCTTGGAATAGGTGGCTCCATTGATGACTTCTCCCCTCCTCATCCAGATGATGGAGGCTGCTGGCTTGGCGTTGTCTGCGTGGCAGGTCAGGTTCAGGGGGTCTCCTGCTCTCAGGCTGATGATGGGCCCCCCCAAAATGACAGGGTCATCTGGAGGAACTGCAAAGAAACAGCACAGAGGAGACAAGGTCATTAGAAGCATGAACCCCACCTTCCTGGAGTCATCTGTGGGGGCTGAGCTGCCAGGGCTGGCCTGTGACCTCTCGGACTCTGCAGGTGGGTTGGGATGGCCGTGGCAGGGCTACCCCCTGTCCCCAGGTCAGAGCCACCTGCCTTCTGCTGCTCTTGTGCCTCAGATTTGACCTCCAGCAGCAGCAGCTCCTGAGGGGCCTTGGGCCAGGTGGCTGCAAGCTTTGCAGGAATATGAGGGAGATAAATACACTGAGGACTACGAAATCCTCAAAGCTCTGGATGTCCCTGAGCTGCAAACTCTGGGAGGATGGTGAATATTGAAAGCAATATCCCTGCTTGAAATATCCCTGTTTCCTGTGTCTGCTCCTCCCTGGGGATCTCTAACTGGGTCTCTAGCTGGACACAGTACAGGGGTTGGAGAGGATGGGTGTGACCCCTGCTCTGGCTGCAAAGGGGGAGGGAGGTGAGGCTGCTTTGGGGTAGAAGAGCAGGAGAAGTTGGATTTGGACCTGTAGGACTCAGGGTGGAATAACCTCTGGGCATCAGGAGTGTGACCTCCTTTGAGCAGGGCTCCCTTGGCAGCCCTCTGTCCCAGAGGGACCACGGAGGAGTGGGGACACTCCCTGCTCTCTGTGATGTCCCTCTCACTGCCACAAGCAGGTTGTGGTCACCTCCTGCCACAGGGAGGCTTCTCAGCACCTCCCTCTGGGAATGCAGATCTAGATGGGGGAACAGGGACATTTAAGACCTCAGTCTTCCTTTGAAGGCACCTGAGAGCCCGTGTGAGGCTGCAGCTCCAGGCTCTGCTGGTATCCCACAGCCCTGGGCATCGCTGCTGGAAATGAAGCCAGAGACAGGGACAGGTGGAAACAGGGAGGCACAGGAGGGACACCTGAGTGTGGGTTGCTCTGTTGGGACCAGCTCTTGAACCTGGCACCCCAGAATGCTAAGAGATAGGAAATCCAGCTGGAGAGGGGGGCTGCTCTTTAATCCTGAAGGGAGGAGCTGTTATCTCTGCTACCCTGAGGGTCTGCTCCATCCAGGATCTGTGCTGGAGATGGAGCTTTGTCCAGCTCCTCATGGAATCATGGCATTATCTAGGTTGGAAAAGGCATTTAAGATCAAGTCCAACCATCTCCCCATCACTGCCAAGCCCACCACTAAACCATGTCCCCAAGTGCCACATCCACATGGCTTTTAAATCCCCTTGGGGGGGATTTAACCCGCTCATGCCCAGGAAGATTGAAATGATGGAAAAGGGACCCAGGACAGCTCAAGCCCACGGTTCACCTGTTCCAGAGGTGAACCAGGAACAGTTTGGCCTTACTGACCACTGGTGGGTGTTTCATCAAGAGATAAAAAGTTCCTGACTAAGTAAGACAAAAGCACTTTCATTTCTGCTCTGTGAGAGACCTGAGCTCAGCCCTCCCTCTCCCTGGCTCTTTAACAGCATCCCCAGTCCCATGGATGCCTCACATAATTCCAGGGAAACAGCAGGGAACCTTCTTGTGGCTGAAAGCTGCTGGCAACCCCCTCACTGAGAGCCCTTCCAGCCCAAAGCACTGCCCAAAGGCACTGAGCTCTCCCCAACCATCACCCTTGGGAAGCCAAATGCTGCTCCTGCCACAGGCAGCTGTGTTGGGGCACATCTGTCCTGGGGCCCCTGTGGGGCTGGGAGGCCAGCAGGAATGTGAAGGGCATGTGAAATGCATTCTCAAGAAATGGGAAATTGCTCCTTCTCACCCTGCTCAGAAGTGGGTGGCAGAACCCTCCAACTCTCATCATCTCCAGAGGGGATGCAGTTGGGTGAAATCCAACGATTTTCTGCCAAAGTGGAGCTGGTTTTGTTCCAAGTCAGTGCTGCTCCCCCTCAGAACCAAAGCTGGCCTAAGCCCCCTCTGAAATCCCCAAGCCTGGCCTTGCTCCTGAGCTGCCCCTGCGTTGTGGTTGGCTGAGGAGGATCTAAAATCTCCAGCGCCGGGCTGGGGTGGGAACTGGGAAGGGATTATGGTCCCTGACAAGCCAGAGGTGGCTGCCTGCCCCAGGCCGGGATTTGCAGAGGTGCTGCGGGCACACCCTGCTGCGCACACGCGGCTGCCAAGTGCTTGGAGTAATGGGATTTTTCAGCTCAGTGGGTGGAACCCAAGGACCGGGGAAAAAGCTTTCTACACGGATCCAAAATGTACTTTTTTTTTTTCCTCAGGCTAAGAGAGTGGAACAGGAAAGTGAAAATCTGTGGTTTGGGTTAGTTGGAACGATTGTCACTGAGATGTGAAAATGGGAACAATTCTGCTCTATTCTGATGTTATTTAACTATAAAGGAATTATGAATTTTAATTTTTAAGATTTATTTATTTTATTTCATTGGATGAGTTTATGCTGTTTAAAACCAAATCTGGCATTTTCCAGTAGTTTTTTCTCCCCTCACTGAATCCATTAATTGAATTTGACCTCTGCTTGTAAAAATATTGAAAATTCATCTTGTAGAGTGGGGGAAAAAACAACCCACAAATTTTGCTCTGAAGACCATATTGGAATTTAATGAAGGAACTTTTATGGTGGGATGCTTGACATTCCTGACTTTTTTCCCTGGTATTCCTGCAGCAACATCCCCCCTGCAAAGCAATCTAGTGTGTCCATTAGGGGATATTATGGGACAGGGGAGAACATAATGCAAACAAACATGGAATCACTTGTCTGGCCTGTGCCAGAAATCATCAGATTTTAGTTTTGCTCCTGTTTGTCCCTATGGGATCAGCAGCCAGCCTTGAGGAGCTGCTTATGGCAATGAGGAGAGGATGGGTTCTGGCTATCTCTTCCCAAGTAAATGGCTTTCATCACCCAGTCCTCCAGGTAGCTGTGAATTATTGATGTCTCCAGGCTCCCTAACAGGGAAGTTGCTTGGGGTGGAGGGTTTGATGAAGAGGAATCAGTGATGTCTCTCTAACTTGTGCAATATGAAGGATGGATGTATTCCTTCCCCACCCCAACTCCAGCCTGGAGAGGAGGCAGAGGAGGAGGAGGAGGAGAAGAATGAAAAGATGAAAAGGGAAGAAGAAGAAAGGAGGGAAAGCAAGAAGCCATGATCCATTATTCATCCACTGTGCTCCCAGGATTGGTTGTTATTATGAGGCACCACTACAGAATCTGGTCTCCTAATTTTTAATCACGTAGCTATGGAAGCACTAGCCTTCCTGATTAAACCAGGGATATAAATAGGGAGAGTTGTTTGGGGTTGCAGGGGGGGTTACTCCTGACAGCAAAGCAAATGAAGTTAACCCGCTCATGCCCAGGAAGATTGAAATGATGGAGAAGGGACCCAGGACAGATCAAGCCCACAGGAGCAGAAAGCTGGATGGAAAGGGCCTCAAGGTGCAGCAGGGGAGGTGTAGTTGGGATCTTAGGGAAAAATCCTTCACTGAAAGGATGGTCAGGTGGGAACAGGCTGCCCAAGGCAGTGGTGGAGTCCCCATCCCTGGATGTGGCACCTGGGGACGTGGTTGGTGGTGAACATGGTGGCAGTGCTGGGGGGACTCGATGGGCTTACAGAGCTTTTCCATCCTGAATTATTCCATGAGTCTGTGACATGCAGCTTTTTATGTGGTGAGAGTCCCCATAAATTGTCCCCAAATGGACATGAGAGTGAGACCTTCTGGGGTGGAGGTGAATCACCCCAGCAGAAGGTCTTCTGTTCCTCACATTGCCCTCAAAACCTCATCTGGACACTTGTCTCTCTCTTCACTGCAGAAAAAACTTTCCAAAGAAATGCTGACAAACTTTTCCCTGCCAAACCCCTCATTTTCTGTCAAATACAGGATTTGCTGAATATTTTTAAACCAGTCTTGGACAGGCTTCAATCTATTCTCCATAGCTCTGGGCTGCCTGGATGAGAGGGGACAGCGTGGGGTCTCTGCCCTTTGGAAAAGTGCACTTACAGCACATCTTCACAAAGAAACACAATTAAATGATGGTGTTCTTGGTGCATTCATCAGCTTTTAAAATTACTTGTTAGAGGCTTTCCTGCACACTGTCCCACCCTGCACAACTTGGTTAATTGGTGACCCCCACAGAATTCTTCTGCTGGGCTGAGGCCCCAGGCTAACGCTGCCTTTAGGAATGACCTGGATGTCTTTAAATGCTCCCAGCAGCTGGACAAGGATGTGGCAAGCAAACAGAGCCTCAGTCATTAGCAATAGTTGCTGAGATAACAGGATCCTCCAGCAGCCAGGTCCTGGAAGTGCAGGAAGCAAAAAGCCCTGCAGCCAGCAGTACATTTTCCCTAATTAAGGCTGTTTTGCTGCGTTGTTGTGCCTGGTTCCTTACTGCTGCTGGGTTTGTGTAACCAACCTCCTCTTCTTGGGGCCAACCTCTTCTTCAGTGTTAAGTGATTCAACCCCAACACCTGCTGGTGGGCAAGGGTCACCCAGCTGCTGGGCTGGAGAGGCAGACACAGCAGCCCCTGAGGGCTGCCCTGAGCCAAATATCTGCCAGGAGTGTTCAGCTGGTGTCAGACTCAGCACAAGGGTCCCCTGTGGATCGAGATCCCTTGGATAAGGCCTTGCTGATGCATTGCTCATCTTCATGGCTCCCCTTTCCCGGGGATCCGGGCCCAGCTCATGTGGAACTTAAACAAATAACAGTGACCAGAGGAAGCTCCTGGCGATCACAAACTGCCATGAACCACTGGAAGGATCTTCCTGGCCCCAAAGCTGAGAGAATAAGTGTAAATCATTTGGGTGAGTTCAGCCTGGAGAGGAAAAGGCTCCAGGGAGACCTGAGAGATGTTTGCAGAGCCTAAAGGGGCTCCAGGAGAGCAGGAGAGGAACCTGGGACAAGGGGTGGAGGGGCAGGACACAGGGAATGGCTCCCACTGCCAGAGGGCAGGCATGGATGGGATATTGGGAATTAGGAATTGTTCCCTGTGAGGGTGGTGAGGCCCTGGCACAGGGTGCCCAGAGCAGCTGGGGCTGCCCCTGGATCCCTGGCAGTGCCCAAGGCCAGGCTGGACAGGGCTTGGAGCAGCCTGGGACAGTGGAAGGTGTCCCTGCCATGGCAGGGAGTGGAACAGGATGGGCTTTAGGGTCTCTTCTAAACCTATTCTGTGATTGTGTGATGAATCAAGAGCATCCCCAGCCTCCCCAGTGGGGACAGCTGCCTCCCAGTGAGCACTCAGTGAGAACACAAGGCCCCGTGGGGATGAAAAAGCCAGGCTGAGCACAGATCCCTTTGCTGCTGTGTTGTGTCCCTGCAGGAAGGGAAGCCCCAGAGATTCAGCTGGCTCAGCCGAGCCCCTCGTGCAGCAAGGGGGGATGTGGGAGCTTTGCTCTGCTCTGCCAAGTGTTTGTGCATTCTGACACGGCCTTGCAGCTTGTCAGGGAAGCATGTTCAGCTCTTGTAGACAAGCCAGGCTTATGAGGCATCACAGAGCAGTTGCTGGGCCTGACCGGATTTGGCGCTGCCCTGACCTGCAAGAGCCGCTTGCCCTTGGGGAGGGTTTGGAATACAAACCCTGCAAACAGAGTTTGCCTTTACAAATCCCATCTCTGCTCCACGCTGGGGCTTTGGGAGTGCAGGTTTGCTGGCTGACAAGGCACTGGTGAAAGATGCAGGATTCAACCTGCAGCCTCTGGAAAATCCTTCCCTGGAAGAGTGTGATCCTCTGATCTAGTGGAAGGTGTCTCTGCCTGTGGCAGGAGGGCTGGACCAGACAGCCCTCCAACCCCAAAAATTCTGTGTCTCTATTATCATGTCCTGGTCCAAAAGGTGGTCAGTGTATCAAGACTTTGGGGCTGTGACTTTGGCAGTAAGCTCTTGCTAATGATATTCAGCAGAATGAAGAGTTAATTGGCTGTGGTATCATTTCTGTGCATCATTTGGGATCAGAGCATTCTCTTCTCTGCTTGAGAGCTGCAGGGAGCTGCCTTCTCTTCCCAGACAGTATCTGCTCTCCCCACCAGCCTTGGGGGCATTTTGGAGCTCTAGTGGTGTTGCTCTGCATGATGCTTTTGAGATTCTGGGGTGTTTTGGCCACACTCATGGATGCAGAACTCCCTGGAGCTGATCAAAGGAAAAGAGCAGCTCCCCTGCCAGGCGAAATCGGCAGAGGTTGGGCTGTTTAATTGGCAAAATGAAGGCTGGGAGGATTCACTGGCATGAGTTACAGTGAAAGAACCAGAAGTAGGTTGGGAGAAGACAAAGGAAAAAGCAGGAAAATTTGGGTGCTGGGGGAGAAAGAAGGTTCTCTGTTTCATCAAGTGTCTAGGAAAGCTTTCCACAGGGAGGAAAAGGGGCTAGAACACAAAAGTGCTTTTAGGATGAAGCTTGCTACACGGGATAAGAGAATCCCCTTACAGGGATTGTGTTTCTGGCAGAGTTTTCCAGCAGACTGCTCAGGGTCTCGCTGTATTATCAACCCTGAAGGCTGCAAATTGTGAGGGCCTAAACCACTGCAGAGCAGCTTACAGCTCCAGGAGTGTTTAGCTTTCCATTTATCAGGCCTGTACACATTTAGGATTCAGATTTCCAGCAGTTCTTCAGAGCTAGGAAGGATATAAACAGACTCTTAGGTTTTGTCCAACACTTGAAAGGCAGGGATTTTGCTGTCTGAGCATTGCCATGGGCTGGGCTTCTCAGGGCAGCACCAAGTGGGGACTTGGGGCAGGACTGTGGGGCTCAGTGACCTAAGATCTGCAGGAAACCTAGCCCTGGATGCCGCTGCATCCTCTCCTCCACTGTCCTGATCTGTTCTACCTCTCCCCTTCCTGATGCAATTAGGATTTCAATCCTTTTGCTTTGGCAGGTAAGGAAAAGCAAATCACACAGAGCGAGTGGTCAGAGTTTAAATGGGGTCAGCACAGGGCTCAGAGTCCTTCCTGACTCCAGAGTGGAATATTCCCACTTCAAGTATGACTGAGCAGATCTTCCTTGGCATCCTACATCTTAAACCTGGAGATCAATCCTGTCTGCAGCTGCTCAGCAGGAGGAGGCTCCACCCTCATCCTTATCTTTCCATGCTGGGCTCACCCCCAGCAGTGTGGGCAGCAGGATGGGTGAGGGGATTCTGCCCTTCTGCTCTGCCCCTGTGAGCCCCATCCACAGAGCTGAGTCCAGCTCTGGAGTCCCCAGCACAGGGAGGACCTGGAGCTGCTGGAGTGAGACCCTGGAGATGCTTCAGGGCTGGAGCCCCTCTGCTCTGCAGCCAGGCTGGGAGAGCTGGGGGTGCTCACCTGGAGAGGAGAAGGCTCCAGGGAGAGCTCAGAGCCCCTTGCAGGGCCTGAAGGGGCTCCAGGAGAGCTGGAGAGGGACTGGGGACAAGGGATGGAGGGACAGGACACAGGGAATGGCTCCCACTGCCAGAGGGCAGGCATGGATGGGATATTGGGAATTGGGAATTGTTCCTGTGAGGGTGGTGAGGCCCTGGCACAGGGTGCCCAGAGCAGCTGGGGCTGCCCCTGGATCGCTGGCAGTGCCCAAGGCCAGGCTGGATGGGGCTGGGAGCAGCCTGGGACAGTGGAAGCTGTCCCTACCTGGATCTGGATGAGCTTTAAGTTCCCTTCCAAGCTAAACCATTCCATGCCTCTGTGATTGTTGAAACAATCCCTGGAGCTGTCTGCACCTTCCCTACACATGACAGGCTGCAAACAGCCCAGCCTGGGCTGTCCACGGCCAATTTACAGAGGCCACACTGGCTCTGGGATGAGCTCTGGCATTGTTTCCAAGCATCCAGCCCCCTCTGTGTGCTGCCAGCCCCTGGCCCTGCTCAGATTGGCATGGCATGGAAGGCTGGTGCTCTGTGGGTGCCTTCCTGCATCCATCCCAAGCCAAGCCCTGGCAGGGTTGCCCACCCTGGGCTGGGTGGCAGTGGGATGGGATTCTTGCTCTGTGCAATACAGAGCCGTCCCCTAGTCCTTGCTGGGTCATGGGTGGATGGGAAAAGGAGATGTTGTGTCTACAGGTTTCCTGTTGTCCCTGCTGTGTCCTGGCCACATCTTTCCCAGCCTCTGCTGCCTCATTCCTCCCTCCTGCCCACGGGAGCTGAGCCTGAAGAGCCTGAAAAATGCTGGGCAGCTCCTGGTGCTCCAGAACTGCTGCCAGGAGAGGGAGAGGAAAGAGATGCAGGCAAACAGCACAGCCTGGGGAAAACACACTAAAAAATAAATCAAAAGAAACAAGGGGAGCCAGGGAGAAAAATAGTGATGAAAGTTTAAATAGTGCATCTCTCTCTCAGTCCTATTTGTCTTGTGGCACTTCAGTGTGTGTGTGTAAGCAGGAGGGGCCGGAGGGCTGCCAGGAATGCTGCCTCCTCTCCATCCCAAGCACACACCTGTGTCCCTGTTTCCCCAGCTGAGCCTCATTCATGGACCCTCCTCACGTTAAGGAGCTCATGAGAAACAAACCATTAATATTTCCTAAAATTCCCCCCCCTGCTTTTTCCCCCCCCTATTTTCTCCTAATGATTTGTCTCTTTTTTCATCCAGCCACTGAAACTCTCACATGTTCCACATTTCTAGGGTCAGCAGCATGGATTTCTCCAGTGGAACAGTGTCTTGCTGGAGAATGAAGATGCGTAAAATTCAGAAAGGATTCCTAGAGATGGTTTCATCTCACTGCAGCAAAGCACAACTCTGCTTTCCCACTCACTGCCCAGGAGGGGCTGATTTTCCTCCATCTAAGCCCTCTCCAGGTCATTTTGAGGAATACCACTGGAATACTCTGCTTTTTCATGCTGAGGAGGGGTTTGCTCCCAGATTCTTGGCTAGAGAGTGTTTTAAATATTCAGTTTTCACAATGGATTGGAATTAAAGCAAATGTCAAAGTTCTGAAATCCTTTGTGAGAGCTGGCTCTGAGCAGGACCCATTTTGGAGAGCACACAAGCAGATTTGACATGGGATAAGTGAGCATTTGTATTCCAGTGAAAAGCCTCCTATGCAAGGAGAAAGAAGTTTTGGCAGCCCCCGTCTACACTTTAACAAAGACCCAGTTGCAGTGCAGGCAGGTAGCTGGCCAGGTATGGATTGTTTACGTGGAATGTTCACTCTGCAAAGAGTAAAAAACTTAAAATTTTCTCTCCCAGCTGAAAGGGCAACACAATGCCAAAGAATATATTGCATTTTCCAGGTCCTCGTTCGATTCTCCCCACCAAGGCAGTGTTTGTGGATGGATCCTGTCAACAGCTACTGCCAAGCCCTAACTCAGGGCAGGGGGATTTGGAGGGAGCTGTTTTGCTTTGCTGTGTCTGCCCTGCCTGTAAACTGAAGAGTGTTGCCCACAACTGAGAGAGGTGGGTCTGTGATCCAGGACAACCGTGATTAATGGCTCCAATTCTGCCTGTCAGGATCGTGGAAAGGCAGGGTAAAGCTTCCCAGATGTGTCAGCAGGGATGGGAGAGGAGTGGAGGAAAAATTACCTGCCCACCTGGCCTTGTTACCACTGGTGTAATCAAATTGACTGATAAGAGCCCCTGTCACACACAGGACCCCTGTGCTGGGGATGCCCCTCCCCAGCACAGGCAGCTGAGTATGAAATCATGGAATCGTGGAACAGTTTGAGCTGGAAAGGACCTTAAAGCTCATTTTGTTCCACCCCCTCCCACGGGCAGGGACACCTTCCACTATCCCAGGTTTCTCCAAACCCCGTCCAGCCTGGCTGTCAACACTGCCAGGGATCCAGGGGCAGCCACAGCTTCTCTGGGCACAGGGGAAACTGAGGCACAGATAGACCAGGTGTTCTGAATCCCAGGTTTTCCCAGCTGCAATATCCCTTCATCCCTGCTCTGCCCAGTTGCCCGGCACCAAGACCTGTGCCAGTCCTGTGAAAAACCCCCACCTGCACTGGGGGGATGGCAGGGGGCTGTGGTTTGGGTGTCCCAAATTTTTGGGATCTTCTGGGAGAAAAGGAGGCTCAGGGGGACAACCCTCTGACAGGAGAAGAGAACCAGGTGAAGGTCTGGCTCTGCTCCCAGGGAACAACAGACAGGACAAGAGGAACCAGCCTCAGACTGCTTGAGGAGAGGGTCAGGTTGGACATCAGGAGGAATTTCTCCATGGAAAGGGGCTCAGGGGCTGCCCAGGGTGGTGTTGGAGTCCCCACCTCGGGAGGTGCTCAAGGAACAAGTGGATGTGGCACGCAGTGCTCCGGGCTTGGGTTGGTCACAGGTTGGACTTGATGGTCTGGGAGGTGTTTCCCAGCCACAATGGTTCTGGAACCCTCCAAATGAACCTGGGACTCCACAGAGGCTGCAGCACCCTCACTGACCCTGCACTGGGTGACGCTTAGAGATGCTGAAACTAAAGAGCACAGCCCTGGGTCAATCTTCTTTGGAGGCAGCAGGGACCTGGTGGATCCAGGAGCCCCTGGGAATCAGGGAAGAGCCCAGGAGATTGCAGAGATGTTCCAAGCACATCTCACTTTGCTGTAGCTAAAAACCACCCTGCTACAAAGAGAAATATAAAGCTGAGGAAAAGGCTGAACCATACCCTGGCTCGCCTCAGCTGCAGGACATGCCTGAACCTTCTCCTGGGAGGGGGATCAGCAGGAACATCATTATCTCCCCAATGTAGGCCAGCACCCCTGCCTCCTCCTCCCCTGCACGCAGCTCCTGGGTGCAGACTGACAGATCAGAGAACGCAGGAGAAAAACTGAATTCATTATTTTTCCCATATGTCAGATAGTTTCAAATTGTTAAAAAAAAAAAAAAAAAAGAAAAAGAGAGAGGGGAAAAAAAAGAGGGGCATTATTACTGTTCATAAAAAAAATAGGAAAAAAAAGGAAAACAGGAGCAAAACCCTGAGCTGGTCCCCTTCTTCTAGTGAGAGCTGCTCTTAGATCCCCTCTCTTGCAGGATGGGGGGAGAACTCCTGCCTGTCTCCTCCTAGGAGGTGCCATGGAAATTCAGTGATTCACAGCAGGGAGACACGGGAGACTGGGAGCTGGTTGTTAAGGTTTGGGGCTTGATTATCTGGATCTGTTTTGAGGCTGCACGTGCCTTGAGCTCATTAGCCAACATCTCTTCTGTTAATTAGCTCTGGTATTTACTATCCTAACAGCACCTTCCAGGTCTGGGAGCCTGAGCACAGATGAATCCTGCATTTCCCTTGGGATGAGCCTGGCAGGGAGCTGGAAGGGTCCGAAAGCAGGGCAGGCACCACCTCCCACTGTGCAGCAGCAGGAGACCCCCCTGTGTCAGCCTGCATCCAGGGCAGGGTGGGTGGGGATCCCAGGGATGGGCAAAACCCATTCCCAATGCCCTGCAGGCTGAGGAGAGCCAGGGGAGGTTTGTGTTTTGAGCCTTGCTGCATCTCGCGCCTCAGCCCCGGGCTCCTGTCTGGTGCTCAGGAGCAAGGAGACAGAACGAGATGTGAGTTTCCAGCTCAAATTCTCATTTTCACCCTTGTGCCCCGGTGCTGATTCACTTGCTCAGTGCCAGAGGCTTTGCCCTCCCCTCTCCCCTGGCATTTCCCTGCCTAGCCCAGCTGGGATGTGCAGGTTCCTGGTCTGATCCAGCTATCCCAGACTCAGATGGCAGAGAAGTGCCAGGTCTCACCAATGCCAGGCACTCCAGCACGGGATGGAGACATCCCAGGGGTGCTTTGTCATTCCCAGACTGGAGGGATTCCACCTTCCTTTGGGTCTGGAAGGGCTGATTTTATTTATTTGTTTTTAAGGTGAAGGGCTGATTTTTCCTTTTTCCTCCTCTTTCCTTTGAAGGGTACAGCTTTGTTGTGTGCTGCCCATTAAACCATTCCCTGCCCCAAAGCCATGGCTATTGCTGCTTTCCCCAGCTGCAGCTCAGGGCTGGAGAAAACCTGGATCTGGCTGCTGGGATGTGTTACCGAGGAAACTGGGAACAGGAAAGGGCGAGAAGAGACAAGACTTTAGGCCAGGCTGGGAAAAATCTCCCTGGCACTTCCTGTGCCCAGGATTTGAAGTATGACTGCTATTTCAAGGAAGAAGGATGCCTTTTTCATTTGTACAATCTCAGAACTGCTTTGGGTTGGAAGGGACCTTAAAGCTCATCTCATTCCACCCCCTGCCATGGGCAGGGACACCTTCCACTGTCCCAGGGTGCTTCAAGCTCCATCCAGCCTGGCCTTGGGCACTGCCAGGGATCCAGGGGCAGCCTCAGCTTCTCTGGGCACCCTGTGCCAGGGCCTGCCCACCCTCCCAGGGAAGGATTTGTCCAGGAGGATCAAACCAAGGGAAAGGATGAAGATTTTTCTCACCAGTTCAATTTGGGTCACTAGGAAGGGTGGAGGTTCCCCAGGGTTTTAGGCTGTTGCCTTGTGCTGCTCTCCTTGGACATGTTGGGATGGACCCACCAGGGCTGGGAAAGCTCCTACCTCACTGCAGGAATGATGAGACAGCTTCTTGACCCAACCACCCTTCCTCGGGCATGGATCCTTGTTCCCAAGTGCTGAGCACCTGACATCAGTACAGACTGAGTTTGGAGGGATGGAGAGCTTCCCAAGACCTTAGAGCATGGTGACTGTGATGAGATGGGCTAACGTGGGACCAGAGGATGTGGGGTGTTGCCTACAGCTCATGTCTACACTGTGGCCGTTGGAAACAAAGCACAACTATGACAGATCTGTCCCTTTCCAGCACCCTTTCCAGGCCATGGGTGTGAGGCCCTGGCACAGGGTGCCCAGAGAAGCTGTGGCTGCCCCTGGATCCCTGGCAGTGTCCAAAATCAGGCTGGATGGGGCTTGGAGCAACCTAGGACAAGGAGAACCCTGGGTAGGGGAAAGTGTCCCAGCCCATGGCAGGAGGGGATGGAATGAAATGAACTTTGAGGTTCCTTCCAGCTCAAGTCATCGTTGGAGTCTGTGAATACTCTCATTTCCAGGTCACCAAATGGAAGTCCTTACATCCCTCCTTCCTTGCAGGAATAGGCTGTGCATTGTGTTGAGTGATGCTCTTTCCAGCCTCCACCAGGAGACATTCCCACTCAGATCCCTGGCTGTGCTGCTGCAGAGGAATCAAGGGCAGCTCACACCAGGGAGCCCCAGAGGGACATGGAAATTCAGTGCTTTGCTCTTGCCTTGTGATGGCACCGAGATGGATGAGGTGGGAAGGGCTGGACTGGGAGCTGGGAGCTTTGATCTGGGTACCAGCTGAACCCTCCCAGGTGTAAGACACCACCAGAAATAATAAATGAAATAAATCAATTAGAAAGAGACTAATCCCATGTCCCAGATCTGCTTGCTTCCCTCCTCTCTCTCCAGCACCACGGGCCTGCAAACAGCTGGACTCAACCCCCCTGTGGCAGCTCCAGCCAGATAAAAACACTCCCTGTTCAACACACCTGGGAGCAGATCACACACCTGGCCTGAGCCACCTCAGCCTCACACCCCACATCCTCCCACTGCCGTGCTGGACAGGGTCCTAGACCCTCTCCCTCTCAGGACATGGGAATGCCAGGGAAGCCATGCTGACCATCTCCTCAGGGAAAAGTGTAGCTGGATCTGGGCATCCAGCTCTGGCAAACCAGGAACAGCCCCCAGCCCTGCTTTAAGCACCGTGCAGAGCATTTACAGATCAAACAGACTGAGCCACTGATGGTGCTGTGGAAGGTCCCACGGGAGCTTGCTGGACAGCAGGGATGTGTCCCTGAGCTGCAGAGGTCACAGGCTCTGCAGGCCTTCATCTGCTCTGCAGTGAGGGCTGAGCAAGCCCCCAGGGATGAATCCAGCATCCATCAGCTGAGCTGGATCAATGCAGTGCAATTCCTTATCTCCGACGTGGCTGGGCCACACATTTTGGAGCAAACCAAACCCAGCCTGCCCAGGATGGAGCACGATCAATCCCAATGTCCCAGCATTGACACATGTCTGGGTTTGGTCTGAATCCCTTATCAGGCAGCAGTACAGCTCCACAGGGAAAGGTTCAGCCTCACAGACGCTTTAGTGCCCTTGTCTGCCCTCCAGTCTTGCAGCCTTTCCCAGGATAATTCATCCTGTATAGACCATTAGCATAGCCCCATTTTAAGATAAATTACCCAAATCTTTAAACCTCTGCTCAGAGGGAATCCCCTGGGGTGGCTGTTCACAGTCAAGTCCCTCTGTGAAGGCGTCCCTATGGAGCCAGAGCCATTAATACAGCATTACCAGAGGGCCTGAAAATTGCATAGTAGCAGGAAAAAGGGGCTGGAAAAGCAGGAATCCTGCTTAAAGCCATGACACAAGGATCCTGAGAATACTGGCTTTGGGTTTGCTCTGCCTCCATGATTTACCAAAGGTTCTTCTTTGAGAGGAGCACAGATAGAGGTGTCACCCATCCTTAGGGACATGGTGCCTGTGCACAGGACTCTGCAGGGAAACAGGCAGGTTCCCCAGGCTTCACCCTCTAGAAATAGTGATAACATGCCAGAAATAGTGGGAAAAGTCCAGAGGAAAGGATGCCAGTGGAGGGAAGAGGGACTGGAGAGCATGGGAAGGCAGAGCAAACAGAAATCACTAGAGAAGGGAGTAGATGTACTACCTGGGGCTGCTCCAAAATCTGCTCCCAAATGTGTTTGTTCTTTTTTTTTTTTTTTTTAAATAGGATATTGATTTTGTTTCCTCTTCTTTTTTTATTTTTTTATTTTGACTGATGGAGTGTTTCGGAGAAATGTCTGCTTTGGTAGAATTTTATTCTTTTTTAATTAAGGAATCAATAGCAAAAAAAAGAGGCAGCAACATGTCAATAGGGGAAATGTTTTGGTCTCGTTCCTCTTGAAAGGTGATGGTGAATCTGAGCAGGTTTGGCCTGACCTGGGAAATGAGGCGAGGAAGGAGCACAGGAGGGAGCATCAGGTGTCTGAGTGATGGCTCCCAGGAGCTTCTGCAGCAGAAATATTTGTGTTTCCTTCCGACTTTTTTACTTGATTTTTTTATTGTTTTCTCTTTCCTGGCAGTTCTCATTATGCTTTTCTATCCAACACCTCTGAAATGTTAGGGGCTGAGAAGCAGCAGCTCCCCTAGGGTTGTTCCCCTCCTTAGACTGAGACATGCACAAAGCAATTAGGACAGCACTAATGACATGCCAGCTCTGGTTCCTGCTCACCAATCCCACCACACCCAGGTCCTGCTCACCAGGTGTGCTTGGCTCTACCAGGCTGGAGCACAAATGACCCTGCTCAGTCACAGCAAAAGAGCCTCCAAGCACACAGAACAAGCTGGGAGGTGATGCTGCTGGTGGTAATGGAGTATCAGCATTTCATTCCACTTTGAGGGGTTCTACCAGACTTTTCCCATTATTCCCACTATCCAAGTGCATGAGGAGCTCTTTCTCAGTTTGACTCATTAATTGATCCCCAAGTTTATCTATCATAAACCCATAAAAGATAAATAAACACCATCTTTGTACCCCTGGACTGGAGCCTCAAGGTGCTCCTGTTGTGGGGAGATGGATTTCCCTGGTGGGGAGCACAGAGAGAAATGTCACTGCCATTACCCAAAGCAGCCATCACCATCCCCCTCCTGCCTCCTGAGGGTTTCATCAGTCAGGTCCTGGCTGCCGAAAGGAAGAGAAAGGGAAGAGAGGTGAGAAAGCCCAAAGTTGGCCGGCCAAAGGGGCAGGACAGAACCCTGCTCTGTCACAGCTGAAGGGAGAAGGCAGGACAGAAACTGTGCTGGATGGGAGGGAATAGAAAGAAAATCCTACTCAGGAATTCAGGTTGTTTTTTTTAAACAAGAAGAGCTGAGTTAGCACAAAAGATGTTTGGAAGATGTCAAACCACAGGATCTGGGTTTTTCCCTGCCTAGCCTTTCATTTTGAAAAGGCTCATGTGAAATTTTTGGCCATTTTCAGGGACATAAAGCCCTCTGCTCCCAGTCCCAGCTGGAATGCTTTCCCAGCTTTTGACTCACACAACAAACAGCTCCCAGTGAGTTTATCAGCAATGGAAAACCAGTCACCCATCTCTGGACCACTGGCTCCATCACTTTATGAGCTCTCATTTTGGGACAAGCTGTGCCTGACCAGAGAGACAGGGCATGCAGGCCTGGAGGTGGTGGGTTAAATAGAACAGACTGAGGAAGAAGAGGCAAAAAGCTGGGAGAAGGGGGATCCAAGTAGTGGTTGGTGGGAAACTGGCTGGAAAGGATGAGGTCCTGTCTGGACATGTGGGCTTGGAAGGCAGGGGAGTGATGCCAAGGTCCTTCCTGAGCTCACCACTCATCCCTGCAGCCCGTGGAGCACGTTCCCAGCCCTGTCCCTGAAGCCTCACCATTATTCATGGCAGCCCAATGGTGCCATTTAACAAGCCTAATAATTAGAAAATACCGCGAGGTTCAAAAGCAGAGAGGCTGCTCAGAGGTCAGTGAAGGAGGATCCAAGTCCTACTGCAGCAGGAGGGGACAGCCAAGCCTGGCTGGTCCCTGTGTGACCAACCTCCTCTGGCAGCAGCAGATTTAGGGGCAGCAGCCCAGGTTGCATCCCCTGCAGATGCAGCAGGCCCTGTGTGAAGGCTGGGGTGACTCTCTGAGTTCCCCTCAGCCATCCCACTCCCACGGATCCTGCAGCATCCGCTGCCCCGAGCTGGCTCTCAGCAAAGTTCTCTCCTTCCCCTTCAAAGTGCTGGAGATGAGGACAGCACATCGGGGGAACTCCCAGCCCCTGGGTACTTGTCAGTTATCCCTGAGATGTTCCAGCTAATTATTTTTATCCTTCACGAGTCGTGTGGCATTCCGGAGGTGCAGAAAATAGGACATTCTCGGCATCTCTGTCTCTCTGGCGTGGGCTAATGGTGCCTGTAAATTGCTGCTCCGTGTCAGGGGATCACTGTTCCTAATCAGGCAGAGATTTCTGATGGGCTCCACGCTGACCACACTCCTTCCTCCCCTGTTTTGCTCCAGGGGGAAATGCAGGATGTTTTTTCCAGTGACAGAAGATTTTCCTTCCCCTTGTGCCCATCTCAGTCCATTATGGGCTTGCAGGACACAGGAGGCAGGAGTCTCTGGGAAGGGATGTATGGACTAGGATGCCATTCCTTTTTTGGCCTGCACACCACCAAAACCATCTGAAAAGTGTCTCACAAAGAGGCAAACCACTGCTTTGGTTCTGCAAGCACATGGCTGTCTCCTGTTCCCATCTTTTTTTGAGAAATGGAAGGTGGTGAAGACTGGAATGTGCATTTGTGCTTTCCCTGTGCCTGTTCCACCTGTGCTAAAGACCCTTGGCCCTAACGGCTGTGAATGGTACAGAGTTTCTCAGGGATGGGGGGCTGTGGAGATTCTCAGTTCAGTCAAAGAAAGAACAGAAATAATTTCTCCCAGGCTGAGCCTGGGAATCTTAGAGGAAAGAATTAAAGCAATTTTTATCTCTCTTTTCTGTAACCATTGTTTATAGTTATGGTTTTCCACGGTGTGCTATTCATAGTCACAAGTAGTGTGAGATGTTTCTACTTTGAAACCATCAAGGATCACCTTAGCAAGTCACAATATAAAAGACCTGCTACTTTCATTAAGGTTAACCTTGTCATCCACCTGAAGACTGGAGTTTCTCATTCCATCCCTGACTCAACAGCGTCAGGGGCAGGTGGTGGGGTGAGCTGGGGGTGCTCTCCATACACAAAGAGCCTCCAAGGTGTGTTGTGACCGTGGCATTGCACGTTCTGGAGGAGGATGGTGGTCACAGACCTGGCAGTTCCACAGCGACGTGGGAGCTCTGCCCACACACAGGAATTCAGGTGGTGAAAAGACAAGGCAGAGGAGAAGGTGTTTGTTTCCCATGAAGCAAGCAAACAAACAAACAAACAAGATCTGCTTGTGACTACGTTCCAGCTGCTCCAGGCAGCGACAGTGGAGTTGGTTTGTTGTTTACCCAGTTGGAGAGGAGATAAGGTCAGGAAATCATAGCTGGCTTCTGCAATCCTGAGGGGGAGAGCAAAACTCAATGTGGCAGATGAATCACTTGCTATTGACTGCTCTTCTTCTCAATTATTTCTCCATTTCATGAGAAACCTCCAAAACACACACAAATATTTCCACCCAGGCCACAGCAATGCTCGATGCTCTCCCACCAGGAGTTGCTGCAAGTCCTGTTGCACATTCTGGGTCAGGGCAGGTCCCAAGACAACAAGAAGATTTTTGGAAATCAGTCACTTCCATCCCAGCCACGGGACAGGTAGGAGATCTGCAGGAAGGGATGTCAGGCCTCAGCACAGGTTGCCTCGTCACAGCTGGATGCAAACTACTATTTGAATTAGGTTAAAATCTTGAGTAAATTGAAATCACAGCAACATCTGCTGCATTTTCATTAAGCTTGTGTTGACACCAGGGGAGGGGGACCTTGGAAAGACAGATGGAAAGGAGGGGGAAAGGTGGATTGACTCAGCACAGGCTCTTGAACTGCCTCTGGCAGGAGCCCTGGGCTGGTCCCAGGCTGGGCATAGTGACCTCATACAAGAAGGTCCTTCCACCTTGAGCTTTGCTTTCCACCCCAGAGAGGGGTCAGGGAATGCAAGGCACAGCTGTCCACATAAGGGGTTACCCCCTTCCCAGACATGGGGCCTATGGCACTGCCCAGAGAGCTCCCAAGGGTCTTGGATTGGTTTAGACAGAGCCTTGCTCGGCTTCTGCAGAGCAGAAGGGATGGGGGTGAACATCTGCCAGCAAACTGAGCATTACCAAATCCACAGCAGCTGTACCCTGCTTGTCACATCATCTCTCACTCTTCTTCCAGCCCAGATTCCAAAGCCCTTGGAGGCGAGGAGGAGCAGAGCTTTTCATCAAGGAAAACCAACACATCGCTCGTGTTCAGCACTGCAAAGCTTCAGAACATGACCCTGCCATGCTCCACCAATAACAGAGGAAAAGCAGTTTTATTTTCACTAGAAATTCCCTCAGTCCTTCATGCAGTCTCAAGGCTTTGGGGACCTGACATCTGATTCTGGAGTGCCACTTGTGCAGCACAGCTGTTTCCAAGCCCCATCCCAGGGCCTCACAGCAGCCGCTTCCCAAACAAACCCAGCTGAAATAAAAAGGGTTATACATGTCTGCAAACAGCCACCCTTGTGCCAGAGCTTGTTTGGAGGATTGTTTGTGGAGAAAAAAAACACACTGAGGAGTTTTTGTTGGGCTGTCCAGCTCTAGTCAGTGTAACCACTGACATGGGGATGTTCTCACTACATTCCGTGCTGGGAGAGCACCCACAGCACATGCCGGGGTCTGTGGAACTGCCAGCACCATCTGCAGCCATGGAAGGGAGGGAGGGAAAGCCTTGTCTGTGTGGGGAATGATGGACTGGCACGGGTTTTTGGGGAGCTCTGCAGGCAGGAATAAGCTGTAGGTTTGGGTGGGTCCCCTGGGAGCACAGGAGTGATGGACTCACGGTCCCAGTCCCAAGCACCAACGTACTGGGACCATGCTGAGGACACAGGTGCCCCTTCTACCTGCTGGAGAGACACCAGCAAGTGCCAGTGGCCACCTCAGCCCTGGTCACTGCACTCCAGGGCTGGAACCAGCACCATGCCAGCTCACAGAGCAATACCAGGAGCATCCTCAGAGCCTGTGGCATTGCTGCACACACAAAGCTGTCCCTGCAGGTCCCTCCCTCACACTGTGCCATCCACCAGCATCATTTCATGATTTCCCAGGCTATGGCTCATCCTGACCATGCCAAGTCCTGCCAGCTCCTGTTGGGGGGCTCACAGGAGCTCATTAGGACTGTGGTTGACACTGGGATTTGCCACCTGAGGCAGTCATTGGTTTGTTATTTCTGTGGTGATTTTGTTCTCCGGCATCCCAAAAGAGAAAGGGATGACTGTTCCCATTTGTCCAAGAGGAGTGTCCAAGTGGCCATCAGGTGGTCTAGCAAAGCCAGGGATTAACACACCAATTCCTCTGTCCTTGCTCTGCTCTTGTCCATGTTTGGGGCCCAAGCAGAGAGCAATCAGAGCTGACAATGAGCTGCAAAGATCATCTGGAGATCCTGACCAGGACGAGCAACACTGTGAGGTCAGGAGAGCAGGAATACTTCAGAAAAAAATGACTCATTCCAGTTGAGAAAACGATGCTGCTGCTCCTGCCCTGGGCTCATTTTGTACCAATTCAATTCCCCGTTTGCTGTGCTGCACTAATGCAAAGGCAGGATGAGGAGCAGGGCAGGGAGAACACCTGACACGGGGGTTCAGCTCTGCCCTGCCTGGAGGAGGGTTGGTTTCTCCTTTGTTGGATCCTCAGATGGGTTGAATAGGTTTAGAAACCTGGCTTGGGGTGGCTGCATGTTCCTGACAAACCCTGAGTGCTGTCTGCAAATAAAACCCCCAACACTCGCCATGTTTCAAAAGTGATTTGGATGAAGGAAGTGTCCCCAAAAGAAGTGCTGTTAATTTTCTCCTTCACTGCAGCAAATCTGCTGGAGGAATGGGGTGGGGCTCCAGGCAGATATCCCAGCCCCGCTCAGGTGGCATAGCTGGATAATTCACAGCTCTCGTGAATAATCAGGTGTGATGTGAATAAAGAACACCCACTTTCCTTCTCTGATTCCCCAGGGCGCGACCTGCAGGGGGAAAATCCTCTAATACAGCCATGGCCAGCCCCCCTGGGGAAATGAGTGCAGGGGGTGCAGGAATGGGAGCAGCACAAACACCCTTGGAGGACTCTGCCATTCCCACCTCCCTCTTGGTACCTGTCCCTCTGCCTGGCACCCCCTAAGGCATCACAATGGACACTGCCAGCACCAGCCCATCCAGTCCTGTCACCCCATGAGCAGGGCAGGGGTCTCTGCCGACTGCCAGCTCTGCAGGCACTGAGAGGAGCAGGCAAAACCCCATCAGAACTCATCATGTCTGCATAGAACGAACAATAAACTCCAACATTTCATTCTGGACAGACAAGATGGAATTTTCAGTTTTTCAGTGACAAAAAAACCTGAAAATGAAGGTTATTCACCTAATTTAACTCAGTAATTTATTTTCTTTCTTCCTCTCTGGAGGAAAGAAATGGAGGAAACAGGAGGACAAAGCTTAAAACCTTATCAACAACTTCACGTGAGTGTCTTCCACTGAAACCAAGGAGGAAAAAGAACATCTTGGCCTGTTCACTGATAAACTTTTCATCCCAACTGCTGCATCTTTCCAAAGTATCTCCCAAAGCCCATGGGGAGTGTGCCCTGTGTCCATCTGCCTCCCACGCTGACGGCACTGTCTGTATTAACAGCATCTTTGGCACTGCAGAAGTGCCACCACTCCCTGCTCATGGCCTGGGTTTGCCCATCGAGAGGCCAGCTTGGAATTCCAGCTCAAAGTGGAGCTGCCTGGATGGAGGCTCAGCCTGCAGGAACTGCTGATGGAAGGCTAAACCAGAACCGGGGTGGAGCTCCTGGATTAACGGAAAAACCAGGAGTGGCTAAAGATGCAATAAGGGCCCCCATGTTCAGTGGGGCTTTGATCTGGGGATTAGGGATGAAGCAATCAGGTAAAGGTGGAGAAGTTGGTGAAACTGTAATAAGACAATTTTCAAAGCCTGTCAGATTCATGGGTTTGAACTGGCAGGATGATTTATCCAAAGGCTTGGGTCAGAGACTGTGCTATTCATTCCCTCCAGCAGCCTCTGCTATGCTATTCTTTAGGATGATTCAGCCTCCTACTCAGGAGAAGCAAAGCAACAGTCCATGTACCCACCCCACACTGCCACTGCCAAAAGTCTGATCATCCATTTTCTGGAGCCCTGCAGAAAGAGCTGGCCCTCCCAGAAACCACACTCTGCTCACCAGTAATTCCATTGGTGCTGAAAAATAAATGAAAAACCCTCAAACCTCCTGGTGATTTTTTTGTTTGGCCCATTGTAACTAAAAAAAATCTCCCAATTCCTCGTTGGATGGTTGTTGGTAATGCTGAGCACCAGCCTTGGTTTTGGAGCTATTAAGCTGCATGTTAAATGTGAGCAAGCATTGGGTTTATGATCGCTGGGGGAAATCCACCCCATTTCTGCTATTGCTCTGAGCAAAGCCATGCCCTGAGCAGGAAGTGTGGGATGAGCACTTTGGGATGCTCTAGGCATGGCAGAGACTCACAGGCAGAGCTCATTCACAGAATTCACAGAATCACAGAATCACTGGGTTGGAAGAGACCTTCAAGATCATTGAGTCCAACCCAGCCCCAACACCTCAACTCAACCCTGGCCCCCAGTGCCACATCCAGGCTTTGTTAAACACACCCAGGGATGGTGACTGCACCACCTCCCCGGGCAGCCATTCCAGAACTTTATCACCTTTCTGGGAAAAACTTTTTCCTAATATCCAACCTGTATTTCCCTTGGTGCAGCTGGAGGCTGTGTGCTCTGGTTCTGTCAGTGCCTGCAGAAAGAGCCCAGCCCCAGATGAGCACAGGCACCTTTCAGGAAGTTGTAGAGAGTCACCTCTGAGTCTCCTCTTCTCCAGGCTAAACACCCCCAGCTCACTGAAGAGGTGCTGAAACACCAGAGGTTTGGTTCTGGCCCTGTAGTTTCATAGAATATCCCAAGACAGAAGGGATGCACAGGATCATCGAGTGAAGATCCTGGCCCTGCACAGACCCCAACAACCCCACCCTGTGCTTGGGAGTGTTGAGCTCCTTGAGCTATGGCAGGCTTCAGCCCTGAGCTTTTGTGGAGCAGGAGGAGGTGGATGAGTGAGGAGATGTGAATGCAGATTTCACTCTGAGGCAAACTAGAGAAATGAGTTGCTGCCACTTTCTGTGTTTTTTTGCCCAGTCAAATACCACAATCAACACACAGAGCATTATAACCAACCCAGAGGCAATTCTGTGGCAGAAAATAAAGGGAACCAGATGAAAGAAAGCCTCTTATTCTTAATTTACTCCAGTTAATTTTAGTCTAATTTGATCACAATGTTCTTCTGTAAATATCAGCCCTTCTTTAATAAGGCAGCGTTGGCCACAGAGGCTGCGATTGCGATGTAATCACCCGGTGTGTCGTAAAAGACTTTCCCTGTTAATTGTTAAGAGGAACTGGAGCTATTCTGAGGCAGGTATGGGATTTCAAAGAGAGATAATTATAACCCGATCTAATTAGTAATTATAACAGACCTCTCCTAGAAATTGTTTTTTTCTTAAATATTCCCCTGATCCTCCTAAACAGCTGTCTGTGCTGTTGTCAGGAGGTCCCTGGGTGACAGTGATGCCAGGACATGGTGGGGGCACTGGGCTGTGGTGTCCCTGTCCCCACAGCCTCACCCCAGGATGTGATGGAGCCTCGGCCCTGGCATCTGCCAGGGGAGGGAGCAGGGAGAGAGGCAGGCAGAGCTGAGACAGGAGAGGGTGCTCTCGCCGCAGCAATGGATTCGTGGAGGGACATGAGGTGTCCTGGTGCCGGGGGGCTCGCAGGGTGAGGGGTCCTGCTGCCTCGACCCACGTCCCAGGAATGCTGCTCCTCCCGGAGTCTGCAACAGCAGCAGAAATCAGAGAGGGTTTAGGGGAGATGGGAAAACAGGAGAGGCTACACAGAAAGCTGGAAGCCGGCTGGGAATGGCTCCTGTTTCATTTTTTCAGTTGTGTTAATGGACACAATCCCCCCAAACCTTCCTGTGACACAGCTCCGAGCCCAGGACAGAGCCTGGGGCTCTCAGCCACTGAGACATGTCACAGCACATCACGGGAGACCTCCAGGTCCAGGGAGGCCAAGGGACACAGGCACACCCAGGGTGTGGCAGCTTTCCTGGGCGGTGGGTTTGGATGAACTGGTTTTGTCCCTGGGGAGATCTGCCCATACAAATTGGTTTTCCATTCAGTTCAGTAGTAGAATCCTTCACTCCAAAAGGAAAACTTTTCAAACCTCTGCAATTTTCCTCTCCCACTCTTCTTGCTGCCTCTTCACCAGCCAAATACCTCCAAGTGCTGTCTGGAGAGCTGAGACAGAAACCAACAGTGCCAGGAAAGGGTGCAGCCTGACCCGAGGAGCCTCTGCATAGAAATCCTTGCTCTGGGATGGTTCTGAACCTGTATTCTCCTTTTCAGCTCTTCCAGAGTCACCACCCAGAGCAGTGGGTGCTCCCTTTCCTCCCTACCCCAACACCATCCTACTGTGGATCCTTGTGATGCCCTGGGACCACCCAATGTGTTTTGGAGGATTTGCACAGCTCGGCCTCTGCAGCATGGACAGGCAGGACTTTGCTACCAACCTGCCCAGATTGCCAAGAAATGGTGCAGCCTCAGGAATTAGGCAGAAAAGAATCAATAAGCAGGAAACCTCTTGATGGAGCAGGGGCTGTCCTGACATCGTCCCTTCTGTGAAGACAGGGCTGGGAGATGTGAGCAGTAATTAAACACAGCTATGAAAGCTGGCCTTAAAGGATTTAATCTCTGAAATCCAGGCTCTAATTACAGGGCTGCACCAATTCTGACCCTGAACTGATGCGCTATTTTTTAATCGAGTTATTTCTTCCAAGTAGAGCCGTCTCCAGGGGCTCGCCTGGGCAGCAGCGTTAGCTCACAGCTGGGAACGGGCTAACTAGGCCAGCACTGCAGGAATTCTCTGGGATTGGTTTTTACTGCACGTCTCAGTATCATTCCAGCAGGGAACACCCACAAACAGGAACCTGTGGGCAGCACACGTGCTTGGGGTGGGGGGAACCATCGCGAGAGGAGCAGGAGGCAGCAGGCAAGGCGTGGGGCCACTGTGTCCAGAGGGATGCTGCTCTGAGGGTGGGATGGCTCGTGGTGCCACTGTGTCCACAGGGATGCTGCTCTGAGAGTGGGATGGCTCGTGGTGCCACTGTGTCCACAGGGACGCTTCTCTGACATTGGGATGGCTCAGAGTGCCACTGTGTCCCCAGGGATGTTGCTCTGACAGCGGGATGCTAAATCTGGAGCAGGATGTTAATTTGAGAGCACAATACTAATCTGAGAGTGGGAAGCTAATCCGAGAGTCACATGCTAATCTAAATCTGGCATGCTAAACCAGGAGCGGGACATTAATTTGAGAGCATGATGATACTCCAAGAGTGGGATGCTAATCTGAGAGTGGGAAATTAATCTGAGAGTCGCATGCTAATCTAAATCTGGGATGCTAAACCAGGAGCAGGATGCCAGTCTGAGAGGGGGATGTTAATTTTAGAGTGGAATACCATTCTGATATCAGGATGTTAATCTTAGAGCAGGATACTAATCTGAAGTGGGGTGTTCCATGGAGAGCAGGATGCCAGTCCCAAGAGCAGGATGTTAATCCAAGACTAGGATGCTAATCCAAACACAGAGATGCCCATTTCCCAACCTGCAGTGCCATCCCTGAAACAGAAGAGATCCCCCTGCAGCACCTTGCTGTGGTTCAGCTGCTGTTGCTGTGTGTGGATGGAGAGATCACCACCTCCACCTCCACCCCGAGCTGGCCTGGCACGGGATGCGCCACATCTCGCTGTGTTATCACCACAGCTCCACCTCTAATCAGGGCTTCTTGCTCCCAGACAGAGCCACTGACCTTGATCCCTTCCAGTTCGAGGCCCCTCCATGGCAAAGTGATTCAATTAAGCCCTGGTTCACAGAGAGGGCTAAAAACAAGGAGGGAGGAAGAAAGAAGTGCCCAACAACAACAAAAATCCGCACTCCTGAGAACAATTTCCTTCTATGGATTTTTAAGACCAGCGGCTGGAGAATCACTTTCTCGTTTCTGTGCTGTCTCTCCAGTCAATAAATAAGAGGGAAATAAAGGATTTCAGAGAAAATAGAATGCAGTCAAAAGGTAAATTGTGGTCTTAAAAGCCCCTAAGAGACTGTCACCGACTTTGAAATGTTTCCTAGTTTGAGACCATTTCTTCCTGACTACATGGTTTCCGCTCCTTTATTTGCATCTCTGGGAGGTAATCTTTAAAACTGATTTTCCCCTGGTTGCATTTCATTGGCAAAGAAACTAAACAGGCTGCTGCATTACAGTAATAATATCAACACTGCAGCCACCTTCGCCTTAATTATTTCTCTGTCTTGCCAACAGAACCAGTTAAATAAGATTTATATTTGGGTGGGGAGGAGGGGGGTGAAGTGGCAAGTGTGTGGATGGGTGAGATAACCTGGAAAAACCGATTTCTCCCTTGTTATGTGTCACCAGCAGTAAAAAAAAAGGTAAAATAATAATAAAAAATACACGAGGTAAAAGGTTTGGGCCATTTAAGTAATAATAATGCCAGCATTTCACCTGTCTCTTGCTTAATTATTTCCTTCTCAGCTCTGCCACCTGAACCAGTTTAGATAAGATTTCAGCGTGGATAAAGAGGAAGAACCTGTATTCTCCAAAGCAGATAAGCTGCTTTTTCCAGTCAAAAGGAAGCGAATACGTCACTAAAGCCTTCCTGCTGCCTACTCCAGATTTATCAACAGCCTCTTAGCTAAAGTCTTGCAACTAAAAGCTTGTGAAGTTTTGCAAAATACTACCAGATAAGAGAGAAGCACTTGTAAAGACAAGAAAGAGGCTGGATGTGCAAAGTAGCTCGTCACAATCCGTGTCCAGCCGACACATGCTCAAGGTCACCTCAAAAAGCCCCAGGAAGGGGGAACCTGTGATTAAGGAGAGTCCACAGGCCCTGTGAAGGTCTACTTGCACATGCAGGATGTCCAGACTGCCTTCTGAGCTGTGCTTGAAAGTCAACTTCCAGACCTCCCCTCTGTCATTTTAGGTCCCTCTCCTTTCTAAGACACCCACATCCACCTTTGTCCATCAGCAAGGGGCTTTAGAACAGTGCTGACTTGCCAGGAAAAGAGCTTCATGGAACATAAACCCATTGAATCATGGAATCCCAGAATAGTTTGGGTTGGAAGGGACCTTAAAGATTACCTTGTTCCAACCCCCTGCCATGGGCAGGGACACCTGCTACAAGACCAGGTTGCTCCAAGCCTCAAGCTCCAGAAAATCCTACTGCCACCATCCCTCCCATCCACCTTCACCATAAATACAGCTTTGATCTTCCATCTGGTTCTCTCTCTGTGACAGAGACAGAGACTGACATCACAGAAATGACAGAATCTTCAGAATCCCAGGCTGGTTTGGGTTGGGAAGAACCTTAAAACCCATCCAGTTCCACTCCCTGCCATGGGCAGGGACACCTTCCCCCAGACCGAGTTGCTCCAAGCCCCATCCAACCAAGCATTGAGCACTTCCAGGGATGGGACAGCCAGAGCTGCTCTGGGCAATTCTCACAAGGAAGAATTTCTTCCCAATATCCATCCCAAATGTCTCTCAGTTTAAAGCCCTTCCCCGTGGAGCCCTGCGTGCCCTTGCAGCCAGGGAGAGGAGTTGGGACCCTCCTGCTGCAGGATTGGTGATATTTTGCTGATTGGCGGGAGGAATGATGAGCAGAACTCCATGCTATCAGAAGGCTAATTAATTACTTTATTTTACTATATTATTCTATACTATATTACACTATATTGCGCTACATCTAAACTGAACCTGCACAAGCACTCAACAAAATCTTGTGACTGCCTGCTGACCAACAGTCTGGACACACGTTTGGCCCTGACAGGCCAAGGAAACAAAACCCCATCACTTTGGGTAAACAATCTCCATATTGCATTCTACTTTGGCACAACACAGGAGCAGCAAATGAGAGAAGAACTGGTTTGATCATTCTTTTCTCTGCTTCTCTCAGGTTCAGAGAAGGTGAATCCCACACTGCAGGGCTGCGGGTCCGGCAGGCTGAGGGCCCCGCCGGTTGGGATTCACGGCTCTGGATGTCTGAGCCCGCTGCTCCCGCAGCCCTTCCAGCCAAACCCTGCCAAGCCACGTGTTCCGCTGCTGCCGAGGCGCAGATGGGCCTCGAGGGCCTGTGTGCAAACATTCCCCCACACCTCGAGGCGCCCGCGAAGCCGCGGCAGGCGGCTGGAACCCGGCCATCCGCGGGAGAGGCGCAGCCTGGGGAGGGCTGGGCTGAGCTGGAGCTGCTGCCGGCAGAGGATGAGATGCTCTTGGCTGCTCTGCACTGCATGACACCTCTGGTACTGCAGAGAAGCATTTTAAAAGGGAGAGAAGCAGCTCCCCAGTACAAAGCCAGGAGTTTTTCCTCTGCTTGTACTGCAGAGTTTACTTTTATTATACAATTTTCACCCTTCACGGCTCAGATGTTTTGCTTGCGTTTCATTGCTGACCCACAGGCCAATCCTCAAAGCAGTATTTGCTCAGGGTTTTGTGTGTGTGTGGCTTTAAAGTTCTTTTCTTTAAAATAAATTCAGTGTGGGCAAAACTTTCTTTCTTGATTTATAACAGGCAGGGGAGTGATGATGGATTTTTCTGCTGGAAGGCAGGAGAGCAGGATATGAGGAGGGTGAACCTGAGCAACCTGGAGTGGTGGAAGGTGTCCCTGCCCTGGCAGAAGGTTGGAACGAGGTGGCCTTTAAGGTGCCCTCCAACCCAAACCATTGTGGGATTCTGTGACTCTGTGGTGCTTCCTGGGCTGTTTTGTATGTGCAGGGTGGAGGAAAGCCCTCGCTGCAGGAGTGGTGCTTGTCCCTGTGCACTGCCTGTTCTCAGCTGCTGACCTACGAGGGCTGAGAAACTTCTCCCAGGAATCACCTCCTGGTTCTGGGCTCTCCCGATCACCCAAAGCTGGAAGCCAATTGGCTGCTCCTGCTGCATCCAGCAGTGGGGCTGGGTTTGGCCCCGTGGCTCTTCCCACAGAGCCATCCTGCTGCTGTTTTTGCTTCTGAGCTCCTCCAGCTTCTCTTCCCCGGCCTTGCCTTCCCACCCTGCCTCACGCCTGATTATATTGGGTCTGCATGTGTAAGTACAGCCTCCTGCCATCCTAATCATCCAAAGTGGCTATTTGAATAACAGTTGTTGGTGCCTGTAGCTTCCTGTAATTTTCCAAAGGAAACAAATCCATGCAGACTGCAATTTTGCGCCTATGAATTTTGAATGAATGTCTCTGAGAGCCTCGATTTCTCTCTGCCTTCTGTCCTCCCCTCCCCTCGCCTGCCTCCCAGGCCCAGCTGAGCCTGAGGCTGCCACCAAAGGGGCATAACTGAGTGGCTCCTTTCAGATTCAGGACGACTTTGGGCTGGGAAGGCTTTATCCCTCCTGGGACAGGCACCAAAACACGGTGGCATGGGCAGAGCTTGCTGGGGGAAGGCTGAGTTGCACCCAACCCATGGGAACAGGTTTGCTCCACAGCAGGACAAAGCAGAGCATGGGAGAAGAAGCGTAATTTGAGCATCAGGTGTCAGGATTTTTCTTTGTGTTGTCACCTCCAAAGTAATTTTGGGAAGCTCCTGACTACCCAGCTCTGATGGTACCCATGCCTTGGAGCTATTCCTGCTGGCCAAGCTCTTTATTTTCCAACTCAGAGCAGCTGGAGGACATTTCTCCTCCAGAGCTGATCTTTCTGATGGCAACTGTCCCTACTTATTGTGGAATAATTGAACGGTTTGGGTTGGAAGGGGCCTTAAGGCTCATCTCATTCCACTCTCCTGCCATGGGCAGGGACACCTACCACTGACCCAGGCTGCTCCAAGTCCTGTCCAACCTAGCCTTGGACACTTCCAGGGGTTTGGCAACTTCTCTGGGCAACCTGTCCCAAGGCCTTCCCCCCCCCAGGGAAGAATTTCTTCCCAATATCAACCCAAACTACTCTGTTTTATTTTAAAACCATTATAACCTTCTCCCTCTCAAATTTCCCCTCCTGTTCCTCTGCGTGCCGTTTTATGACACTGAGGGTTCTCCTTTTTTATGACATTGTTTTTAAAGTGTTTTTATCACCTGGTTTTATTACAAAATTACTGTTGAGCACCCCAAGTGCTGTAGGAGCAAGGAGGGAGAGCGGCTCTGGAAATGCAGCAACTCTTTCCTGAACAGCTTGCAGGCTCGCCAGGGAAGGGGCTGTGATTTGGTGATGGATGGAGTGCTTGTTATCCAGTATATTTTTATCCATACATATATAAAGCACTTTGTGATCCCAGCGGATACAAGGCACTATATAAATGTAAATCATTATCATTATCATTAAATACCTTCTGTATCTTTTAAACCTACCAGTTGGAATCAGATATGTACGGGGCAGCTGCTATCTGGGTTTTGTTGGGGAACCAAATGTGAGAGCTGTGATTTTTGTCTTCGTTAGCAATTAAATGGGATCTCATGAAAGACTCTTATTTTTCCATCGCAATTTTTTCATGCTGCCACTGATTTGAAAGTCACTTCTCACCCACTAGGAGAAATTGCTGCAGAATTCCCTAGCAACAACCTGAATAAGAAACAGCCACCTCGGGTATGAGGATGTTCCCGGGATTATCCGGACCCACCGCAGGCTGTCCGGCGCTCATCGCCGTGAGGACGGGGAGAGGATCCACGGGGTCACGGGGAGGAGAGTTCAGCTCCTCCATGATTTATGACTCAGTGGAGATTATAGACACTTGTCTCCACAACTGTGACTCTGCAGTGTTTCTGCTTGGCTGCTGCCCAACCTGGGAATGAGTGACTGCACCGATCTCCTGGACACCCTCCTGTCGCAGCCGGAGCTGCAGTGAGCACAGGGACCAAACCCATGACCCAAAGGCTCCTGTTCCTGCCTCACCCTGCTCCTTTTTCCTGTTCTTTGAGGGAGGGATTTGCGCCTGACGGATCTGAAGGATTGCACAAGGAGGCTTTGGCACCACAGAAGTGACCTCAGGCTGTGTGTGTTTCCACTGAGGCCATAAATGACCCCATTCCCTTTCTGCCCATAGGACAAGCCAAGCAGGCGGCACTCTGAGAGCCCCTTCCCCAATTTTCCTCCCCTGTTTGGTTTCTAAAGGCTGTCTTTCTTCCTGCATTTCTGGGAAAGCCACCCAGTGGCAGCTACTGACAGCTTCTCCCTGTGGGAATTCACCTCCAGATGCATTATCCCAAATCCTGGAATGGTTTGGGTTGGAAGGGACATTGCAGATCACATTCCACCCCCTGCCATGGGAAGGGACACATTCCACCAGACCAGGTTGCTTCAAGCCCTGTCCAACCTGGCCTTAAACCTCATGTTTGGGAGCCAGGAGCCTGCTCTAAGATAAAAGTGCACTTTTCAGTGCATTTTTTTATCCTTACAATGCTCCATTGGCATTTCCCAAAGGGAGATGACTGATGCAGGGTCAGGCTACACTCAGAACATAGTGAAGGGCAGGTCCTGGCCCCAGAGAGAGGGGATCAGTTGTTCTGAGCCCCCAGGGGACCATCATCAACAGTATTTCATTTCCTCTTGTCATGACAACCAAGGGGATGGATTTGGAAACCTTGGATGTGTCACGAGTCTCAGCCCTGGCCTTTAAACCTCACTAACCTGCAAGCAGTGGCTTGCAAAGGTTTTGCAATATTTAGTTAATGGAACAAGATTTTTCCTAGTTCTCTATTTTTTTTCCCCAGTTTTTTCATTCTATTTTCCTCAGCCTCTCAGGAGCTGCAGCCTCCTGCTGCCCAGGGGAAATCTTCCATTTAGCTACATTTTCCTTTCTCATTTCATGCTGTAATGGGGATTCATCATAGGTGTTAAATCCATAATTTGCCATGAATCCCTTGTCTCTCTCTGTGAGGTCAGAGTTGAGTTTAAAGGAACCCGATATTATGGCTTTGTGGCTGTCCCTGTGGGAGAGCACTGGCCCAATTCCAGTTGGGCCAGTTCCCAATTCCTGGTCCTCCCCGGAGCAGGGGGAGGCTGGAGAGTCCTGGGTGGGTCACCCAATACCATGTCCATACATTCCACCTCTCTTTGCCACTGAAGGGGGCAAATTTGAGCACATCAGGCACCTTTAATGTCAAAAAGAGTAACAGCCCCTTCAAGAGGGTCATTTGTCCATCTTGGCATGTGAGAAATATCCTGAGGCAGAAGAGGTTATTCTCCTGTTAATTACCAAGGGCACCCACAGGTCAGTTATTAAGACATGACCATCCAATTTTCCAGCCCAGCTGAAGCCAGCAGGAATGCCACAGCTCCCAGCCCATGCCAGGGCTCCTGCAGGATGGGAGGCTGGCATCCTTCACACTGACAGGGGCACCGGGAATGCACTGTATGGATGTGTGACAGAGAGACTCCTTCACCACCAGCTGGGAGACGCTGGCTGAGCTGGGAGCTGTGCTGGGATGCCTGACCCATCCAATGATGACAGAGAAGCTCAGGCACAGTGGGGCAAGGCTGGACAACGCTTCACGGAGTAGGGAAAGGCAAGACAAGCAAAAAGGGCTGGCCAAGCTCTTGGAACCAGGAAAGATCATTCCTGCAGGCTGGGCACGGGCAGAGGGCCGGCATCCCTTCAGGCAGCCTCTCCCAGAGCGGCTCCTCCGCTTTCGCGGCCGGCCCTGCCCTGCCGAGCGCCGGTTCATTTGTCACCCGGGCGGTCGATAGCCGAGCGGGGGCTGTCGCTCAGGTGATGCCACGCTCCGAGAGCCTCGTTCTTTGCCGGCTGACAAGGGGAGAGGCAGTCAATACTTGTGTCAGGTCACTAACAACCCGCCGGGCTCCTGGCGGTGGCGGCTCCCGGCGCGGCAGTCGGCACCGCATCCGTGCGCGCAGCTGGGATAGGCACAAAGGGGCTGCTGTGAGCGCAGATGCAGAGCAGCACGGGCAGGATGCAGATGGGGGAGCTGGGCCTTGATTGGCAAGAGGGAGAATCGTGCGTAGGAGTGAAAGCAAAGCGAGGCTTGCTCGTGCGGGGGGTCTGGCTGGTGCAGAATGTGAGGTGTCAGCCGTTCAACAGCGCATGAAGAAAAAGAATGTCTGCTGTCCGCAGGCATCCCAGGGAGCTGGAGGTGCTGGGTGCAGCAGAGGGAAAGGCTGGGGTGATGTGGAGGGAGCTGCTGGCCCCCAGCTGGCTTGTGCAGGTGGGGGAATTGCAGTGAGGTGCAGAGGGGTTGTGCTCAGAGCTGGAGGGGGTGCAGGCACAAGAACGAGTGGTGAGCACAGCAGCACCCCCCCATCATTTCACAGCACCCTCATGGCCATCACAGCCAGAGTAACAGGGGGACAGGGCAGTGGCAGAGCCAGCAGAAGGGGCTGGGAAAAGACAAAGGGATGACTAAGATCAGGAGGGTTTTTTTATCAGCCCTCTGTGCTTTGCATCCATCAGGTCAGGCCAGCCCAGCAGACTGCAGAGAGAAGCCAAGTGCTTCGTGTTCGATAAAACCACGGGTCAGAACCACGATGCCCTCCCTGCATCGAGACAAGGAATCACAGATTGGTGCAGGAACACCAACATTAATCATTTCTATCTGTGTCTCTTCCTATTTACTCTGTGGTACTTCAGTGTGCAGGTAGGAATGCTGGTGTGGCTCTCAGGGTTTAGGGAAGGGAAGCTTAGATGGGAGAGGCGGCATCAGTCAATCCCAGGGCATTTAGGAAATACAAAATCTTTAAAAACTGTGTGAGCCCATCTGGAGCAGGGTTTGAGGGAGCACAGACAGCATCTGCTTAATGCTGGCCTGGCCCTGCTGAACTTCCCCCAATGTGACTGAACACAGCCCCTGCTCAGACACAGCCCTGTCCTGTGGGGAGGGACATGGACCTGGCAGAGGGGTCCAGAGGAGGCCATGGAGACACTGCAGGGCTGGAGCCCCTCTGCTCTGCAGCCAGGCTGGGAGAGCTGGGGGTGCTCACCTGGAGAAGAGAAGGCTCCAGGGAGAGCTCAGAGGCTCTTCCAGTGCCTAAAGATGCTCCAGGAGAGCTGGAGAAGGAATTGTTCCCTGTGAGGGTGGTGAGGCCCTGGCACAGGGTGCCCAGAGCAGCTGTGGCTGCCCCTGGATCCTGGGAGTGGATTCAGGAGCAGCCACAGGCTGGACATGGCTTGGAGCAGCCTGGAAGAGTGGAAGAGCAAGGAAGCAGAGCTAAAGGATCTTTAATATCCTTTCCAAGACAAAGCATTCTATGGTTCTATTATATTTATAATTTTTAATGTCTCTAAGGTGAAACAAGCCCCTTTCTTAGCTTTCTTCTCCCCATGTTTGTATGACTGCAAAGTTGTTACTCCACTGCTATGACCCTGGCAGAGCCTGAGGTGGGTTGCTCTGTCCCACAGAGAGTTTCATCCTGGCCCCCAGCACCAGCCCAGATGTACTTAGTGGAGATATAAAGATGTCATTTTGCTTGTCTCCTTCAAAGTAAGGAGAACAGAGCTCATACAGATGCTGCCTTCCCTTCTCCTCACAGACAGGGTGCAAACCCCTCCAGAATGGGGGAAGCAGCCCTTCCAACACCCAAGTGAAATGCTGCAGTAAGGTAGAAAAATGATAAAAGAAAAAAAAATCTCATAAAATCAGGCCTGCTCTGTTAAATAGATGGCTGGCCTTGTCAAGCTAGCACTTTGCAAGTTCCCGTGTGAAAGCAATCCTGGTGTGAGCAGTTCATTAACATAACAAACTATTCCTGGGTGAAAAACCACTAACACCTGCATAAACATTAAACCTATCCCATGAAAACCAGTGAAGAAAATATGTAAACAAATGAAAAGTAGAGAGATTTGATGGACAAGTAAAATACCTTTTACTAACGAATAAAGTAATTGGAAGAAAGCTGCCTAACCCATTGGAGTCACACAGGAGGTCTGTAAAACTGCATAAAAATGAGTTATGTGGATAAAGTAGGGCCTTTTTCCACCAGGAAGAAAGTGGAGTCTTGTGTGATTTATTCCAGTAGTGAAACCCACCTAGGGAGATCTCAAGACCCAGTTTTTAGCTCTCTCTGTGGTCTGTTTTCCAGCTCTAGACTGCTCGAGGCAGTGGCTGCCTTTCCCCTCTGAGCCCCTGGGTTTGCCTGGAATGGTCAATCCCATGGAGAGGCCTTCCCACCCCAGAGCCACACAGGGATGAGAGCAAGGAAACCCGGCCACCCTCTGCTATCAGAAGGAGCTGGCTCAGAGAGCTGTAAACTTAAGCTGCTCAGACATGACATCAAATATTTAGGTTATTTGGGATTTGCGCTCGATTGTTTGATGTTTCTGTTTCGTTCCCAGTAGAGCCACTTGCTGTTTTGCCACTGAAAATATTCCCAGCAGAAAATGCAGCTTTGTGAAGACCTAAAGTTGTTCAAGGAGAAGAGACTGTCTGGAAGAAAATGATCACATTTTCATCACTTTCTTTTTTTTTTTCTGAATTGACATCCCAGCTCTACATGCTCTGAATTTTGCATTTAGATAATTGAATTCTATTAAAAAGTGTGGAAAAAGGGTTCCGAGCTGAATTGTTTCTGGATTTGAAACATCACCTTCTCACATTTTCTCCTTGCAGCTCAGTATTACAAACAAATGTTGAGAAAGGGCCTTTACCCAGGACATAACCTCTTTATTTCCTGATCAAACTCCATAAAGAGCTTGAAAGCTGGGAAATGCAGATGTCTCAAGCTGCCAACCATCATTTTGGTAATGGAAATGCTTACTCTGCTCTGCAGGGGAGGACTGGAAAGACTTGGCAAGAAAGAGGATTGGAATAAAATAAAAAAATAAAATAAAAAAGAGGAAAATGGCTGGGATTGAATGTGGATGCACTTGACACCCCAGTGACCCTCCTCCTGTCCCTGCCTTATGCCATTGTAAGAAAGACAGGAGCTCTCATTTCAAATTAACTTAATCTGTAGAGTTAAATAATTCATGTTGATTTAAGAAAGCTTTATTCCTAATGGGACACACGTGAAGACAGAGTTAATATTAGACGAGGCCTTGGAGGGGAGGAGAGAGGGAATTAGACTATAAAAGGTGAAGGTACAAGTTAATTGCCTATCAATTATTCACCTTAAGTCTCTGGAAGTAGCTCCCCTGCCTCCCTCCTCACACCCTCATATTGCCTTTTCCTGCTTGTGGCCAATTTCCCACTGGCACCTCTGGGACCAACCTTTTCCCTGTGCCAAGCAAGTGCTGCCTGGGAGCTTCCTGGGACAGCCTGAGGTATGGTGATACCTCAGATTTTGCTTTATATTTTTCACATTCTGTGCTGCTTTAGTGTGTGGGTCTGGGCTTCACATTATGGGATGGTGAGCTCTGCACAGAGCAGGGAGACAAAACAATTCCTTCTCTAACTGGGGACCAAGGACAAATGATTCAGATCTCAGGCTCAAGAGCGTACACAACATGGACTGAAGAGAGAAAAACAAAATGGATGTGACTTCATAACCTAAAGCTGTAATTGGACAATTAGCTCCAATATGCAAATACCAAAACTTATACAAGTGTGAGACCTCGTGACCGGTTGTTCATTTTTGTGACCATTTTAGGTTCATCTTGGTTGTAGCCCTGGCTGGGCTCTTGTGCTGCCCAAAGTGTGTCTGTTGAGGCCTCCTAATAAATCCCTGCTTTAACTCCATCTGGTCTCTGTTCTCGGTCAGCTTCCCGAGGCATCACTGGGCTGGCAGTGCCACATCTCCTGCTGGGGAGGACAGACCAGGACAGCCTTGGCATGCTCCCGCCAAGATGCCATGAAGGAGAGGAGCCATCCAGTTTCCCACACGTCATCATTCATCTGCTTCATTGTCCTGGTTGCTCCATCCTCTGGGCACCGTGGGTCCTGCCAGCCCTGGTCACCACAGGCCAAGGTGTCACCGCAGGTCAAGATGTCACCACATGCAGGAGAACCAGGACTCCTGGACAACTAACCAATATGACTAAGCAGAAGCCCTTTATTGTTTACATCATGCACTGATTTATACATTCTAACCCTCCTGCACACGCTGATCACGCATCTCTTGATTAGTGCCTCCAGCTTGTCTACGTGTTCTGCAAACCTTTCTCAGAATATGTGATCGGTTACAGTCCAGGTGGTTCACCGCCCTCCTTGATCTAGTTCTTGTGGTCTTGGAATTCTATTTCTCAGCTTCTTCTTTCTTAATTTAGCACAATTTATGTCTTAGTAACCTTGATGAATTCCAGAGGGCTCTGATAAGAATAACTACAAGTGGCTTGGCTGGTGCACAACGTGGCCTAAGTTGTTCAGATACATTGCTACAGCCACAGGCTGAGGTGTCACCACAGGCCAAGGTGTCACTACAGGCTGCGATGTCACCACAGGCTGAGGTGTCACCTCAGGCCGAAGTGTCTCTGCAGGCCAAGGTGTCACCACAGGCCCAGGTGTCACCATTGGCCGAGGTGTCACCACAGGCCCAGGTGTCACAGCAGGCTGAGGTGTCTCTGCAGACCAACATGTCACTTCAGGCTAAGGTGACACTGCAGGCCCAGGTGTCACCGCAGGCCGAGATAGCCCTGCAGGCCCAGGTGTCCCCGCAGGCCCAGGTGTCACCATGCCACGGCCGCATTGGCACCGCGAGCCAGGGCTCCCCTCTCCCTCCCCGTTCCCTCCCAGGGAAAACCAAAGCTCTCTTCAAAGTTTCTCCTCGCTTGGCTGCCTCCGAGATCTGGGAACTCAACGCTAATTAACGTGTCTGCAAATCCCAGCTCGGCTGCCGGGGCCTCAAATTCCTTCACGGTCCCGCGAGTGCAGAAGGATCCACGAGCGAGCCCTCTGGCTCCTGAAGCTACACGGCTGGCAGATGCATATTTTAACAACACACATCTGTTGGCAATATAATCTCTTGTATTTGCCCTCCCTGCTCTGAGCTTTGATGGAAGACTGGAGGGAACTCTCCAGTGGTTACAGCCAAAGTGTTTGCTTTGCAATTTCGCTCGATTGCTGCCTGATTTTATTTTTAAATTTCTCCAAGTCCTAATCAGGCTCTTACTTTATTTAATTAATACCCTGGCTTAGTTAAATAGATCATAAATTAAGCAGCCTTGCCATTAGAGATGTACCAGGTAGCAAATAGCCCTCCAGTGGCTTCCCAGAGCCTGCCTGGCTTGGGCTCTCCTGCCAAACTGCCTTGACATTCTTCGCTTGCAGAAAATCTGGATGCCTCCATATGTCCCAAATCCCATCCCGTCAGATTTATCAACCTCCCCTGCTTGGGGCAGATATCCTGAGGAGATTGGGCAGTGACCCCTTCTCCAGAGAGTTTGGGTAATGGTAGGAAGGAAGGTGAGGGAGACCTGGAGAAGGGGAACTCTCCAGCTCTGGGATGCATTAACAACATTTCTCAGCAATATTTGTCCCTGGAATTCCACATAGAAAAGACTTTCCCTGATGCTGATGACAGTAATAGGCTCGTCTGTTTGAGTGTTTGGACTTCCAAGCTATGGAATGATCTGTTCCACTACATTTAACCATGTAGATTTGAAAACAATGTGACAAAACCTTAAATATTTAATTAAAATATGGTGTAGCTCTGCATAGAGCAGGGAGGTAGGAGGCATCAGCCCCATAAAGCTGTTGTCAGACATGAATGACAGCAGTTGGAGCCTGAATCTGGAGGCATTAGGGGATTTCTTGATACCAAGGAAGTGGAAAATCTGGCAAGGACAGACAAGGTAACACCAACACATACAAAAAACCAGGCAGGGTCATTTTTCCAGAGACAAGGCTGCGGGTGATAGAGCAGGATAGAGTTCCCCAGAACTGCCTCTAACATCCTGGCTGAAGAGCCCTTGAGTCACTGAGAAACCAGCAGCAGATATTGGTCTCCCAGCTACCAGAGCCTCTCAGCTCTGCCTAAGCTGATTGATTGCTTCTTTGAGAGCTGCATGGTCTGCACCCAGCTCCAGGGATGCCTCAAGGGTCCTCTCCTGCCAGGGGATACCTGCAGCCTCAGGTGAAGCTGGGCAGGAGGGAGTTGGGATAAAGGAACGCCCCCCAGGCACCTTCCTGTGAGCGGCTCAGGCAGCCTGGCACATCTCTTCCCAACCCAGGGAGATGAAATCTGGGAGATCCAGCTCCCTCCAGACACAGCTGCTTCGCTCACAGCTACAGCAGGCTCACACACTGCATGCTAAGAGCAGACATGTCTGCACAGCTGGTGATGCTGCACATCTGGAAGCACCAGAAATGTCTCTCCCCCTTCACAGACGCGTGTTACCCCCTGTCATGCAGTGAGTTCAGCCTGACAGGCTGCACATTGTCCCCAGCTGTCAGGAACACGGGGCTTAAGGCTTCTACTCTTCATGTGCCACATCTGTCCCCTCTACTGGGGTGGCTAAAACACAGAGCACAGATCCCACAGCAGCCCCTGCCCTCGCTGCCAGCACAGGACACCCCATCCCAAAGGAACAGTGTGAGCTGCTGATCACCAACCCCTTGCAAAGGTGGGATCATTGCTCCTACCTCCCCACCCAGCCTGAAATGTCATAGAATCACACAATTTCCTGAGCTGGAAGGGACCCACAGGATCATTGAGTTCAACCCTAGGCTCTGCACAGACACCCCAACAATCCCACACTGTCCATCCCTGAGTGCGTTGTGCAAATGCTCCTGGAACTCTGGCAGCCTTGGGGCTCTGACCACTTTTCCCCCCTCAGAACATCTGCATAAATACCCCTAAAGTTAAAGATGAGCTACCAGTCAGTTCCAAACCCACACTGGCTCATCGATTTGGCCTAAATTGAACACGCTGTAACTTTAATTTTCTTAAAAGGAAAACACTCTGCAAATATAAGTTGCTGAACATCTTAGGTAAATGTACCAATTAGCAACTACTATGTATATCCACATAAACATTAACTACCATCTATTCAACACATTCCATAACCCCAAAGATAATAACGATTTCCTTTTGATCCATAAAAACATCTCTCTGCTCAATCAACGCTTCGCAGCAGCTCTGACGTACGCCCTGGGACTAAATTAGTTTTGAAATCTTTAGCTCTAATTAAATAACATTATTTCTTTTGTCTGGCTCCCTCAATTTATTCTGCTTTCACAACAGAAGGAGGGAGCCCAGGCGAAGGAGGGGTTGGCGGTAAGCAAGACAACGTTCCCCTTTCCTATTCATTTCCAGGATTATTTCATCTATGGGCACATGTCAGAGCTCTGAGCTGCTGCCAAGGGTTGATTAAGAAGAAGGAGGAATCAAAGGAAAATCATCATTATTGTCAGGGTCAGGGAAGGAAGGGATGGCAGCTGTGAAAGTTTGGGAGTAGGGAATGTTGTAGGGTTGTGGAGGGAGGAAAACAAATACAGGGGAAACTGCAAACCAGGAATGTGAACTAATTTTCATAGTGCAGACTTTAGTGAGGGGCACCTTCAACCACAGCTGGTAGCTTAATTTACTTCTTTTGGCTACTTAAAACTAATCAGCATTGATCTGACTAAAAGCACAGAAATTCTTGATTTGGATATTTTTAAAATGTGGGTTTTTTTTCTCCCTAGAAACTAACCAGGAATGAAAAGAACAAGGAAAAAAGAAATCCAATCATCAATTTAAACAAACTTAAATATGCAAATAGTTTCACTTTGAGGGTTGAATAATCAGGATGAATCTGGAAGCAGCAATACAGACTGGGTTTTGTCCAAGCTGTTTAAGAAAAATACCATTTTCATTAATTTCTCTGAAGCCATGCTCATGCCGGGAAGCCTCACTGACGTGCCTGCCTTTTCCCAGCACTCCTGTGGGGAGAGCCTCCCTCCTGCTCTGCCAGATGGCCAAGAAAGCCCTCCTGCTCTGCCATCACTCCCCACCCATCTACCACACAAAAAGGCCCTCTGCATGATTTTGGGAGCCACTTCCAGTTTGCCATCCCAGGCAATATCCTCCTGTGCTGCTCATGGGAAAGATGAATTACTGAGAAATGCGGGGTGATAAAATATTAGTATATAGTTTAAAAATATTAGTAGATAGTTTAAAAATACTGCATAGTATGAAACCAGTCTTTCCTCAGGGGGTGGAGTTGTCCCGATCCTGTAGGCAGAGTGACGCATAAGTGATGACACTGACACTCTTCATATCCTTAAATTTAGGGACAGACTCTCTTGAATTGGGGCATAAATCCATAAAGCTGAAGTGCCAAACCCTTGGTGGCTGTGTTACTCCTGGAACTGTCATACTCCACCCCAGAGCTGCTTCACTCCCCAAGCAGCTTCCTTTGATCCTGCTCTCAGGACTAAGCTGCTCCCCCACTGCTCTCACCATGGATTCATTCCCAGTCCTCTTGATCCAGCATCAAAACATTTTGTGAAAAGCTACTCAGTGTGACCACGAAGGCAGTGAAACCCCAACAAACACGCTGAGGGTGTGAGGAGCCAGGACTCACCGAGGACCGTCAGCCGGGCAGGTCTGGATCGGATGGCGGCTTGGATGGCCTGGCACTCGTACACGGCGTCATCCTGGAGGTCAGCTCGCAGGATTTTCAGGTGGTGCTGACCTGACAGATGGTCTCCTACGACCAGATAGCGCGGGTAACCTGCCCAAGGCAAAGCACGGGTCAGGAAGCAGCTGGTGCAGGCGCACGGTGTGTGCTGATTGGGATGGGGCTGAGCCTCATGCCCAGTGGGTGCAGCTGTGAGCAGCACTGACAGCAATGAGCCATGGAGTGCCCAGGGCTGCTGAGCAACCACACAGGGAACAGAGGGCACCCAGGTATAAGGCATGGACATGAGGGGTATAAAAGGTTGGGCTAAAGAACAAGAAGGGCAGGCATTTGTAGCTTTTTACAGTGCTGTTATTCTGTATGTTGAAGCTTTCTCAAATTGTGTGATAATACTCTGTGTATCGTGGCTGTCTTAACTGCAACATTTGCTGTGACAGGCTGGAGCCATAAGCCCAGGGATGAGGAGAGCAGAGCATGGGCCCAGAGCCCCAGCACCCCACAGCAATTCCCAGGATCCAGGCAGCTTCCTCCCCTCCTTAGCAGCCAGCCCAGAGAGAAAGAACCTGCCAAATCCGGGAAAGGGACTGCATGTTTTGCTCTACAGGTTCAAAAAAGAAGTGCTGATGAAGGAGCATTAACTGAAATCCCAAGGAATCATGGGATCACAGAATGTTAAGTGTTGGAAGGTTTGGTTTTGACCTTAAAGATTATTGGGACCCAAGTCCCCCTGCCATGGGCAGGGACATCTCCCACTAGATCAGGTTGTTCAAAGCCTTCTCCAGCCTGGCTTTGAACCCTTCCAGGGCTGGGGCATTCACAACCTCCCTGGGCAAGACAAAGGGGTGAGCCCTTCCACCAGGAAACCCACCACCTCCTGCTCCTGGCAGCCCATCATGGAATATCCTCAGCTCCTGGGGTCAACTGAAGAATACAACCATGATTAGCTCTGTGTAAAGCTTGGGCAGGGGTCTGGGGGCACCAGCAGCTCTGGTCAGCCTGGCTGGACACACAGGAGGAAAGGTGCCACCCCCGTGCCCTCCTGTGCCCGATGCCCTGTGTAACACAGCACTGGCACACATTTGTGCTTCTGTTGTTTCTCGAGTTATCAACAGCAGGATTTGCTCTCCTGAACTGCGAGGAGTACAAATGATGGGTTTGTTTGTATTGTGCTAATTAGACACTGGCTGAGCTGGTATCATGAGCTGGCAGCTCCTGTGGCTTCCAGCAGCCCCGGCTCTGTTAATTGTGGAAGTCATTCACATCAGCTCCCTACTTCACTGGAGCTCTTGTTACTCAGTCGTGTTGCAAGGTCTTGCATGGGAAGCTCAGCTCTCTAATAGATGCAAAAATTGTGGCTCAGAGCTTTGGAAAACAGGCAAAGACGGGGCTGCTCACTCGGGCACGGCTGTAAATGAGCAATTATATGTATTAATAAAAAAGAGAGGGAAAGAAGAAGCAGGCACTGCACTTTAGGGAAGAGCAGGGTCCCTAGAGACCAAAAAGCATGGAGCCTCCCCTGGTTTCTCAATGCTGCTTCTTGCCTTGAGGAAAACTCTCTCAGGTCACTGGGAGCTGAGCAGTGTCACACATGTACAAACTCTGCAGAGCCTGGGGACACTGCAGCTCCTGTAGGGCTGCATGTCCTCCCAGGCTGTTTCCAGCAAACACTCTTCCTAGTCATGTAAAATATTTCAGTTTTAAATTAGTGTTTTCCAGCAAAATATACAGAATAAACTCGAAACTTCCCCAGTATTGCACCTGTCTTCACCAGCTGCAATTAACCCTCAATCACAGTGTGAGTGGGATTAAGGAATGTGACTTCTGAGCAATTTGGTCATCAAATTATAATTTGCCAAAACCAAATGTTGAGGAAGCCACAAACACTCGTCCAAAGCAAACAAAGGCTTGTGGGTCCCTTCAAACTCAGGGTATTCTATGGTTCTTTTCATTTTTGAGAATATCAAAACAACATCTATAAAACATTTCATCTCACATTTTGGAAAGGTGACGTTAATTTCCAAGGAAATGAAACCAGACCTTTCCAAAGGGTCAGGCAACATCTGTGGGAGCCAACAGTTCTGTTTCAGGTCAGAGTGAAACAGATTCTGGTTTATTCCAGTGTCTATGTTTGGGTGGACTGGAAGGTGTTGGAGTTGAAATGAAAACATTATTCCCCAAATAAATGTTGGGCAAGGAGAGCTCCTGCTTTCCTTGTTTATGGAGGGTCGTTATGGATTTTTTGGTTGTCTTTGGTTGTTTTTTTTTTTTTTGTTAAAGTTGGGATTAAATGTGTGAGGTGGTATTTTTTGTTTGGATTTAGATGTTTATTATTTTTTTATTTATATTACAGTTTTATAAATTGTGAGCTTCATAGTATTTTATTTTAATAAGTTAAAAATGGAGTTGTATTTTATTCATAATGTTTCTAAAGGATAAATTGTTTAATTAAAAAATGACACTTAAATTATTTTTATTTTTAACTTAACAACTAATTATTTGTGACTTGTTTTATTTTATTTATATTTAAATTTATAATTGATAATTATAAATATATAAATTATTTAAATTCATTATTTATTCAATTCATATTTATTATAATTATATTTATTTGTTCTTATTTATTTTTAATTTATAATTTATTCTATTTTATTAATTTATTTTTATTATTTTTAAATATTTTTATTACTTTATTATTTTATATTATTTTATTGTTTTTATTTATTTTTATTTAATTATATAATATTATTTAAACTTACGAAAATGAAGGTGAAGAAGAAGGATTAGTTTTCATTTTAAAATTTTTATTTTGGTATATATATAATTATATATATATTATATATTATATATTCGTTATCTATAAAAATAAGATATATGTTTGTTATTTATACTATACTGTACTATACTATACTATAATGTTATATCTTATATATATAATTTTTTATTCTATATATAATTTTGTTTTGTATATATAAAATATATAAATATATGTGAATATATAAAATATAGTAATATTTAAAAATGTTAAATTTCAAGTTTTTAATTAATTATATTATGCACATTTATTTAAAGTATACATACATAATTTTTGTTTTATTATTTCGTTTTGGAAGGTTTTTTTTACAGTTTTAGGTTAAATGTAATGTTTTCTTGGGGCTTAGTGTTTGTCAGTACAAAAAGTTTAAAATTCTTAGCAACTAGGTATCTAACAGGTGGTGTCCTGATTTACTTTTGGAAGGTTTTTCTACAGTTTTATGATTAAATGTAGAGTTTTCTTGGGGGTGTTTGTCAGTACAGAAAGTTTACTATTCTTAGTACCTAGGGTTCTAACAGGTGGTGTCCCCACTTACTTTTTAGAAGTTTTTTTATGGTTTTAGGTTAAATGTAGTGTTTTCTTGAGGGGTTAGTGTTTGCCAGCACAGCAAGTTTACAATCCTTAGTGCCTAGGTGGTGTCCCCACTTTTTAGAAGTTTTTTTATGGTTTTAGGTTAAATGTAGTGTTTTCTTGAGAGGTTAGTGTCTGCCAGCACAGCAAGTTTACAATCCTTAGTGCCTAGGGTGGTGTCCCCACTTACTGGAGAGGTCCCGTCCGACGCCGAGGGCCAGCCCGTCCTTGATCCAGAGCACGATGCCATTGTACTCGGGGATGGCGCAGAGCAGCGTCACCGGCTGCCCCGCGATCACCACCTGGTCCTGGGGCTGCTGCGTGAACGAGGACGCCTGGCCTGCACGGGGAACAAGAGAGGAACACGGCCCTGTCAGCTCTCCAGGGGCTTCCAGCACGATGCAGTTCCTTGGGATGCAGCAGGCCAGGATGCTCCTGGCACAGCACAGATGGGAGACTGAGCTCGGCAGCTCTTAATGATGTGTTTGCTTAATTATGTGATTGCCCCATGGAATGATAGAATGGGTTGGAAGGGACCTTAAAGCTCATCCTGATCACAGGGAGGGATTCCTTCCCAATATCCCATCAGCCCCTTCCCTCTGGCAGTGGAAGCCATTCCCTGTGTCCTGTCCCTTGTCCCCAGTCCCTCTCCAGATCTCCTGGAGCCCCTTCAGGCCCTGCAAGGGGCTCTGAGCTCTCCCTGGATGCTTCTCCAGGTGAGCACCCCCAGCTCTGCCAGCCTGGCTCCAGAGCAGAGGGGCTCCAGCCCTTGGAGCACCTCTGTGGCCTCCTCTGGGCTCATTCCAGAAGCTCCACATATTTCCTGTGCTGAGGACCCAGAGGTGGACACAGCACTTTGTGACAGACAAATATTTGCAATATTTTTGCTCCCTGGGGGGAAAAGAAAGCTCCAACCAAGAGGCACCAGCATTTCCTGTAACTGTTTTATTCCAAATTGTGGTGGTAGTGTTTCAGCCACAATGATCACAGACAGAAAAGCAGCAGGATGTTCAGCAGCAGCAATATTTTATATTACACATAATAAAAGAGAATGTTGATCCTCTGCTTCTGAGCCTTGCTCCCACCTCATGTGCTCTGTGAAATCAGGGTGTGCAAGGAAACAACCTGCTATAAAACACACAGGGAAACAACCAACTGCTGCTGTTCTGCTCCCTCCCCAGGTGTCACCTCCTGGCATTTGCTGGGAGCTTCCCACACATCTGGAGGGGAAGGGAAGGCCCAGCTCTGCCTCAGCACTGCCTTTCTTGAAGCTGCATTGTCAAACTCACAAATCTGTCCTCATCCTTCCCTACCTGCAATGCTGCAATAACAAATCCCAGCCCCGGGTTATCTCCTGCCATGGTGGGATGTCTCACACCTCAGGTGTGACATGGCACTTCTCATTTTCCATGGGAAGCACTCCAGTCACTCTAACCTCTTCCATAGCAGAGTTTACTCAGCATTAAGTTTTATTTTCACTCTCCCTTGGCTTTGCCATGATTGAAAATTATTCAGAGAATCAGAGAATCCCAGAATGGCTTGAGTTGAGAGGGGTCTTAAAGCCCATCTCATTCCACCCCCTGCCTTGGGCAGGGACACCTTCCACTATCCCAGGCTGCCTCAAGCCCCATCCAACCTGGCCTTGGATGTTCCAGGGATTCAAAATGTTAAATCCTGCTATTTTTTTTCCATAATGAGTGCATGGGACAATCCCAAAATGTCCCTGCAGAGCCACAGTCTGAAGCTGGAAGATTCTAAATGTGGGGCCATTTCAGGCAGATCTGCTGATATCTGGGCTCCTGTGAGTACAGGCTTTTGTGTGAGTTGGTTGAAGAGCATCCTAATTGCTCTGCCCCCACTTACTTTTGCTCTGATTCTGGATTCAGGAGATGATCTGGCAAAGAGAGGTGTTGGAGGGAAGGCAGAAGCACTGAATTGTCTCTCCGTGGGGTTTGTAGGACCAGGAACCTCTCTGGGAAGGAATTATGGCCCTGTATCAGGCAGGAATTCAGAGCCTGTGCCCTCTACTGAGTTTCTGTTCAGTCCAAGGAAGGGGACTGGGCTGGAGGAAAAATTCCTCTTTAAAACCAATTTGTCAAAGCAGGACAGTCTCCACGTGATCCACCCCAAATCAATTCAATCCTAATTTACATCGACTCCATTTAATCATTGACTAATGATTAATCTGGAACCAAGGTTAAGTGTGACACAAGTTCTTGCATCTGAACTTGTTTGCAGATGAGCTGCTGGGCCTTTCCTACAGGGCAAGGCTCCAAAGCTCCATCATTTTCCAGCTCACACTGTTGAACCAACGTGTGCCCTCACATGAGTGCTTATATTTCACTTTAATTTATTATAGCTTCAGCTCGCTCTTAGCCACCTAAAGGAACACGGGGAAAAGCAAAGCTGTCATTTTGAAATTCAGATGCTTTACATTACAGGAAGGTAAAAGCCCAGCTGGAATTTTTGCAGATCTCCAGGAGCTCCTTGGGCACCTCATTCGTGGGTGGTTTGGAGATCCCAGGTCTCCCAGCACTCCCATATCTCCAAGGAACTCTGATTTTCACCCCAGATAGTCCAAAAGACCACAGTGATGGCTCTTGGTATGGTGCTGCCTGCACAACAGGGCACGTTAATTCCAGAGGAGATTCCAGTTTTTCCTGCTGGGAGGCACTCACTGGAAGTCATGGTGACCTCTGACACAAACCCTTGTGCTGAGATTTAAATATTTGATTTCAAAGGGAATATGAGCCAGCTCTGTATTTTTAGTTTTTGGATTCATAAAGGACAAACACTCCTAGATAGCAGGGAAAAATGGGATGAGAGAGAAAACTCAGAAAGCAGAAGAAGTGGGTGTTTTGCTTTGTTGTTTTGTTGTTTTATTTTAATATATACTTTCCACCCACTAACTGGGTTTTCACAGCTCACTCTGTAATCCTGACAATTCTCAAGGCAGAGCTGGGCGAGCAGGGACAGCGCAGGAAGGCAGCAATAACCCAAAAAGATTTGTTTTATCAGTGAGAATTATCAGCTTGTCAGCTGGGAGCTGCACGAGCTCTAATGAGAACGCAGAGGCACAAAGTGGTGTCTGTGCCCTCTGCAAATGCCCATTAAGCACAGGCTTCATTTGGTAATTGCTGCTGGAAATGAAGCTCTTTTTATGTTTTATTTTTCCTTTTTCTCTTATTTCTTGATTTGTTTTAAAGACGAGCTGATGGCCATGGAAAATCAGAGCAGAAACATGGCATATGTCTCCTGTATTTTCCTTCCCTGTGTTTGTTCAGTGTGAAGAATTGTCACTTAAACCCATTTTTTATTCATCCAAGGCTCCATTTCATCTACAAACAGTTCAGACTCAGTCACAGGAGAGAAAAGATGGGTGCAAGGACCTTAAGAGCATTACCTGGCCCAGTCCCTGCTCCACAGCAGGATCATCTCTCCCTAAATCTCAGATAAAAAAAAAAAAAAAAAAGAAAAAAGTACTGAAGACAGAGCTCAACTCACTTTCAAATCAGCTTAAAGTCTGATTACTGGGTTTAACTGGGTTTGGAAGATCAGAGGCCTGGCCACGTTACAGCTTATGTCTTAATGTCAAAGGAACAAGTAATTTGCAGAAAAGTTTTAAGGGAGATAAGATACTTGACAGAAAATAACTGAAAATGGGGAGATTGGGAAAGGGTGATTTACAAATGCAGGCTGAGCGATTTCAGCCACAAGAAAATGGGCTGAAAGATGTCAGCTGGGTATTTTTCCAGGAATGTTTAAAATGGAATTACAAAATGATGCTTTGGTTTCAAAGCAAGAGGTTTGATTCCAACCTCTTGGGCAAGCAGGAGCTTCCCACTTTCTCCCCTTCCACTATACAGAGTTTCAGCCATAAATACTGGTTAATCTGAGTCTCTGCAGAATAGGAGTTCATCAGAGAATCATGAAATTGTTTTAGTTGGAAGGGAACTTAAAAGCCCATCCAGCCCCACTCCCTGCCATGGGCAGGGACACCTCCCACTGTCCCAGGCTGCTCCAAGCCACATCCAGCCTGGCCTTGGGCACTGCCAGGGATCCAGGGGCAGCCACAGCTGCACTGGGCACCCTGTGCCAGGGCCTGCCCACCCTCACAGGGAACAATTCCTGCCCAATATCCATCCATCCATCCATCCCTGCCCTCTGGCAGTGGAAACCATTCCCTGTGTCCTGTCCCTCCATCCCTTGTCCCCAGTCCCTCTCCAGCTCTCCTGGAGCCCCTTTAGGCCCTGGAGGGGCTCTGAGCTCTCCCTGGAGCCTTCTCCTCTCCAGGTGAGCACCCCCAGCTCTTCCAGCCTGGCTCCAGCCCTGGAGCATCTCCAAGGGCTGCTCTGGACTTGCTCCAGCAGCTCCAGGTCCTTCTGTGCTGGGACCCCAGAGGCAGATACAGCTCACCACATGAGCCCAAAAGGTCCAGGCATGGCACCCTCATCACCCATCTCCTTGTCACCTCCTGCTGCACAAAGCATCCCCAAATGGATTTAGGAAGTGCTGCATAACAAAGCAGGGAGATACAACATGTCCATGTGCCCCCAACCCAAGTGTAGCCTTGTTTTACTTCCATTTTCAAAGAAATGACTCAGTTGATGCCTGGCTTCTTGGGAACCTCACTGGGCACTGACTCTGCCCCTGAGAGTCTCCCTGTGAGGATGTGTTCATCCAGCACAGAGATGCTCTGAGCAGAAGCAAAGCTCAGGGCTCTGAATAAATTGTTGAATTTCTTGGTTTTGTTTAAAAGCAAACAGCTATGGAAATGAGATGCTAACGATGCCATTTGGCCAGGGTCCAGCACAAGCCCAGTGTCCCACCTGACTCTGGAGCTGCCCTGCAGCTGGATGAGTGCTGTCACCACAGGTCACCTGCTGTGACCAGAGGAGCTCTTGATCCCAGAGCCTTCCCATCTCCTCCTGCTTGCTGCTTTGCCCCTCTCCCTGAGGAGCTGACATGTTGCCACATTTCTCTTCACAGAGAAAAGCAAGGCACAATTCTTCCCAAGAATATTTCTGGGTTTCACATTCTCTGAACATCAGAGAAAGAAAACACAATGCTTATCTCACTTGCTGTGCCTGTGTTGTGCAAAAGCAGAATGCAATATGGAGACTGTTTATCCAAAGGGATGGTGTTTTGTTTCTTTGGCCTGTCAGGGCCAAGAGTGTGTGTGTGTCTGGACAGTCACGAGAGAGTCACGAGATGAGTGCAGTTCTGTGCAGTTGTGTGCAGAGTGAGTGCATGGCAGATTCAGTTCAGATGTAATGTAATATAGTATAATAAAGTAATTAATTAGCCTTCTGATAAGATGGAGTCAGACACATCATTCTCTCCTCTCCAGTGTTCTGGGACACCTTTGATCCTATACTGTCAGGACCAGCAGGACCCCCTTGCTGGCCCCCAAGCTCCTGCCTTCCTCAGGAGTCTCTCTCATGGGGGGCACTTCTGCAGCCACTGCAATCCTGAAGGGCAGGAACAAAAAGGGACAATAAAGGCACCACGGTGAAGAGCAAGCAGGCAAGAACACTAACCCTGCTTTCAAAAACCCCAGGCTGGATCTTTGTGAAGTTACAAGCGTGTCATAAAAGCTAAAGGAAGAAAAAAAGGAGGGAAAAAGAGAGAACCACTTTAGAACTCTTTCTATTTCCTTAATGGATTTTGCACCTGTGGCTCCTGCTTCTCAGTGTTTCTCTGTAATGTCGCCTTGTTCTTTCAAACAAAGGCTGAGACTCTTCTGTGTTTGTGACTTCCAAGGGAAATAACACTGCCAGTGCCAGGGCATTGCTTTTCAGATGTCTCAACGCCCACGGATGGCGAGAAGGCCCAAAAATCCTGTTTAACAACCCAGAAAACAGAGGAAGGCACCTACACAATGACATTGCCATGCTCTGTGCTGCAGCAGGACCTTGAAGTCCCTTCCATCGCTGAAGCCAGAGTCTGTGACAGGCTTTTAAAGCTCTCTGAAGACTGAAATATGTTTGCATGAGTTCCTGGCTGAATTATTTCAGCTTGCAGCCTCCTGTGCCCAAACCAGCAACCGGGAGCAGCAGAAAGTTAAATTTTCATTACCCAAGAGGAGTGAGTATTGTAGTAGGAAGCGAGGGACTCACCGAGGGAACAATGACTCATTAGAAATGGAGACATTGTGGCTGCTTTTATATAAGTGAAGCTTTGAATGTCCATTGTGCTCTGAAAAGAATTAGTCCTTTTTGTTGAGGAGAGCATAGAAGTGGAGAAGGAGGACTATGAGCTCCTTGTCAAAATATTACTGTTCTGAAATGAAAGGCCTGGTGATTAGGAGTGGTGGGACATTCTCCTTGTCCCTCAGTGGGAAGAACTGATCCTTCCCTCAGCTTGGAGTAGTCACGACGTGTGGTAGGAGGATGATCAAGGGGCTGCTGTGAGACATCCTAATCCTACACAACATCCCAGGAGGGGCTGTCTTCAGACCAAGCAGATCCCTCCTGATGGAAATCAGGGCATTTCAGCCCAGGGCCTGAAATTACACCAGATTTCAGGAAAATCAGCCCAGCTTGGGGCTGGTTTCTTGTGGCACGACACCTAGAGATGGAGCCATCTCTTGGCTATGGAGAGGGCTGGGAAGAGATGGCTCCATGCCCACATTTCCCAGCAGAGCAGGGCCTGGCTCTGCACCACCCCACACAGCTCCTGCAATGGCTCTGTGACAAACAGGCTGGTTCTCAGCACTCCTTTGGGTCCCCTCCCTGGAGCCAAGGACACCGAGCCCCCTGCACAGGGCCCATCGTGCTCCGGAACACGCGCCCGCATTGATTTTCAGATGAGGAGGGAGAGCAAGCAGACAAAAGCTTTACATTATTTACAAAGCTCTCTGGAATTGTCAGTCATGGGGAAGCACAGGGAAGAGCCGTGCAGGCAGCAGAGCTGCTCACTGCCTGCCTGCAGCCCAATTCCCTCGCTGGTGGGACACAACACCCAGACCTGCGCTGAGGTGGAGCCCAAGGCCTGGCTGGGTACAGAGCACAGGGAACAGGGAGACACGTGTTCCCAGGGGCAAGCATTTCTCCAGACAAGGACAGGGATAGGCTTTTCTTGCACCAGCAGAGAAAGAAACAGCTGTGGCTGCCCAGACAGGAGCAGAGGGATGGCACCAGTGATGCTGTGCTCAGTGAGGAGACATGGATCAGGCTCCCCGTGGGACAGCCCCTTGCTGGCATGGCCACAGCCATGTCAGACACTTCCTTGGGCTTCACAGCACGAATAAGAGAGGTAGCTTGAGTTCAGCCCTTGCATAAGATTCCAGTTTTTTAAAATTTGGCTTCCTTGGGGAGAAAATAAAATCAAATCTGTTTGAACAAAAATGTCAGTTTGGCCTTTTTTAGAGAGACTGCCTAAGTCTGGCTCACTTGGCCTCAGTGCTGAATTATTCAACTTGAAAGAAACTAAAGCACAACACCTTCAGTCAAGGGATGACTCAGGTGAGTGGAATGATGCTGGTCACTGACCTGGCAGAGGTATCCCTGCTTCAGGAGGGAAGCAAGAACTGAGCTCGTGCCTTGCTCACCCATAAACACACAGGGAGATGAGGCTTTCCCTGGAAGCACAGCCTGGGGGTCCCCATTGATTCCAGCCACCTGTGCAGCTTCCAGGGGGAAGTGTGGGGTGCACTGGGGTAAAACCAAAGCCAAAGGGATGCCCAGGAAAAGCAATGAAAAATAGGGCAATGAATCTGGGGAAGGGGCTGGAGAACCAGGACAGGCTGAGGGAGGCTGGAGGAAAGGAGGCTCAGGGGGAACCTTCTCCATTTCCACAATTCCCTGACTGGAGGGGGCAGCCAGGTGGGGGCCAGACTCTGCTCCCAGGCAACAAGGGACAGGACAAGGAAATGGCTCAAGTCACAGCAGGGGAGGTTTAGGTTGGATATTTAGGAAAGTGTTCTTCACAGAAAGCGTTGCAAAGCATTGGAAGGGGCTGGCCAGGGCAGTGGTGGGGTCCCTGTCCCTGGGGTGTTCACAAGATGTGTGGATGTGGCACTTGGGGACATGGCTTAGTGGTGAACATGGTGGGGGTGCTGGGTTGAGGGTTGGACTTCATGATCTTAAGTCTTTTTCAAACTAAATGACCCTGTGGTCCTAATGCCAGCTGCCATAGCAGAGTTTAAGGTGCAAAGCCAGTGCTCTGCTCTCCTGCCTGGCCTCTGGGAACGTGTTGTCTCCTGGCCATGACCAGCTCTCAGCAAGCCCACGTGCTGAGCTGAGCTCATCCCGCAGTGATGTCAGATATTTTCCTAGCACTGCTTTGAGAGGAACCATCAACATCCCACTGTGTCCACTAAGTAGCTTCAAACAGGAAACAGGGAAATTTTGAGTAAGATATTAAACCTTTCAGAGATCTTTTTGTCTATTAGTCACAGAGGCAAGAGATCTGAACTATCGAGTGTTCTGCTGGCTTTGATACCCACATGAAATCCCTGCACTGCTTTCAAAGTCACTGTGAGGAGTTTGATCAGCCATGCAGAAAGGGCTGAAATGTCATCGGCTGCTCTGTTATTAGCTGCCAATTGGGAAAGGTGTAAGAGTATCCTTACTGTGGGATATTTATTAGCAAACTCTTCCCAGCAGCAGCCTGCAGAATTACCTCTTGTGAGATTAAACACCTGCTCCTGGGAGCTGCACTGATAGGAAACAAACTAATGTACTGCACTGAGGTGCCAAAAGCAGCATTCAAGTGACCTTATGGACTGAAACATGCTGAATATTCCAGCTGCATGCATGGCTCCAGGCTCTATGGATGGCTCCAGGCTCTGTGGATGGCTCCAAGCTCCCTGCATGGCTCCAGGCTCTATGGATGACTCCAAGCTCCCTGGATGCTTCCTGGTTCCGTGGATGGCTCCAGGCTCCCTGGATGACTCCAAGCTCCCTGGATGACTCCAAGCTCCCTGGATGACTCCAAGCTCCCTGGATGGCTCCAGGCTCTCTGGATGGCTCCTGGCTGCTCCACTCTCCCAGCCTCTCCTGCTGCCCAGATGCACCGAGCTCTGAGCAGGCAGCATTATCTCCTATTAGACAAACTGCCAGAGCTGGGATGCGTGCTTTGGGGTACACAGGACTTGTAGGGTTGGAGGTAGAGGAAGCAAACTGGATTAGGTGGTGTTTTACCCAGGGCCAGCATAGGAGGAGGGGGGAAAGCAGGGGAGGTGTTGCAGGGGGGTGGCAGAGGAGCTGAAGGGTCAGCAAGAGGCAAATCTGGTGGTGTCACTAAAGCTGTGGCAGAGGGTGTGAGAGCTTCCCCACACCCTGGGCTGGGGCCAGCACCTCATCCCAGTGCCTGGGCTGCCATGGCTCCCTCTCCAAGGGCAGCTGTAAGCTCTGAGCCTGTGCCAAGGCTGCTCAGGGCACAGGGTGATGCCTGTCCTTGCTGGGAACAGGGACAGTGGCACCAGCAGCTGTTCCAGAGGCACTGGAAACCTTGGGCAGGCGCTGAGCACCAATCCCTCATGGAGAAAAGAGCAGAGGGGAATAGATTTCCTCCCATTGATCCACTGGCAGGCCTGGCTCCAGTGAGCACTGCCAATGATTCCAAGAAATATTTTGTTACGGGTGCTCCTGAGGAAGCTGTGGCACAATAAGAAATCACCATTTGTTCTCCTGTCAAGGTGCAGTGTCCTGGCACAGCTCCCCAGGGCCAGGCTGATGGGCTCAGAGGGGAGAACAGAGCAGGGGATGCTCCTGCTCTGGTAATTCCAGCCAAGCAGCTCTCTCTGTGGTAACTCCAGCTGCTTTTTAGATGATAACTATTTGTAGCTCAGAAAGGCAGTGGCAGGTCCCCAGCTGCAGGAGTCTTGCACAGACACTCCTGGGACCTAAAACCTCCCACCTGAATCCACAGAGAATAAAAAGGAACTTTTCCTTCTAAAAATAACAGCAGATGTGCAAACCAGTGGGCAGCAGCCTGCCTGCACCAGGTCTCCCAGATAAAATCCTTAAGGATTTTATCCCTTGTGACCTTCTGAAATCTCTCAGGTGATCCCCCTTTCCTGGATTACAGTAAATCCAAGTGCCTCCCCTTTGCCCACCCTTTGTTCCTAGATCAGGGCTGCTCTTTTGAAATAGAGTCCTTTAAATCTCAGCTCATCTTTTAGTTAGAGGGCACAGAGGACACTCGTCCATAGGAAAACGAGAAGGATGAATAATCCATTTCACAAACGATTTGGAGATTTCAAAGTCTGGCTCTGCTCCCAGGAAGAGCGGCAACTGGAAGTTGTGCAGTTCACGGGGTGGAAAATTAGAGCAAAGAGCTTGCCTTGGGTCGCACCATGTTTCACTTCCATCCTCGTTTTTCAAAATCTGTTATCGCACGCTATGAGGCATGCAGAGAAATCAGAATGAAGATGCAGCTCAGAACAGAAAATGCAGATATTGAATGTTACATTCTCTGCATATGGAAGCAGGGTTGGATGATCTTTCAGGTCCCTTCCAACCCAAACTTCTCTGGGATTCTATAATATTGAGTGGAAAATTCTGCTCATTATCACAATAATTTTAACTAGTCTTGCTACAGATTGGTGAGATATTGTGTAGATTGGAGAATCCATTCAAGGAGTGAGTCTCTCTAAAGGATGTTGCCATCTCTGAAGGTGTTGGAAGTGCCACCATCAAAGATTCCCCTACCAGATACTTCCCTGAACAAGAAACATCTTGGTGGCACCACAGCTCACAGATGGAGGGAAGAGAAGACAGGAATAAATCTTACTATTGCCCTGGAAGGCTGGGAAGCTGCTGTCTGCATGAAACATCACCTGGGTGGCTTTTGGGGGAGCCCCTGGCCAGATGAGCTCCGGGATATTGCAGAGCAGGCTGCGGACTCGCCCCAGCTCCTGCTGTTTACCAGAGCAGGGCGGGATTGCTCGGGGTTGTGCTGTGTGAATTATCAGCTCTGAAGATGAAGTGGAGTGAGAATTAGCAGGTTTCTGCTATAATTATTGTTTGCTTGGATTTTTACAAGTGGAAGTGATTGTAAATATGTGCTTTTTTTTTTTACACATGCAAGATTCATATTTAAAATTAAAACAAATTATTCTGAAAAACAGCCTAAAGTGAAGTATATGCAATACACACAGAAATAAAAAGTGGCAGGGGGAAGGCAGGAGGGGTTGGAGATGCTGAGATGAACAGACAGGGAGCACATAATCTCTGGGTAGGGAATGTTTCACACACGTGCCCATCTTGTTATCCCAGGAGGTGCTTAAAAATTCACTTCTTTCTCTGTCTATATGGGGAAGCATAGAAAATGCTCCCCTCCATGAAAATCTTGGTTGCACTATCCCCAGAGCCAAGGAAACACCTAGAAAGTGCATTTATCCATCACAGAAGAGGCCAGTGACCTGCACCACTGCTGACAACCAGCTGGTGCTGTTTACCCGGGTTTTACCCAGTAAAGCAAAGAACCATGAAAAATGAGAGGCAACGTTAATCCAGTCAATATTTACAGCCCTGCAACTGCTTTGTCAGCCCAGGTGCAGCCCAGGGAGATGCCCAGGGAAGGGGCTGTGCCTTGTCAGACAGACCCCGTGGCTTCTCCCCTTCCCTGCTGGAGAAGGGAGGCTCGGAGGGGACTCGGATTATTTAACACGGATTTTGCTGTTTGTTTTGTCACCAACTCCTTCCCGATGTTCCCCACTGCAGAGTCAATGGCTGCCTGGTGCAAAACCCCGGCCCAAGAGCAGATTAGCACATTCCAGCCTGCTGTGTTAATTAGCAGGTAATGAGAGATGCTCATCAATAAACTCAGCCGTGTCTGACCCCCCTCCTGGGCGCTGCCTGCAGGACTCAGGAATGACAAGCCCTGCTGGGGTCACTTAGAAGATGATGTGCTCTCACCCCAGAGCAGAGGCAGAGCTCTGGGAGAGTTCACACAACCAGCACAGCAACAAAAGCCTTTCACTCAGGTTCTTGGGGAACAGCTGGGGGAAATGCTTTTCCACCTGCTTTGCTGGTAGAGGAGCTCTTGCTCAGGGTTCAGAGGTAGTAGTGTAAAGCCAGGAGTCAAAATGAAAGGAACTTCATTATCGTTAATCAGGAGCTGGACTTGGTTATCCTTATAGATCCTTTCCAAGTCAGTGTATTCTAGTATTGCATTATTCTCTAAGTACAGAATTATACTCCCTTGGAGTAAATCAGTGGAAATTTCTCCCCAAGGATTCCCCACTCTTGAGAACTTATCCACACTGGGGATAAATACCCCTAAGGAAAAATAAACAAACAAATACATAAATAAATAAATAAGGTTCTTTTGCAGCTTAAATCGGAGCAAACTTCAAATGCAGGTCCTTTCTCAGGCTGAAATCCTGAGGAATGGTGAGAAGAAAGTCCCCAAACAGTAACAGTTGCCTGTGCCACGTCTATTTCTGACTTGAGGAAAAGCTCCCTGCCTTCAAGGCGGCAGGAACATAACCTGTTTGAGGCCTTAGAGAGAGACACATAACCATCATCATCATTTTTAAGGAGCAATGTGCACCACAGTGCCTTACAGACACCTATAAATTACCCAGCACCCGCCTGCCAGCTCAGCCTAAGCTCGATATTGCCTGCAGTAATTATTTGGATCAAATGCAGTTTATCTGCTTCATATTTGTGTTTCTGTGCTCTCTGGTAACTTATAAATGTCATTGCAGTGTTTATTTGTTATAATGAAACTTAATGACGTTTGAAACCAATGGCTGTGGTTGCAGGCTGCAGGTTCGAAGTAATCTCTTCATCTTTGAAGCAGGAGGCCCAATGATAACATGAAATTATCCTACAGAAAAGGAAGATGTATGCAGACAGATATTCAGGCCTGTGTATTATTCATTGGAGAGATGACTAGCAATGAGCCACAGTGCCTAAGGCGACGGACTCAAAGCATTGTCACCCAGCAAGGCAAATGTTCCTGTCCAAGGGGAGCCAGTTGTCAAGCCACAAGCCCAAGTGCATCTCAATCTGTTTTATTAAACCTTCGAAGGCATGCTGGGGCGGCTGGGCGCCAGACACCCGTGTGAGATGGCTGGCAGGGAAGAAATGAGGTGGGGCTGTGTAAAACAGCAGAGCTGTGTCAGGAGGGGGAGCATCCAGCTTTGGGAGGCATCAGAGGCGTGGGAGCAGAGCAGGAGCTTGCCAGTGCTGGGACCCCACCCCAGCCAGTTTCTGGGTGCTGAAGGTTGTTCTCCCTCCATGCAAGATCCAGAATAAACTTTTCTTGCTTTGCTTCAGGCACTGCTCCTTGTCCTCCCTCCTTCTGAATAATTTCCTCCCTTGGTTTCTATTTCTGCGCGTATTTATAGACTCTGGTCGTGTCTCCCCTTGAGCCTCCTCCAGACTATATAAATTTACCTCCTCCAGTCTCTCCTCTTACAACCTGCTGTCGAATCCCTGGGCCATTCCTGCTGCCACAGCCAGAATTCTCCCTGGCTTTGCTCCGTGCTCCCCCCTGCAGGGCCCGGTGCTGCCGCGGTGCCAGTCCCATCGCAGCCCACGTGGAGATGCACAATTACTGCTGCTGATCACCTCGGGACCCGCTGAAGCAAAATGCCCGTGGCAACAGCCAGGAACATCTTTCCCTCAGCTCCCTCCGTGCTGTCAGGAGTGTGGAAGTACCCAGCACTCAAAGAGCTTTAACCCCTGCAGCACAGCTGAGCTGTGGAACTTCTGGTGTCTGAGCTTTTCCTTCACATGGGCTGGGCTGGTGCTCCCACACCTCCTGCTCAGGCTGCTGCATCCCCCAGGAATATGGAAACAGCCTCACCAGACCCCTCCTCACAAGGGCAGTGAAACTTCATGGCCTGCAGGAAAGTGGACCCAAGTGAAGCTTGGATTTTTGTCTTCACCTGCTTCTCCTACACAGGGTCAGACAGGTCTGGAAACGCCCTGTGCTGCAGCATCAGCTCCCAGCAGCAAAGCTCCACCCTCTGCTCTGGCCCTGAGCAATGGGACAGTGTGGCCAGAGGGTGAGGGAAGGGGTTCTGCCCTGCTCAGGTGAGACCCGAACTGCAGTGCTGCCTCCAGCTGGGAGGTCTCCATCACTGGAAGGACATGAGCCAAGTGGAGTGAGGCCAGAGGAGCTCATGGAGATGCTCTGAGGACTGGAGCCAGGCTGGGAGAGCTGGGGGTGCTCACCTGGAGAGGAGAAGGCTCCAGGGAGAGCTCAGAGCCCCTCCAGGGCCTAAAGGGGCTCCAGGAGAGCTGGAGAGGGACTGGGGACAAGGGGTGGAGGGACAGGATACAGGGAATGGCTCCCACTGCCAGAGGGCAGGGCTGGATGGGATATTGGGAATTAAGAATTGTTCCCTGTGAGGGCGGGCAGGCCCTGGCACTGGTGCGCAGAGCAGCTGTGGCTTCTGGAAATCCTGGATCCCTGGAAATGTTCCAGGCCAGGCTGGATGAGGCTTGGAACAGCGTGGGATAGTGGAAGGTGTCCCTGTTCATGGCAAGGGATTGGAACAAGATGGTCTTTAGGGCCCCTTCCAAGCCAAACCATTCCATAATTCTTTGATTCTGTGATACCCATGAGTCTCTCTTCTTTCCCAGGGCTGTTGTGTGAAGCCATTCCAAATCCCTGAACTACCCTGAGAGTGCCAATGTTTAGAGCTTCAGTTTCATGTGATTGCAGGGCAAGATGGTTTCCCCCAAACCCTCTAAGGACCAGCCCATGGGGCACATCCATCTTTGGCATCTCTGTACCTGGCACCAGCTGAGGTCCCTGCCCTGGGCACCTCCAGGGCAGGGAAGTGACCCCTGCAGAGGGCAAACACTGGTCAGTGCTTTATTCA